>NW_012103266.1:651888-685373 GCF_000951045.1 Mandrillus leucophaeus | reverse complement strand
ATGGAATATCACTCAGCCATATAACAGGATGAATTACTGGCATTTGCAGTGACCTGGATGAGATTGGAGACTATTATTCTAATGACTTCATTCTAAATGAAGTCACTCAGGAATGGAAATCCAAACATCATATGTTCGCATTCATAAGTGGGAGTTAAGCCATGAGGATGCAAAGGCATAAGAATGACACAATGGACTCTGGGGACTCAGGAGGAAAGGGTGGGAAGGGGGTGAGGGATAAAAGAACACAAATTGGGTGCAGTGTATACTGCTTGGGTGAAGGGCGCACCAAAATCTCACAAATCACCACTAAAGATCTTACTCATGTAACCAAACACCACCTGTTCCCTAATAACCTACAGAAATAAATTTAAAAATTTTCATTAAGAAAAGGAGAAAGAGTAATTCACTCAGAGCCAGCTGTGGGGGAGACTGGCGTTTTACTATTACTCAAATCCGTCTCCCTGAACATTCAGGGATCAGAGTTTTTAAGGACAACTTGGTGGGTTGGGGAAAGCCACTGAGCTGGGAGTACTGATTGGTTAGGTCAGAGATGGGACTTGAAGCTATCTTCTTCTGCTGAGTCAGTGTCTGGGTGGGGCCCACAAGACCAGCTGAGCCAGTTTATTGATCTTGGTGGTGATAGCAGATTCATCAAGTGCAGGGTCTGCAAAATATCTCAAGCACTGATCTTAGGAGAAGTTTAGGAAGGGTCAGAATCTTGTAGCCTCCACCTGTATGACTCCTAAACCACAATTTCTAATCTTGTGGCTAATTTGTTAGTCCTACAAAGGCTGTCTAGTCCCCAGGCAAGAAGGAGGTTGTTTGGGGAAAGGGCTGTTATCGTCTTTGTTTTAAAGTATAAACTAAGTTCCTCCCAAAGTTAGTTCGGCCTATGCCCATGAATGAACAAGGACAACTTGGAGATTAGAAGCAAGATAGAGTGGGTTAAGTCAGATCTCTTTCACTGTCTCAGTTACAAATGTGCAATGGTGGTTTCAATCCCCAAATGATTTTCAACTGAAAAGTAAATCATTTTTCCTTCCCTCAATGTGTATAAACACTACTCAAGGGATATTCTAATTCCCTCATAAAGTATTAGTTTTTATCAATTATAATAAATGTCTGTTGTTTAGAATTTATTCCCAGTAATCCATTAAAATTTCTAATCTTCCCTATGTGTTAGTCTTAAAGATTAAATTCAGTGACAGAATGATAAGGAATCTGCATTTCCAATTTAACTTTTTCAGTTGAAATTGGGATTCAGACTTTTGGTAAAAAGCAAAGCTCACTGACCATTTCACCATTCTGACAGGCAGTAGCTATCTTCTGTGAACCAATGTCTCAACTAGCCTGACGTATTCTCTGTAAAAAGCCCATTGTACCTTCAGTAAACAGTTTATAAATTGGAAAACATAAATCTTCAATCAGTGAATCTGGCTCCAGCCTTCCTAGAACCAAAAGAAAAATAAAATGTGAATGTGTCTATGTGCTTACATTTTGAATTAAAAAAACCTCCCCTTAAATTATGCCTACTGAAGTTATAGTTAGCCAATTTTTCTACATATGCTAAGTGTATTTATGATTATTTTCCTTAAGAATATATAAAAAGTATCAGGGTAAGAGAAACCTGCAAACATTACAGATATATAAGGAAGCATGATCTGTGAATTTGTTGCAAACCGTATTTTCATCAAAGCATTTGACCAGAGCAAGACATCAAGCTTTGCCTTATGTCAATAGTTTTTAAAGCCAGTAATCTAAAACAAACAAAAAAGTTGCAGAAGTATTAAATAAGGAAACTGAGAGGAGATGTTCAATGGCCTCAAAGCATAATAATTAAGAACACACCTTGAATAAAACAATCCTGAGCCAGAATATCAAATATGACATTGACTAGGTTTAAAATTAAAACAAAGTGTCTACTTTTATGTCCTTTCTATCTCCATTAGTAAGCTGGGGACAGTGATGCCTACTTTGCAATTTAAGATATGTATGTATATAGAAAGAAGCAGATAGAGATATATAGATACATATCACAAAGTGATTGGCACCCCGTGGATGTTCAATTAATATTAGTTATCACTACTACTACTACTATGACTACTATTACTGCTATTGTTATTACCACAGCCTGTTTGTTATACCTGGTAGAGAATAAATAGCATAGAAAGCAAATGGTATGTCCAAAAGGAGCAGTTAATAAATTTGAGTCTATGCACATTCAATCCTTGTGTTTAACCACTTGATTTATTTCTCTAATTTAACTGATTATATTTTAATATCTAATGCTGCTATACTCCTTTATAATTTTCACAGGGCTTCCAAAAACTCCTGTCTTATTCTGTTTGTATTTCTATAAAAGAACACCCAAGGCTGGGCAATTTGTAAAGAAAATACATTTATTTGGCTCACAGTACTGCAGGCTGCGTAAGAAGCACAGCACCAGCATCTGCATCTATTAAGGGCCTCAGACTGCTTTTCCTCTTAGCAGAAGTCAAAGGGGAGCAGGCAAAGGGAAGATGCCCTGTGCAGAGTTCATATGGTGAGAGAGGAAATGAGAGAGAAGAAAGAGAAGGGTCAAGACCTTTTTAACAACCAGGTCTCATGGGAACTAAGAGTGATAACTGAAGGAGGGCACCAAGTCATTCATTAGGGCTCTGCCCCCATGACCTAAATATTTCCCATTAGGTCCCACCTCTAACAGTGGGGATCAAATGGGGTTAAATATCCAAATCATAGCGCACCAATTGCTATTTGAATTATTTTCAACAATTTTTTGGTCTATTCTATCATCCTGACCAAATATTATTCTGAGGCAACTGCAGTATTATACGTAGTATTCTCAAATTATGAAATAACAAAGATGGAAAATTATTTAGGTTGGTGGCTCATTTGACATCAAAAGAAAGCAAGGCCTAGGAAGGTTGAAATAGCTTGCACAAAGCTACTTAGAAATAAATGAAATTCTAAAACTTTTGTAACAAATAAAACTATTAACAAAAGATATCATAAGAAAATATTCAAAGTTCAACCAGTAGATCAACCATTCTAAATGATATTTAATTCAAAACCAAATTCAAAACAACAAAAAAATGTGGGCAGTTTCTCAGCTCATGTTTGCTATGCAATGTGGACCTGAGACTAAGTATGTCAATATCCACAGCACAAGCACAGCATCACCCTAGAACACAGATGGGTACATTCTGTGTCAATTGTACAAATGTTTCCAGAGCCACATTTTGAGCTATGTTTAAAGTCATTGAAGATCTTTAAATTTTGCACACTGCATTACAGGATGTAGAGAGATATTTCATAAACATCTGACTTATTTTGACTTTCGATGCTGATGTAATTACATTTTGAGGAGAGTTTCTTATTCCTATAGTATAGCACCAGGAATAGAAATGCCAACCAATAATTCTTTTTTGGGGCATGACTTTATAATAGAGCACTCTTCAATTTTTTTTTAGTGGTCTGATCCTTTCAGTGATACAAAATATTCATGACATGTTTACCTCATTCTCTTTGATTTACCCCCAGGAAAAAAATCAGCAGAACTGATACAAAGCTATCATTCTTTTCATATTCAGTTTTTAAAATTGTAAGTTAAATATTATTCACGACAGAAACCAATGTAGATAACATTACCACATTATATATATAAACATTTAAGTGATTAATTCATAGACTACCTAAATACTCTTAAATATTAAAATTCACACAGTAGAATATTTACAGTTTTCACTTCACATCAAGCACTAGATTTAGCATTGTAATATTGTTATTATGATTAATCCTAATGATCACTCTCTTAGACAAGTGCTTTTTTTTTTTAATTATATCTTCACATTTTACAAACAAACTGAAAGTTTAAGTAATTTGATCACAGTCACACAATAGGAATGTGAACCAAGTTTGGACTGACTCTAAATTTTATTCTCTTTTCACTATGGTATGTTTCCCCTGTAAAAAACACACTCAAATATTGTTTATAAAAATTTAAGAAAAGCAAATGCTTCTCAGGATTGGCCCAGATCCAATATCAAATAAAAGTAAAATTTTGCCCTGGTACACACTCTCATTATGGCCAGAACACTCCTCCATCCTGTTCTCTCTGTAGATACCACAGAATATTTGGTGGTTGTATACATATCAGAGGCAGCAGTCACAGGAGGGGCACTGGAGATTGTCCATCCCTGGCAAGGATGAACAATAAAATACCAGTAAAAGGCAAAGTCAGTTGCATTGTATAGTAGTTCTACACTTCTCTTATACAGGCTTTCCTTTACCACTCCCATACATTACATTTTTACTTTATTTCTTTTCTCTTCCTCATTTGCCTGCTCAAACACAGCACATTTACCAGTGAACTCTCTCCAAACAGAAGTAGAAAGCATTGAGATAAACACATAAAACCATAGTAAAATACGAACTACATTCTCTACTCTCATTTTATCCTGATATTTTACTATCCAATAGTGACTGGTATATGTCTTTCTGATTCCGTTTCTAATATACATGAAATCCCAATTGCATGAAGAAAAATATCTTTGGAATAATCTCAGCAAATGTTCTCCAAGCTCCTAGTAGGGTACCAGGTACACAGTGGGTCCTCAATAAACATATATTCATAAAGACAGTGATGATACATATGATAATTTTGAAGGACTTGTTACATTTCAAGAGAGCTGTAGTTCATGACACTAGAGTACCATTTAAGTTATCTCAGTGACTACTAATCAGTGTCTCCTATTAAAAGCATATTATTTATTAAGATAAAGTTAATATAAGAACCTTTAAAATGCTACTTTGCATATTTAGATTTTCTTGGTGTTTAAAACTCTACTTTAGCTTTACCTCTAAGGAGTCTAAAATCTGTAATGACAGCTGGCACAGGATTTCAGAGAAGATGAATAAAATGAGAATGTTCCCAGCATGTTAGACTTTTCACCAAAATTAATGTCAACAATTAGCCAAAATTGTGACATATATCAGAACACACATCTGATGATTCACAGGGAAATTAGCACCACTCAAGATTTCCTTGAGCAACAATTCCTGTTACCCAGCCCCAAACAGTACACACCAGTGTGTACTCTGACACCCTGGGAAAGCACTAATGGCATCTGGGACCTCTCCAGCATCATATATTAGGACAAAGGCAGGCCCCAATGAGCTAGCCTCCAAGAATATACCTGGGTTGCTTATTAATAACATTCTCCACTTCCAACATATATTTATGATACTTAGGGTCTCTTAAGTTCCCCACTTAAGAAATTTTGGAATTTACTCTTAAAGAAAAACATTTAACACTAATTTAAATCAATGTGCAATTAGATTATATGATCTGTCCAGAAAGTGAAAAAAAATCATTATTGGCAATAGTTTTTGGCTGGGCTTAAGAAAGGAATATGTTGACATTTGCACATACATAAATGCATAATATTAAATTGTTATGATTCAGATTCACTGATCAGGAAAGGCTACGAGTAAAAAGAACTTCTGATGAGTCAATGTCAGCTCTATTTCATCTAGTATTCTGGAGAATGGGACTTCACTAAGAATATAAACCTTCTCCAAGCTAAAGAGCTCTTTCATGACTCTCAAAAGTAAGCTGGGATTCTTTCAAGATCAAACATTATCCTAAAATCTTCACAACTTCGTGAACCTAAAAATGGCATGAAAAAATTTTTTTCTTTCCAGTCTTTTTACAACCCTGAAATTCCAGAAAAATATTAAATATGATATTAAACATTCATAAAATATGTAAAGATATTCTATTGTTGAGGTTGAGGTTGAAAAGAAATGGAAATAGTTCTCTTATCACTAGCAAATAAACAGCACTGCTCTAATGTAATTAATATAGGCATTAAAATATTTGCTACTTTAATAGGTAAAAAGCAATATGCTAGTTAAATGAATTTAGACACTCATACATAGTATTAAGTGATGCTTTTATAATATTTGCAAAACCTTAAATTGGAGCATTTTTTTCTCTAAAATGTAGATGTCCTTGCATTATAGCTTTTCACAGAAACCTTGTTATTTATGAGCATCTGGTTACCTTCTCCCATCTCTATAGTCTGCCTGGACTTGGCATAATTGTGATATGAACATAGATGGCAGATGCCTTGACTTTTGATGTAGTTAATCATGACTGGAGGTATTCCAAGACATTGTTCCTGAAGAAATGTGGCAGTGTGTGGGCTCTTGTGTAATGGTAAACAAAAGCAATGAAGTTCCTGCACGGTTTCTCTGCTATTGAAGATTTGGGGGTATATTTTCCCTGCCTTTAATTGATATTAAGTAGACCTCTTTTGACAATATTGAGAGAAAGTAAAAGCTGTCTTCTGCATACTATGTTTAATGCTGCTCAATAGTTAATCATAGAAAATCAATTGCCTATATTTTACACCTGATTGTAGAAATTTATTTGGTGGAATTCTTTTGCATGGGAAATGTTGATAAATCATCAGCTCAACAAGTATCTGTTCTCTTGTTTCTGACAGTTTGAAAAACTTGACAAATTAGAAAATAGAGGAAAACATGGTGAGTTTGCTTCCCAAAATTAAAATAAGAAAAGCGATCAATTTCAGAGTATTCTTGTTTATGTAAAATCTCATTTTCTTTCAACAATTTTACTTAACCAGTTAAAATATTTATTCTTTCTCCCAACGTAATCATTCTCTCCACTAACTGGCAGAACACAGTACCATCAATGCAGCCAAAAACAGAGCTTTTACTCTGACTTTCAGGCTTTTTTGTGGAAGTTAGCAACATTCAATGTCAAATTGATAATAGAATAGAAGAGAATGGAAGATTGTAACACCAAAGCCAGAGACGGTATTCTTAGTAGAATGAATTCAAAAAGCAAATGTGTACTGAACAAAGTGGAGACATTCCTCCTAAATCATTGTCGTTGATAGGCATTATTTCAAGCTTAGCCTTTTCATACAGCAATCATCGTGCAAGTTGCCTTTTGGAGCATTCCTTATCTCATACAAAGCTGTGTGAATTCAAAGACTGAAACAAAAAACAAAACAAAACAAAACAAAACAAATGGCCCAGAACAACTAATGTAAAATAGAAGATCAGCATGCAGAGGTACCACTTCAGTGTGGAAGCATCTTAAAAAGAAGTGTCAGAAGCCCAGAAATGAATAACAAATATTCTTCAGTGAATCTGGCCATCAAACCAGGAGTTGTCAAGTTCAAAAGATTTCATATTTTTCAAAAACTGTAGCAATTTGCCCTGATATTAAATCGTTAATTGATTTGGAAATTTTCATTCTTCCAGGTTGCATCTCTCTTTCCATGTGATGTACAGCCTTTGTGTGTTTACTTTTTTCATTTTTAATAAATGCTCTGATACAAAAACAATACAAAAAACGTATTGTGTCCATTGATCTTTGCTGCACCAGCCTAATATTTCTTTCTATTCTTTAAATATTGAGTGTTTTTAGCGCTCTCCTCCTGCTTGTCACTTTGCTTCCTCCTAGAAGGAACTCATTTCTCTGTCATCTTCTCCAGTTGCTTGTTCAACATTTGCTAACATTTTCCTCTTTGAAAGATATAGCCACCTTCAGGATTCAAATTAAAGGCAGCATCACTTAAAGAATAGCCAATCTTGAAGGCTATGACCTACACATTTTCGCCTGGTAAATTCCGGAGTATAAATTCATATATCTACAAATGCATTTAGTAATTTATATAGTCTTATCTTCTGAAATATAACTTTATACATTGCTTTGAATTTAGGGCAGAGTTTGTATATGTACAGAGAGCTGAAGTGCAGAATTGGCATGCCTGGCATAGCAATAGATGACACAACTTCACTACAGACAACAATATTGCACAGGATAGATGGTCTCTTTTCACTTCTCAAACTAATTAATTCACAAACCTTCTAATTGTCTTTCAAGAAACAAATGGTTATAAAACAATGTCTTTTGCTTAATTTTCTCATAATAAAATACATTATCTAATTAGAAACATTTTCTCCTATATCTATTTTCTTGAAATTTGAACTTTCTTCACATGGTGCACTTGCAAGAAAATGAAACAATAAAGCAATTAAGTGGGGAAGAACTATGAATTCTAATATTGCTATATTATTATGTATTACATAGCTCTTTATTCACTAGCTTCCCTGAAATCTGGCTAAGAACCAAGAACTAATGCCATCCCACTATTGAGAGGAAGTGGAACACAAGTTTCATTCCCTCTGACCTGGCCTATTCACTAAACTCTACCCCTGCAGTGGGAATTAGAATGTATTCCCCATCCTGCCCGCCACTACACACACATATATCAAGCATGAGTAGCTGTTTTTCTCCCCTCCATGACACTAAACTTATATTTAGTTAGGTCTGCCATATATTGAGAGAAAGATTGTTTGGTTTTGAAATTGGACTTGCCTTTACCAAATATGTCAGTAGTTCATCTCTGTTTCTGAAATTGGATTTGCATAGCTCCCCCTTTGTTACCATTAAATTAAACTGCTAAGACATAACACATATTGAATTCTGTTCAGAGACATTCTGTCATTACTAAAGTGTGATCCTCTCTTTAAAAGGTAAAAGAAATCATATGCATGAGTGTGTACATGCGAACAAAATGTGTGTGGGAGTAAAATGTGAACTGCAGAGGTTGTCTGCCAGCAGCCCATTAATTGAAGCTTCCTTGTTTTTCCAAATTCGAAATAATTCCCATCTGCCTTGGCTTACTCTGAGCATGAAATCCAAGTCCCTTAGCAGGAGATCGGGGAAGCTGCAGACTAGATCACTGAGGCAGTTTAAGATGTTAGTTTTGCCCCATGGGGAATATGAAACAGAGGTTTCAAAGTACTCTGCAATGCTTGCTTGTCCCTGAAACAACATGCAATTGCAGATAAGATGATAATCTGCTGCACTGATTACCAACTACACATTTGCACACGTGGGCTTGTTATGTGCAAATATTTTCTTTCAGAAACAGTGCAAGTGCACTGTAGCCTTGTAGCCTTTTGTTACCCTGACTAAAAGTACCATTAAGTTCTGTGCTGCTGTTATGATTTAATTCCTGTACATAGTAGTCTGTCACCTCCATTCATATAGAGTTCCTCAATTTTATATTCCCAGGGCTATCTTATAAAATTGCACCACCCCTCCCTTCAGCCACCCATTTGCTTTTCCTTGATAGAAAGATGGGATCTCACTCCTGAGTCAGCGGTTTTTTAAATTATTATTTACCCCACTGCACGTTCAGGTTTTCCGTAATAATAGCTCTTCAATTGCCATACACAGAGTAAATCAGTACTTTCTGCTCATTTCTTTTTGGGGTCCTATCTCTGTTTATAACTTTTCTAAACTTAATGCAAACAGATAATGATGTACCATCATTTTATTGCTCATCACAGGTGAGTTTTCAGGACCTCTGGTCTTTCAACTTTCTCTTTTCATCAGCATACTCCAAATCCTCTTCCATTCAAATTTTATTTCATAGTCTTTTGCCTATATAAGTTTATTTTGAAATATCACACCATATCGACTATATATCTATTTAAAACTAGGTTCCACTTTTGATCACTCATGTTTATCAAAACGTGTCGTATGTATTTCTCTCATATTCTGCAACTTTTCATCTTGAACTAATTGTTCAATTTATTCAACCAATATGGTTTTCTGTGAAGAATACTGCCTCAGAAACTATTATCTTAAAAAACGAAGCCCATCCCGTAACATGCCCAGAAATTGTCAGAAGTCATGCACAACTGGACTTCTGTCTGAGACGGAATCTGCTGCTAAAGGACATCCATGGAATTAGGAAGAGGAGTATCCTGAAAATTACAGCGAATGGTTAATTGAAAGAAAGACAGATTGGTAAGCCATCTGTGGCCTGACTAGTTTTGGGAAGAAACTAGATCAGCTGGCTATCTGTCATTGCTCTAATGTATAATTCCCAGCAAATAATCACACTGCCATTTCCCGGCCTGTTCTCATGTCTCTGCCACCTAATAACTGTACATCCATAGACAAGTAACTTAACCCAAATATTCCCTGTGCCTCTTTATTTTTGTAAATAAAACGCTGATAATGGTCATTCCTACCTCACAATGTCATGTGAGGGTTTACTGAGATAAAATGTGGCACAACTCTAAAAACAATGAATAATGTACCTCACAAAATGTCTACCACAGTGTTAAATACTAGGTTGTCATACTGTCTTGGTTACTCTTACTACCTAATATTTAATGTGAAGTAGTCTGTTAATCTTGTGGCATTTGAATTTTTGCTTTACTGGATATTATATTTTTGTTAATAAATTATTTCTTCTCCAATTAAAATCAAGATAGGCATCTTCCTAAATCACACACCTTGGCAGGCTTCACTTTTTATTCACAAATCCTATGCATAGATGCTTATACAAAATATTAGTACTTTATGTACAAGTTCAACACTTATGCCTATCACCCACCAAGATATGAAGAATTCAGTCAATAATTAAAATTGAAAGCCTATGTTTCTCCTTTGTATGTGTGGGAAGAGGGTAGTTTTCATCCAGACAATTCAAATCAGTCTCCCTATTTATACTAAATATAAGCCACTCTTTTTACCTGTGAATATCAAGCAGACCATACAGATTTCCAATCAGAGAAAGAAGTACTAAGCCTGTTTCAGTGTACAAGATTTTTTTCAGTCCCTTTCTGCAGTCTATTCCACTGTTTATCATATTCTGTTCTCTCTCATTTGACCAGTCAGACATTGAATGTAACACCGCTGCTTGTTTCACCATATCTGAAAACCAAAAAACCAAACACAAACCAGGCATGTCTCTTGTAGATGACTATTTAGCATCGTCTAGTAGAGAGAGGCACCTAAGCTAACAAATAGCCGCCATCTTTATGCACAGCAAACAATGACTATCTCTTACTCATTTACCATCCAATTCCATAAACAATGTTAGGCTTGCGATGCATGCTACAATGAGATCGTTTAAATATAGAAAGAATGTACCTACCACCTCCCTTCAAAGACTAGCCCAATAACCACATCATCTAATCCAGCTGCTGTTTTCTGTTCATGAGTTATTTAAAAAGAAAACTCCAGCATGATATAAAACATGCTTTAATCACTACACCTAATTATCAAGAACAGTAAATAATTTTCACATTAATTGACTTCAACATAGCAAAGTTAATAATTAATAATTACAGATTGAAATTCCAGCATTATATTGTCAAATAGGACAAAGGCCCAGAAACTGTCACCTTACCTACCACTGATTCTACCCACATTTCCCATGGGTGTTTTGGAAAAAATGTCTGTCACTAGACATCACCTGTTTAAGGTGAGATTTCACTGGGCTTTAAGCTAATGTTTGTAATATATTCTGAATTAACTGGATGAATAGCATTAAATATTAATAAAATATTACAGTTTAGTTGTCTTAATCTTATTAATCATTCCTTCCATAACTCATTCTGTCTGCCTGTCTCTCTACTCGACTCTTGTTTTTTTTCGTTTGTTTTGGTTTTTTTTTTGAGACAGAGTCTCACTCTTGTTGCCCAGGCTGGAGTGCAGTGGCGCGATCTCGGCTCACTACAACCTCTGCCTCCCGGGTTCCAGTGATTCTCCTGCCTCAGCCTTCTGAGTAGCTGGGATTACAGGTGCCTGTCACCATGTCAGGCTAATTTTTGTATTTTTAGTAGAGACGGGGTTTCACCATGTTGGCCAGGATGGTTTCGAACTCCCAAAGTCAGGTGATTCGCTTGCCTCGGGCTCCCAAAGTGCTGAGATTACAGGCATGAGACACCACGCCCAGCCCTGACTCTCATTTTTACTCTTACTACATCTCCTTTTTCTCTTAAGAATCAGAAAACACTTTTATTTGGAATTTACTGAATGTTTCTGTTTTATGTCTTAAAAGACAAGCTGTTCTATAGACTGCATTAACTAATCCAAAGGGTTCAATGACTACATTTGGAGCTTTCTCCATGTAACTTAAAGAACTAACCCAGGAACAGGCTTTGAGCAGGAACTTCAAGAGTTAGATAGTTGTACTACTTTTTCAAAATGTAGGTTCTATTGTGATATGCCCCTCATTTCTCAGTGAGATGGAATTTTTAAAAGCTTAATGTAATATAGGTGTACTTTTAACATAAAAACTTTTATTTGTCTAACTACCCTAGTTGGCCTTCAATTCTAGCTGGTTGATGATCTGTACATAAACAGCTGGAAAAAGAAATAGGCTACATTTTACTCAGATTTACTCTATCCCACAACACAATTATAATTGAGCTTATTCTAAATCATTTTTCAATTATAATTTAATTTTTCAATCTTTTTTTTTTGTTTTGAGATACAGTCTCGCTCTGTCACCCAGGCTGGAGTGCAATGGCACGATCTCGGCTCACTGCAACCTCCGCCTCCCGGGTTCAAGTGATTCTCCTGCATCAGCCTCCTGAGTAGCTAGGATCACAGGCACATGCCATCACGCCTGGCTAAGTTTTGTATTTTCAGTAGAGACAGGGTTTCACCATGTTGGTCAGGCTGGTCTCGATCTCCTGACCTCGGGATCCACCTGCCTCAGCCTTCCAAAGTGCTGGGATTACGGGAGTGAGCCACCACGCCCAGCCTCAATCATAATTTAAAAATAGAGACTGGCATGAGGAGATTTGATAGTCTCCTAATTGTAAGCCCCCCTGGCTTGGAAGTAGTGTCAAGTCTTTAATGATCAAACACTTGGAAATATAATGATATTATACTTTACTGTCACCAATTGGACATCTGTATCTTTCTCCTATATTTTTCAGGTCTGTTTTTCCTGAATAAAGCCTTGGCATTGTACAACAATGACTTTTTCTCAATCACTTTCAGTTCAATAGGTTTCTTTCACTGTTTTCTTTATTTCCTTTCATATAAATTCCAGTAGAAGAGTATGAGAAATCTATTACATAAAACCAAGTTTTTAATGTTTCTGTTCAAAATTTTTGAAAACTTCAGAATTGAAGGGGGATGGGGGAATGAGTAATGTTACTTTAGGAGGCCTAAGGCCTAAGATATATAGAAACAATATAAGCTAGCTTGAGGAAGTTGTTGTAGTATATCGGCTATTTTTTATAAAGGAGTGCAGAGTGAAGATGAGAGAAGCTTAATAACCCATGCTTCAGTGTTGGAAGGAGGAAATAAGTGAACTGACAGCATAAATACTAAGAAAATTGACAATAATCTCAGACTTTTGAAACTGAAGGAACTCATCATGGAGTGATGCCTGATCAATGGCTATCCTATTACAATAAACTTTCCTTCATTTTTACATTCCAGCTGACATAATTTATAAAAGAGGCCCTGCTGCGGGGAGATAGGGTTAGATAAGGTCACTGCTAAGAGCAATTAGAATTAACAATAATCAAAAGTTTGACAATTGAATCATGATGACAGAAAATTCAGAACCAGAAACAGAAGAGTGACTTATAGGGGCTAGACAGTCTGCAACTCACAGCTACTTTCAAATGCCGAGAAGCTTGATGGAAGGCTTGCATGCTTTGGATGACATCAGAATTAAAAGGTTGCATGTAAGTATCAGAACATAAAGCGAAGCCCCTCCTTTTTAGATAAAGAAACTGAAATCCGTTGAGAAAAAGTCGTTTCTGCAGGTGATTCAATTAGCTACTGGCAAAACCAAGATAAGAACTCTCTCCTGACTCTCGATCTAGTACTCTTTCTACACTACACAGGAAATAAAAAAGTTGAAGTTAGGCAGAATTCATTCATTTTTTCCAGGTGGTATTATTTGTTCAAATTATACTTTGCTGTTACTTGTAATAGCAATAAGCAAATAGTTGATTAGTATTTAATCTGCATTAGGGTGGTGTGATAGTTAATATTAGGTATCAACTTGATTCAATTGAGAAATGCCTGGATGACTGATGAAGTATTGTTTCTGGGCGTGTCTGTGAGGGTGTTTCCAGTAGAAATTGACATGTGAGTCAGTGGACTGGGAGAGCAAGATGCACTCTACATGTGGGTGGGCACCATCCAATCAGCTTCAAGGTCAGCTAGAACAAAATAGGTGGAAGAAGTGGGTATTCAGCTTGCTGAGCTCCCTCTCCCTCTTTCTTCCACAGCTAGATGCCTCTTCTCCTCCTGCTCGTAGACATCAGACTCCAGATTCCCAGATTCTTTGGCTTTTGGAACTAGCATCAGTGGCCTTCGATGGGTTCTCAGGTCCTTGGCCTCAGACTGGGGTCTGCATTGTCAGCTTCCCTGGTTGTGAGGCTTTTGAACTTGGACTGAGCCACGCTACTGGCTTTTCTAATTTCCCAGCTTGCAGATGGCCTGTAGTGGGACTTTGCCTTTTTAATTGTATGAGTCATTTCCCCCTAATAACATCCTTTTCTCACACACACACAGAGAGAGAGAGAGAGAGAGAGAAAGAGAGAGAGAGAGAGAGAGAGAGAGAGAGAGAGAGAGAGAGAGAGTGAGAGCTATATAGGAGATATATGTGTGTGTGTGTGTGTGTGTGTGTGTGTGTGTGTGTGTGTGTGTGTGTGTGTGTGTATCTCCTATAGGTTCTGTCCCTCTGGAGAACCCTGACTACTACACTACTACAGGTGGGGAAAAAGAGAGGTCAATGTTACATAATTGAAAAAGCACTGAACTAGAGTCAGGGAAACCTAAGTTCTAGTTCCAGGTATTTACACAAACTAGCAGTGTGACCTTAGAAAAACTACTTAACCTCACTAGATACAACCTTCCAAATTACAAACCAAGAGGCTTGAACTAAACAGTATCTGTGATAGTTAGTTTTGGGTTTCTCAATGTCAGGAACTACATCCTTTATTTCTGACATATGCCTTCTCCTTCCTTTCGTAGTAGTGCCTAGTTTGGGGCTCTGTTTTCACTGGTTACTTAGTCAATGACAGAAATAAGGATTAACAGTTACCATAAGATGTCAAAGGATGCAGCTAATCAAGAAATCCACTGATTCCAAAGGTAGGTAATTTGAGGTCTAAAATAATATGTAAATGCCTTATGTTCAACAAGTACAGGAGAAAAGATTGAAGTTTTGCCGAGGAGGGTGTTCTTTCAACACATCCCTGCTTCTGATCCTTTATCTTCAGCATTCTCTGTATTGGTCAAGAATGTTTGGTTTCAGGTGTCCAGAATCCTAATTGAGAAAGCTTGAGCAGAAAGCGGGGTTGGTTTGTTCCTTTAACTGGGAAGTCTAGGAGTGAAGTTCACCTCCAATATGACTATATAAAGGACACAAACAACATTAGGGCCCTTCCATCTCTACTTTCTGCTTGTTGCTACATACTGGAATACCTGGCCATTTTCACAGACCAGCTCTTCCAAATATGAAGGATGTGGACACCAGTATTTCAGGCCTCCCATACTCACTATTTGCAATCTGAGAAACAAAAAGGCCATACTACCAGCATCAGTGAGAAAAATCCCTGGGGAAGACTTTGATTGGCTCAGTTGGAATCACTTTCATCTCGTGTATAGTTATCATGGCCAATGGCCAGTAAGATAGAATATTGTTATTGTCATACCCTGGCTACATGAGGAAATTGCTTTTGTTTCTTTAAGCCTTGGTTTTATTTTTTTAATTATATAATGAACTTCATTGCTCTTACCACCCAACCTGAGAACTAGAACAATGACAGTAATGTACATCCACTTTTGTGCTTCTCTACTAGTTCATCTCCTACTTCCCTCTACCTAGGAAGACACTACTTGATTTTTATTTTATCATTTCCTTATGTTTTCAAATAAGTTTTATCTCATACTTATATATTACATGTTACAGGATTATACTATTAATGAGATCAAACCTCTCTCTATACATTTATTAGGCATATGTATTTTTATCATATGTGAGATGACTTTTATTGACTTTGCCCATTTTTCTGTTTGTGTTCTTTGTTGTTTTTGTATTGATTGATCTGTGGGGGTTTTATTTACATTGTGAATAGCAGGTCTATGGTGTTGCAAATGTCTTCTCTCAGTTAGTAGATTGTCTTTTCACTATATTTAAGGTATATGTTAATGAAAGTTCATTGTTAATATATTTAAAATAATCATTATTTTACTTTATGGTTAGTATTTTACATGTTTTCATTAAAAAGTCTTTCATCTTCCTTAAGGTGATAGTTATTTAAAGTTCACACAAATAGTACTAATGTTTGCTTTTGGCATCAAACCACTTAATTCACATGGAGTTTATTTTTTGTATATAGTTTGAGGTAGAGATTTATTTTATTTTTCCCATATGGATAACTCCAGATTTATTTATTGAATACTTCATCCTTTCATCACAGATCTTCCCCAACATCAGTGTTAAATTGCAAAGTTTCCAATATGTATGATATACCTAGTATTTAACTACTTGCCAATAAATAATTTGAAAACTTTCCTCCAGACATATAAAAGCTGGATTCACTTTCTATATATGAGGCACTTGCAATAAATGAGAACATTTCAACAGTTCATTCAAGTGAAAAAAGAAAGGTTCTGTATGTAGTTTCCACCCCATCATTTATCAGGCAGGTTTGTGCTTCATAAGGTAAAGTCATGTGAAAGGAGTGATCGAGACAGTGAATTTTATTTGTGTTTGTGCTGCTAACCATAGTCAGTTTATGAAATATTTGGAAGAAGATGAACAGGATAAGATATTTAATTTTGTTGAATGCTATATGGCTAGGTCATAAAACTTGCTTAAGAAATTCACTGAGTATGAACTTTTGGAATTAAAAGAGTTCTAATGGGCTAAAATGTTTGCCCCCCCACAGTTCATAGTATTGTACTTTTTCACTGATGTGACAAGATATCTGACCACACTGAACTTGAAACTTCAGGGAAAAACAACGCACTGCTGATACATTCAAGGAAGTGTGTATTTGAACTTAAACTGACCATGAATTTAGCAAATATTATCAGAAGATTGTATGCATTTAGTATTACAGAACGGCACTAAACTCATTTTTTAAGTGTAGAGCTATTTGTAGAAAGAAAGTTGCAATTTTGAAAGAGAGTCAGGAGTTTTAATAAATATAGATCATGCTTCAAATTTCTTTAGCTAAGAAAGAAAATAAAGTTAAAAGACAAATGCAGAAAGGTATGTATAGCATATATTTGCAATTCATGGTATACAACATGTTCATATTTTAATATACTAAGACCACCTATATATCAACATAAAACATCAATAGAAAAAAATGGACAAAAGATATGAAAGGGCAATTCACAGCAGAAGAAATACAAATGGCAAACATAAACATGAAAGTATATTTAATCTTACTAGTAAGAAAAGAAAGCTTTTAAAATATGAAGTGCCATTTTCTCCAATTGGAATAGCTAAAATTTAAAGGTTGACAAATTCCAGTGTAGCTGAGAGTAGAGATAAATAGGACCTCTTATGAATCACTGATAGGAGTGGAAAGTAGTATAACCTTTAAATAAGGCAGTTTTGGCAATACTTACAATGCATACACAGTCTGACTCAATAATCCCATTGAGAGACAATTCTCCCCTCCATGGGTCTCTTGCATTACTACCCATCTTGACAGCGAGGCACTGACAATTCTTTGCTCTTGACCACCTTTCCAAGGATGTTTATGTAGTGGAAGATGGAGGTATTGCCTCCCTCCAGTATAAAGGGACAGATTTTCTTACAACTTGAGATGATAGAGATAGTGTCTCACCTAAGAGCAAAGAGGAAGCATGGTTGGCCAGGGAATTTTATGTCTTCTACCAACATCCATGAAACTGTGGCAGGTTAACATGTTTCCTTTGCAAATAAGGCAAAATCTCAGATTCTTCACCCATATTGCTAGGTATTACTTTGAGAACTTTATCTTGATATGGTACTAGCACAATAATTCAAAGATAATTACAAAAATGTGTTTATAGCACTAATACTTACATTGCAGAAAAACTGAAAACAACCTAAATGTCCATGAAAACTGCTCATTAAATAAGTCATTACCTGCCAATGATAGAATACTGTGAAGCCATAAAAAAATGAATGTATAGTCCTATAATTATTCAACATGATAGATATCTGTGACAAGATAATATTGACTATAAAAGCAAGTTATTGAACAGTGTAGTATAGTTCTATTTTTGTTAGTAAATTAATTTCTTTCTGGCTTGCTCTCTCTCTTTCACACAGACACACACACAAACACACACACACACCACACACACACACACGTCCCACACGCATTTCAAGATAGATATTTACCAATATGTTAGTAATGGTTAACTCAGAATAGTGGATTATAGAATGATTTTAAGTTTTTCTGCTTATCTATATTTTCTGATTTTCCTAAAATTATCATATGTTATTTGTACATTTAAAAAATAAATGATTCATGCTAAAAAAAATTCTGCAGCTGCCTTTGGAATTCATATCTCAGGAAGTATCTGAATTATCACACATCTGACCCATTAGTGAAGCTCATTTCAAAGAGGAACTGATTGAGCTGAAAGCAAACTACACCCACTACATAGGCATAATATCTGTCAAATTTTGGAGAGGAAAATATAATTGCACAAATAATTCTAAAACTTCTGGCTATGTGACCAAACTCTGGGCTACGTCTGGGTCCATCTGGCTCTGTGAAAGCATATTTTCCCTTACGTAACTTCTGAAATCACTATTAAGACCATTAGAAATGGAAAGCTGGAGTTAGTGCTTTGAGTAAATTTACCCTTGGTTCCAGAGCAAGTCTTCTGATCATGGCAATATTCTCATTGATTTGTAACTGTGCATTTTGTATAAACACAGCTTTTAAAAAATAATTTAACTGATATTTATCACAGCTTAAATGCATGTTTTAAAATATGGAAGGTTATACTTCACCATGATCTTTATATACAAATTACATAAATATGTCTTTCTTTTTTCCTCACTTAAAATCCTCAAGCTCACAAAAGTAATAGAATATATAAATATACTACTCTCTAGCACTATCAAAATGGTTGCAGTTTTTCAAACTTAACATTCTATTTCATACTTCCTTTTCTGTTCTCATGTTATTCCTTTTGCTGAGAGCCCCTCCACCCTTTTTAACCTAGATAACTGGTTAATGTTTAAGACTCAGTTTAGCCATCATCCCTTCCAAGAAATTCACCTCAAATTCCAACATGTGATCTGCTTTCCTCACTGATACCATGACATCCATCATATATTTGTGTTTATTCTTGAACAAACATTTATATACAAAACAATGTGTTTGATGATCAGGATATAAGTGAGCAACATTAGGCACGACTCTTACCTTCATGGGATTTATGGTTTATCTTGTCAGTTACCACATTAAAATAAAATTCACTATTTTATCTTTCCACCCTTTCTAAGTTATAAGCTCCTTAATACCAAGGCCTGTGTATATTCATATTAGTCCCCTTAGGGACTAGCACTGTCCTGAAATATAATAGGCACACAACTTGCGTTTGTTGATCTAAACTGTCTGATTATCCCAAAGATAAAAATGTCATTTTTCCAAATTATCAGTGCCTTGACTCTCTTATGTTATCTGTCCCTACTCTCTGCTACTGATTTTTATAAGGACAAGAGATCCTATCCCATTAGGATAAGTGGGGAGTGGGAGATGTTAGAGGAAAAGAAGGTATAACTCAGAAATAGAAAGAGGTTGACTCAAAACTGTAGCACGTTTTCTACTTGCTCTTCCTGCATTCTCACCACATTAACTCTATACTATCATGTATTCTCAAATCATGTCTTCTCTCACATAGATGAATTAAAGAAAACTGTGTGTGTGTGTGTGTGTGTGAGAGAGAGACAGAGAGAGAGAGAGAGAGAGATTGGACATCTTCCTAAATTCTGATGTAGATGAGACTTACATATTAATCAATGAGTCAGCATTAAGTAGCACTCATAACACACCTGAGAAGCCAAAAATGATACATGCACCCAATCCACTAAATGAAATTGTGTCAATGTTAGGATCAATTTGGCATTTTCACTTGACTTCCATTGTCCTCAAAACTCAGTTTCAATCCATTCACCTGCCTTTTTATGTTCCAAATGACTGGCTTCCACATTATCACACATGAGAGCTCTTGGGATGCTATTTTACCAATTCACTTTTGAAAACTAAAATAGCAATGGCTAAGGTAGCCAATGAAAGATAATACTGTATGTTACCTAGTAGTAGTAGATGCAGTAAGATCCAGGAAGTTTTCACCATATGTTAGAGTGACAAAAACGCAAGGAGCTGTTCTGACCTACTGACATGACAATTATTTAGATATAATTGTTCAGATGATTTAAAGAACTAATACCTTGAGTAGACCTTTATTATTTAACCCCTCCATACCCCATTCCTTGCTTCACCCAGCTCCCTCTCCTGCTCCCTATTGCTTACCCTCACCCTCCCCCTCTCCCAACACACACGCACATGCACACGCACAGACACACATTTTCACAATCTACAAATATTTGTCTACTCAAGAAGATAGTGTGGCTCCTGTATTTATCTTCACCTGCTTCTTCTCTATTATTTGCATAATAAAAGATAAATGTTTAATGTTTTTTAAAAAGTGTTTCTTGTCCATTTTACTTTAGTGTTAATCACGTTTTTCACTTTCCTCATGTGTTATGAAGGAAAAACAAGCTCCCTCCTCCAAATTGTAGCCACTATTGTTTCTCAGCCTTTTGGCTGAAATCATGTGCAAATTGTACCACCTACAAGATTATCTTTGCCACAACAGGTAAGCGCCTTTAAATTCTATTTTTGTACCAATTAGTTCTTATAATAAATAGAGGTGACTCAGTCTCTGTAATGGGAATAAAGTAACTCTATTATGCCCTATAGCTATGCATCTTTATTTTAAAGAGCTGAAATTAAAATAAAGTACAGTTAACTAAATTGTATTTCAATCTCATAATTATTAGAACTTTAATCAAATTACTTGGTCATTTTTTCTCTCTTTGCCAATATTGTAAAAGCTATTTTGTAGACTATGTTTCAGCCTACTTTCTAGCAACTTAAAGAAAAGATGAAATAGGTACTTGTCCTCTGGAAGCTCTGTAACTACCCATGTATATTTTTTATGCTATGCAAAAATAAGCTCATTTTTCTATGAACGGGCTCTTTAAATGCAGGCAGATTTGACATTTTAAGATTGTCATCAATTCTGAGACATGTTACTTTCCTTGTTCCTTTAAGAAACCAATTTCATTCAAGGTCCTTTTCCCCCTAGAATTTGGGACGGGGGTTTCAGATGAATGCTATCAAAGGCACGATTAAATAGGATTGTATCAAGTTGACCAAGGTTCATGCTAGGAACCATTTCAGATATTGTCTAACACTGAAAATACAATTCTTCAATTATACTTCCCAGATAAAATTAAATTACCTTGAATACGTGGTCTAGTTGGCTTACTCCTGATAATGCAATGCTAAATGATGAAATCCATCTTTAGAGCAAAGTGGATCTGATAAAAAATTTAATGCATCATAAAAAGGAAGAAAGGTACATGAAAAACAAAAGACCCAGGAACTAGTAAAATGTGATCTCTCAAACAGTTTGCCATATAAAGAACATCATTTACCCCTTCTATGTTGATGGATGTAATTACGTGCTGACTTGTTGAATTTATCTTTCACTTACCTATTATTAATATAACAAACATTTATTTGGGCTGACTCTTTGCTACTTTTAAGGCTTTCAAGTCTCTGAAGTATTATTCTCTTCATGCCTACTGAAGTTTAATGAATTTTGAGTACCTCACTTATTGTAGGTAGGCTCTGAATGGATTCATATTTTGCTTTGTTATTAGATTTCCATGAGGTGGGGTTGATTTCAACAATTCAGTGTCAACATTCAGAATCATCATTTTATTTAGTTATTTTTTTTTTTTTTGGAGACAGAGTCTCACTCTGTCGCCCAGGCTGTAGCGCAGTGGCGCGATCTCGGCTCACTGCAACTTCCACCTCCCGGGTTCAAGCAATTCTCCTGTCTCAGCCTCCCGAGTAGCTCAGACTACAAGCGCACGCCACCACGCCTGGCTAATTATATGTATTTTAGTAGAGACGAGGTTTCACCATGTTGCCCAGGCTAGTTTCAATTCCTGAGCGCAAGCAATCCACCTGCCTCAGCCTACCAAAGTGCTGGGATTACAGGCGTGAGCCACCGCACCCAGCCTGAATCATCATTTTTAAAATAACAAAAAGTAGCACAAATCCACTGAAAAAAATTTAGAAAATACAGAAAATCTAAAAGGGAAAAAAAACTAAAATAAAATCACTTGAAATCTCACCATGAATTCATTAAATAAACATTGTTAAAAATTGTGTGTCTTTAGTATTTTCTATATATGTATGTGTGCATAAATATCATAAAATCACTATCAAATTCTTTGTTTTATATCCTGCTTTACCTAAAATTAAATTATATACATTTCTCATGTCATTAAATATTATTTTAATACATGCTTCTCGATGGTGTCAATATTCCATCATTTGAATGCATCATAATTTATTTAAATAATCCCTCATCTTTGAATATTTAGACTAATTTCAAATGCTTGTTATTAAAATAATGTTGTGGTCAGTATCCTTTTAAATATGTCTTTCTATGCATCTCTGATTGTCTCTTTAGAATAAATTCCAATCAATGGAATTACTAGGTCACAGAGTATAAAGTCACTTAAGGATTTTTTTATACATTTTGCCAAGTTTTCCTCAAGATGATTTAAACTGTTTTACACTCCATTATCAGTGTATATGAGGGCCAATTTCACAATACTCTTTCCAGAATTGGCTATATTTTCAAAATCATTTTCTAGTGTGATAGGAGAAAAACTGTATCTTATTATTTAATTTGAATTATTTTATTATTTTAATGTTAAACCCTCTTCATAGAGTAATTGATATTATTATAAATTTTCTGTTTATGCCTCTCATTCAATTTTCTTATAAGGCATTTCACATTTTCTAATTGACTTGCATGTGATCTTCATATACTGAGGACATTAACCTTGTATGTGTTATTTGTTTTCTAATTATTTTCACTGTCTGCCATTTTTCTTTTAGAATTATTTGTTGTTTTTTAGAGTTGTCTATTCAAATTCAAAAATTGTTTTAATTTTTCTTATATAGTTTCTGCCTTAGACGTCATACTGAGAAAGTCCTTCCATAGTCCCCAAATTATATAAATATTCACCCATATTTCATGGTTTAGCGTGTGTATATACACACACTCACACAAATATGTAGACATATCTTCATAAATGGTATGAAACTACTGTGTTTGTGGTAACATTATCTTTGCTAAAGTTATGCATCAGAGTTATGCTTGGTTTGAAAATAGACTTTGTGTCTATTTTTGAAGAGTTTACTTTCTGGTAATATAATTAAGAAAATATGAAAATTTGCAGATCCTTGAAGATTGAAAACCAATCAAGCATAAGATCATTTGAAACATTATTTTTCAGGCAATTCCCTTAAACTTGTTTTTTCCCAACTTCCTTCATGGTTATTGGTCTATCTCATTTTTTTCTGTTCTGAAATCAATTATAACAATTTATATTTTTGTAGAAAATTGCCCATTGCATCTTAACAATCAAATTAGAAATCACATTTTTAAAAGATGATATACACATAGAATAAGATTTAAAGAAATTTAAACTTTTACCTAAGATTCCTTTCTCAGTAATTATGAACCAATATACTAATTATTAATCTTGGTTCACTTTTTCCCTAACCTCAGGATTAATGAGAATACTGATTAATTGAGGATCAAAAATTTTCTGCTGCAACATTACAACTCTTTGTCCTGTTTAAAATGAAAGTTCTTGCAAATATCACTTGATATGTTTTCCTAAAGTATAACTGTCTTTAACAAAAGATCAAACTGCTTCCAAATCTTATCAAAGAGGAGGCATAAAGTTATCTTTCCAGCATCCTCAATTATTATTATTAATTACTATAATTTTCCTCTATCATTGTAAAAGTCTGTGTAAATCTCTTTGCTTGCATGGCATTCTTTCATTCAAAGGATTGTTTCCCTTCCTCAGTAGTAATTATTTACCCTTTGAAAAATATTTTATTTATACTTATATATTCTGAATCAAACTATTTCCTACCAACATAATGCACAATATCACAAACATAAAACTTCAGACTATGGGCCGGGCGCGGTGGCTCAAGCCTGTAATCCCAGCACTTTGGGAGGCCAAGACGGGCGGATCACGAGGTCGGGAGATCGAGACCATCCTGGCTAACACGGTGAAACCCCGTCTCTACTAAAAAAAATACAAAAAACTAGCCGGGCGAGGTGGCGGGCGCCTGTAGGCAGGAGAATGGCGTGAACCCGGGAGGCGGAGCTTGCAGTGAGCTGAGATCCGGCCACTGCCCTCCAGCCTGGGCGACAGAGCGAGACTCCGTCTCAAAAAAAAAAAAAAAAAAAAACTTCAGACTATGTTCTAAAAAGTTTGACGTTCAAAACCAAGTTTACCGTAGCTTACTTTAAAAATCACATTTATACACAACTTAAATTCTGAAATCTTGTCAGACCTATAATAGTTTCAACACAGCATGTTGAAAGACAAGAGCATGAACAAGAAATTTCAGGGCACCCAGGAAGCGTAGGTACATCTTAATATCCTTCTAAATATACTTAATATCCTTCTAAAGGTACACCTGTCTATCCTTCTAAATCAAATAAAGCACACATATTTATCTGTTCACTCTTCCTCGATACAGTGGGAGATACTTTACGAGTAGAGATAAGCAATATCTCCAGTATTTAGCTATGCTTATCTTTTCACTTAAGGATAGAAGATGAGAGTGAATTGGCTGTGAAAGCAAATACTGTTTCATTAGGTTCTGCAAGATTGCTAAAAGTCACCTGAATAAGTGAGGGCACTACAATTAAAGCACCAAATCTTCTATGATCTTTGACCAGTAGTATTTTTTTTTGAACAGTGTGTTATCACAGTGTAAAATATGAGTTAATCTTGATCAAAAAGCACTCACTAATGATACAAAAGTTCTGACACATCACGTATGGAATCTTCTAATAGGTACATCACATGAGTTCAAAATGGAGCTTGTTGGTGGTGAAAACAGGATTAACAGAATGCAGCAACACTCAACAGAACTGAGATGTTTAGCTACTGTAAAGATCTAAACCATCACTGATGCTTTAGTTCCAGTATTTATTCCACAGTCCAGAGAAGATATGGTTCTAATTTATGAGTAAGTTGTGGTGACCATGAGGCTATATAGTAACTTTGGAGTCAGTCCAGAGGATTCCCTGAGTCCTCCAAACCTAGTGTTTGCTTGCACTGATTCTTATGTGCCACAACCTGTCTCCAGGAATCTAAAACTACAACATCCAGAAGAAAGTCAAGTTGAACAAGAAACTATGGATCTTCTTTACTCTAGGCCAACAATGGTAGACAGAGGCAAATCCATTTAACAGATATTTGCTGAGTACCTATGATGTCCAGGTACTGTTCTAGCACTGTAGACAAAAGATATAAACAAAACAGGCAAGATACTTGGCCTATGAAACTTACATTCTGATTCTGCACTGACGCTCTATAACTGAAAAAAAATAGGTAGAAAATATCACAGCAAATATTATCATTTCATTGTTTATTTGTTTTCTGAGAAGACAGCCCTTCTGGAATGCAATTTAAAGATGGGAAGACATGATATAATCAGCAAAAAAAGAGCAATTTCAAAGATCTGAGACAATTTAAATAGAAGGCTCTTTTTGGGAAAAAAAAAAAAAGTAAAGGGCGTGAATGGAAAGAAGCTGTTTCATAGGAGAAAAATAAAATAATGTGGAATATAGTAGAAGAAATAAGAAAAGTCTGTGTCAATTTTCTAAAGCTAATTAGTATTATAATTATTGAGCACCTATTCTGTGCCAGGCACTATGTTAAGGATTCACCAGTAAACAAAACATACTTTGCTGTCTCTAGTCTGTAATCAATATGAAGTATGTTGAGCATAATGATGGAGGTGATGGGGCCTATGGGAGTATACATTAGATTTTGAACAAGTCTGAAGGGTAAAGGGAACCTTTTTGAGAAAGTGATATCTATCTGAGATTTGAAGAATGGGTTGGGCAAGGAGAGAAGGTGTAAGAGTGTTTCAAGCTGAATGTATAGCAAATGTGAAGGCCTAAACTAAGAGAAAGGGCACGGCATGTTCCAGGGACAGAAAGATCAGAGTGCCTGGAGGTTGGAAAACCAGATTGTGCAGAGACTCTAAAAATAAGGTGATGATTTTGGATGTTATCTACTGAAGGGAATTAGTCATGTGAATGTTATTGCATTTACATTTTTTGAAAGATCTTTCTCTCTAGTGTGAAGAATGAACTGGAAAAGAAAATATGATAGAAGCTCTGAGAAGACCCACTTTTAATTTCCATATCAAAGAACATCATATCTGAATTCTCTAATATTGGTGGAAAGGAGAACATTAATGGAATTTAGAATTATGAGAGTTACATCAAAGTTGCTTTAGATAACCTCCCCACCCCTGTGATTCTTGAAGGGTAAGACTGGGATACACCTGGAGCTCTCTCTCCTATATTGGATTTGAGGGTTCTTGTTCCTGGGACCCAACTCCTTAATCCAAAATACATTAATCTACTTCTGAACTAAGAAATTGAGGAGACAGGATGTAAGTCACTGTCAAAATTTCTTAATTCATTCAATGAATAAAGGTGTCATTCCAGGTATTAAAAATATACCTGTGAAAAAGGCAACAAGGTCCCACTTTCTCTGGGCTTATATTATAGTGAGGGGAGACAAATAAAAAATATACAATTCCAGACAGAGATAAGTGCTATGTGTATAGTCCTAAGAAGTTAACAGAAAATTGCAAAATGGGCTTAGCTGGCAGGAACAGAAACAGGGGCAGAGGGGAGTAAATGTTCTGAGAAATGAGGCCAACCATAAATGGCTCACTAGCACCCAAGCATCCTATTACAAGCACCCAGCTCACAGCCCACCTGCACCCAAGCAGCCTGTCTTCAAGCGTTCAGCCTAAGCAGGACGACCTTATAAAACTCCCCTCCACCCCCTGCCTCTTGGCAGACAGCCTTCTTTATTCTGTCTTGCCCTTTGCTCCCTTGCAATGTATCTCCTCCTTTCCTCTAAATAAATCTGCCTTTCTAAACTCATTACTGTCTTGGTAAATCCCTTTACCATCCATGCACCACCTTCAGATAGTCATTGACCATGACATTATGAAGAAGTACTTAATATGAAGAAATAAGCAATAGAGAGTGACTGCCAATGATAGATGGGATTGGATGAACACGCGTTTAGATTGGGTGATCAGGAAAGGAATCTCTATAGCAATAATACTGGAGCTGTGATCTAGATTAAAAGAACATTATCCTAGATCAGAGGGCATAGTTGTTTAGGGAGGAAGAATGAAAAGTGAAAGGATCCCTAGGAGAGAATAAGTTTGATGTGTTTAGGGTCAGAAAAGTCAACATGGCAGTAGCTTTACAAGGAGAAAAATGGCAGTGTATGAGGTTAAAGACGTATATAGTGGGAACCAGATAATGTCAGATAATGTAAGGCATTACAGGTAATTGTAAGTATTGGGGGCCAATTATAAGTATCATGGGAGGGCCGGGCGCGATGGCTCAAGCCTGTAGTCCCAGCACTTTGGGAGGCCGAGACGGGCGGATCACGAGGTCAGGAGATCGAGACCATCCTGGCTAACAGGGTGAAACTCCGTGTCTACTAAAAAATACAAAAAACTAGCTGGGCGCGGTGGCGGGCGCCTGTAGTCCCAGCTACTCGGGAGGCTGAGCCAGGAGAATGGCGTGAACCCGGGAGGCGGAGCTTGCAGTGAGCTGAGATCCGGCCACTGCACTCCAGCCTGGGCGACAGAGCGAGATTCCGTCTCAAAAAAAAAAAAGAATGATGGGAAACCCCAACAACTCAACACTAACTAAGCACGATCCTAAATGTACAGATTACATCCACCTAGTAGAGCATCATCCACTCTTACTTGGAATATCTAGCTGCATACCTATATCTAGGCAAATTAAGGTCTCTATGAACAATAAAGAGATCAATTATTGCCACTTGGGAGTTTAATTTAGAAATAGTAAGAAGTGTCTAATAGGGTTTGGACTGAACTTACACTGACTTCACATAAACTCAAAGAGTAATCAGAGAGTAGCTATATATACACCATCATTTAATAGCCTCAACTTATGGCTTGGAAATACTTAACAGGCTTCACTTCAGGAAATCCTTGAGAATAAGCACTAGTAGAGTGAGCAATGGCATTTGTCTATCAAATGGTGAAATTTCAAAATTATCAAGAATCGGTCTTTAAATTGTTTCCAGATTTTTGGGCATAAAATTATGACTGTTCAATATGTTTTCTGTAGAAAGATAAGACAGCCTATGAGTTTTCATAGCAGAGGTAAATATTATCAAACAATGAATTCTTAAGAGCTTATTTTACTTCTGAATCAGTAAGAAAAAGAACTCTTTCCTTTTGGTTAAAATGAGTTTGTGACAATAAGCGTATATATTAAATCATTTTCTTTCTTGAAAGTAATAATAGAGTGAGTAAGCCAGAATAGAAACAAGTAAAAAGCAGCATTTCTTGCAGTTGGAATTGTCATGACTCTATCTTACATTCTTCAGAAAGTTCACTTCTGTTTAGTCAGTCATTTAAATTCTCTTTTCCTTACTTGTCTTGATTATTTTCCATAATGATTATTTTTCATGTGACTGTTAAGCTTCTGCATTGTGACAGTCTAAACTAGTGTTTTGATAGTTCCCCCTTTGAAAGAAGGCAAAAAGAAGACAACTGTCAAATATATGACAGGAGCAATACAAACTGGGGATACTGTGCCCCATTAAACCCAGAACAGGTTCCATCATTAGTACCTGATTACGAGTTAATAAGAACTTTTGAAACAACTCATTTGGTAGGCTTTGGGACTGCTTAAACTAGGAGGTTTTAGTTTGTCCAATATATGAGCATATTGGGTACTCAACAAATGCTTGAGTATATAAGCACAAATATGTGCTTATATAAAATAATTAAGCAATAGGAGATTAAGGCAAATGAGGTTCAACAATGTTAACCAATTTGTCAAATTTTCACAATTAGTACACTTTGGAGCTATAATTTCAGCCCAAGCCTAATTCCAAAATGCATGCTATCTCCACTACATCACTGATTATCAAATGAGTAAGCGAATAAATGAACAAAACAGAATTTCATAAATGAAAGAATATTTATGACTAGAAATAAAGTATTTTCCTTTATAAGTAAAGTTCAGGTGCTCTATTTGACAAACTTAGACATTGAATATATCACAAGTTAAGCATACAAATTACAAGCATTACCTTAAATTATAAAAAATTCTTACTCATAACTAAATTTCTGTCAAAAATCAACTTATGCTTCCATCATTTTTATATCCAAATTAAAAAGAAATATAGAAACAGTGCCAAACAGAGTTTCTATTTCTTCCTGATTTAATCTAGCAGGGTTGTATATTTCGAGAAATTTATCCACCTCTTCTAGACTTCTAGATTTTCTAGTTTGTGCATGTAAAGGTGTTCATGGGAGCCTCGAATGGCCTTTTGTATTTCTGTGGTATAAATTTTAATAATTTGTTTTATTTGTAATTGAGTTTATTTGAATCTTCTCTCTTCTTTTCTTGGATAATCTCGCTAATGGTGTATCCATTTTGTTTACCTTTTCAAAGAACCAGCTTTTTGTTTTCTTTATCTTTTGTATTGTTTTTGTTTGTTTATTTGTTTGTTTGTTTCAATTCCATTTAATTCTGCTCTGATCTTTGTCATTTATTTTCTTCTTCTAGATTTGAGTTTGGTTTGTTCTTGTTTCTCTAGTTCCTTGATGTGTGACATTAGGTTGTCTATTTGTGCTCTTTCAGACATTTGGATTTAGGCATTTAATGCTATGAACTTTCCTCTTGACACCATTTTTGCTGTATCCCAGAGGTTTTGATAGGTTGTGTCACTATTATTGTTCCCCTCAAAGAATTTTTTTAAATTTCCATCTTGATTTCGTTTGTAACCCAAAATCATTCAAGAACAGGTTATTTTATTTCCATGTATTTGTATAGTTTTGAGGGTTTCTTTTGGAGTTAATTTCCAGTTTTATTCCACTGTGGAATAAACTAACACTTGATATAATTTCCAGTTTTATTCCATTGTGGTCTGAAATGATACTTGATATAATTTTGATTTTCTTAAATGTATTGAGACTTGTTTTGTGGCCTATCGTATTGTATATCTTGGAGGATGTTCCGAGTGCTAATGAAAAGAACGTATATTCTGCACTTGTTGGGTAGAATGTTCTATAAATATCTGTTAAGTCCATTTGTTCTAGGGTATAGTTTAAGCCCATTGTTTCTTTGTTGACTTTCTGTCTTGATGACCTATCTAGTGCTGTCGGTGGACTACTGGAGTACCCCACCATTATTATGTTGCCGTCTATCTCATTTCGTAGGTCTAGTAGTAATAGTTTAATGAATTTGGGAGCTCCCGAGTTAGGTGCATATATATTTCGGATGGTGATATTTTCCTGTTGGGCTAATCCTTTTATCATTATAGAATGTCTTTCTTTGTCCTTTTTTACTGTTGTTGCTTTAAAGTCTTTTTTTTTTTTTTTTGGATATAAGAATAGCTACTCCTGCATGTTTTAGTTTTCATTTGGGTGGAATATCTTTTTCCACTCCATTACCTTAAGTTTATGTGAGTCCTCATGTGTTAGCACATGAGGTGAAGCTAGCAGATACTTGCTGGGTGGATTTTTATCCATTCTGCCAGTCTGTGTCTTTAAAATGGTGTGTTTCGTATGTTTATTGTGGCACTATTCACAATAGCAAAGACTTGGAATCAACCCAAATGTCCATCAGTGACAGACTGGATTAAGAAAATGTGGCACATATACACCATGGAATACCTGTCTCTTATACACATCTAGATGTGTATAAGAGACAGATACATATGTAACAAACCTGCACGTTGTGCACATGTACCCTATAATTTAAAGTATACTAAAAACAAAAACAAAAACAAAAACATAAAATGGTGTGTTTAGGTCATGTACATTCAATGTTAGTATTGAGATGTGAGGCACTGTTCTATTCATCATGTTAGATGTTGCCTAAATACCTTGTTTTTTTTTTCATTGTGTTATTGTTTTATAGGCCCTGTGAGATTTATGCTTTAAGGAGGTTCTATTTCGGTGTATTTTGAGGTTTTGCTTCAAGATTTAGAAGTCTTTTTAGCATTTTCTTGTAGTGCCAGTTTGGTAGTCCATTTGTAGCTACTCGGATGGAGTTGGAGACAATTATTCTAAGTGAAGTAACTCAGGAATGGAAAGCCAAATATCTTATGTTCTCACTTATAAGTGAGAAGTAAACTATGAGAATGCAAAGACATAAGAATGATACAATGGACTTTGGGGACTCAGGGACAAGGATGGGAGTGGGGTGAGGGACAAAAGCCTATACCTTGGGCACAGTGTACACTGCTTGGTTGATGGCATCACCAAAATCTCAGAAATCAATGCTACAGAACTTCTCCATGTAACCAAAACCACCTGTTCCCTAAAAGCTATTGAATTAATTTTTTAAAAAAAGGAAGGGTGCAAAACAAAGACGCAAGTGGCCAGAATAAATTTTTAAAGTCTGCTGTTAGCCATTGCTTCAAAACATGCAGAACATAGTATATTTGATTGTATATTGCAAACTATACATATATTTCTACAAATATACCGTTTCATAAAATTTGTCATACTATTTATATTTGAGCATAATACTTTTCATTCACGTACATCTTCATATATAATATATTCAATTAGATTTGCAGTTGATGTTTTACAAGTTTAATTGTCTGTGTCTATACTTGATTGTGCATCTTTGTGTTCTGTCATAATTTCAAATGATTGGGGACCGATCAAAGAGTAAGATATGACCACAGGTACAATAAAATAAACATTGGGTGACATTTACACAGGGTTGCAAGAGGGAGGAAGTCCCTCATAGCAGGAGTCTGTCTACAGACTGTGGTGAAGGGGGCTCTCTCATCAGAAGGGGAGAAGAACAAGGGAACTCCCAGGGGAGAAAGGGATCAGGGAGTGGGCTTATGTGTTTAGGTTATATTACTCAGAAACATGGCGGGGAGTTACTGGGTCAGAGACTCCTAAGGACCCACCGTAGCTTGGAGTTTTATAACCAGAAGGCTCTATCTTATCACTGGTGAGCACATGTAGGGTAGGGTTTCATAGGGTATGCAAATCAGGCGGGCTCCAAATTGCTAAAAATCTGCTTTTGGAGATTATTTTTAAAATAGTTGGATATATAAAAATTTGAATTTGGTGTTGGTGGGCTTATGAGCTAATAAGTTTTATCCTTCAGTGAAGAAACACCATAGGGGCCAATATACAGAGGCCATCTTTGGCTCATTCTGTTTTTAAAATAATGGCAAAATCTTTGTGTATATTCGTAGTTGCTACTTACGAGTTTTCATGGTTTCAATATCTCTACATGTACACATATGTGAATATTTAGAGAATACAGTCAGATAGTCACATTCTCAAAGTCTTCATACCTAAATACAAAATAAGTAAGTCATTCAAACTAAAGGACATCTTTAATACAGCAAAAATTTCTGGTGATTTGAAAAACATAATTGTATTATTTAGGATATAAGCAGTCATGTAAGTTCAGTTTCAAAGACAATGGTTTTGACATGAACCATATATACACACTTATATATTTAAAGTACAGTTGACTTTTGAACAACATGAGCTTGAACTTCAGGGGTCCACTCATATATTGATTTTCTGCATCTGTCACCCCTGAGACAGTAAGACAAAGTTCTTCTCTTCCTCTTCCTCCTCAGCCTACTCAAGATGAACAGGATGAAGATCTTTATGATAATCTACTTCCACTTAATTAATAGTAAATATATTTTCTTTTCTTTATGATTTCCTTGATAACATTTTCTTTCCCCTAGCTTCCTTTATTGCAATAAAACAGTATATAATACATATAACACACAAAATATGTGTCAATCAACTGTCTATGTTATCAGTAAGGTTATTGGTCAAAAATAGGCTATTAGTAGTTAAGATTTTGGGGAGTTGAAAATTTGGCTATTAGTAGTTAAGATTTTGGGGAGTCTGGATTTCTGACTGTGCAGGAAAGGTCAGCGCCTCTAACCCCCACATGGTTCAAGGGTCAACTATACATTTATATTTAAATATATAAATGTGAGGTGTGTGTGTGTGTTTGTGGTTTGTGGATGTGTGTGTATGTGTGTATCACCATCTGGAAATATTGAAGAAAAATCTCAAATAGAAGAATCAGGAAACAACAGGTGCTGGAGAAGATGTGGAGAAATAGGAACACTTTTACACTGTTGGTGGGATTGTAAACTAGTTCAACCATTATGGAAAACAGTATGGCGATTCCTCAAGGATCT
>NW_012103266.1:648582-650128 GCF_000951045.1 Mandrillus leucophaeus | reverse complement strand
CAGGCATCTGTATCTCAGCTACTCGGGAGGCTGAGGCAGGAGAATCGCTTGAACCTGGGAGGCAGAGGTTGCAGTGAGCCAAGATCGTGCCACTGCACTCCAGCCTTTGCAACAGAGCCAGACTCCGTGTCAAAAAAAAAAAAAAAAAAAGATAGGCAATTAAAAGACATTGAAGACAGAGAAACTGTTTGAGGTCAGGGGAAAGGTCTCTCAAAATATACCATTTGACTTATTGTCTGTTTCATCTATGCCTAAAGAAAAGTCACCTAATCAAATAGCTAGAGGAGTAAATTCCAGCAATCTCTAAAATAATTTCCTCTCAATTGTATTAAAATATATATTTAAAAATCATATAATCTAATGTATATATAGTGTTGATTTATGGTGCTATAGTAGAAATAAAATAAATGTCCAAATATAGGGTATTGGGAAAATAAATTACCAATCAGTCACACAGTGAGAAACAATGTAGACATTAGAAGTGGTATAAAAGCATATTTATTGATATGAAAGTATGGTCATACGAAATTATAAAAAAGTGACAATTCAGCTTATAAACCAATGCATATATCATATTTTTAGAAACACACACACAGCTAAAAAATAATGATAATATCTCCAGATAGTGGGTTTATAGGCAATTTTTTAATTCTTTTTGCTTGTCTGCATTTTCTAACTTTTTGGATCAAAAGAACATGTATTTCTTTTCATAATAAAAAGTTGTTTTAAAAAATTAGTAACTGATACATTCCTTTAAGTAGATAACCATGAGTGATTTAAGAACAAGGTACTCATTAACATATCTTCAACAACTCGCCTGACACCTAGAACACAGTAGATAATTAAAGTTTTTAATCAAAGGTAAGCCATACAAGCGATTGAGTTTCAGATTAATCAATTCTATAGGACTAGGATTTTAGCAGTGCAGTCAATGTATCCTACTCTCTTATCCATTCCTTTTGAAAAGTTTTAGGTTGGGCTTCAAAATTTCATTCAGAAACCATCATATGGTTACGAGGTAGATTTGATATAAAATATACAACTAATTCGGTGAAGAAAGTCCATGGTAGCTTGATGGGGACAGCATTGAACCTATACAATTGGAGAAGACAGTGTGGCAATTCCTCAAGGATCTAGAACTAGAAATACTATTTGACCCAGCAATCTCATTACTGGGTATATACCCAAAGGATTATAAATCATTCTACTATAAAGACACATGCACACAAATGTTTATTGCAGCACTATTCACAACAGCAAAGACTTGGAACCAACTCAAATGTCCATCAATGATAGACTGGATAAAGAAATTGTGGCGCATATACACCATAGAATACTATGCAGCCATATAAAAGGATGAATTCATGTCCTTTGCTGGGACATGGATGAAGCTGGAAACCATCATTTTCAGCAAACTAACACAGGAACAGAAAACCAAACACCACATGTTCTCACTTAGTTCTCACTAAGTGGGAGTTCAACAATGAGAACACATGGACACAGGGAGAGGAACATCACACGCTGGGGCCTGTCCAGGGGTGGGGGA
>NW_012103266.1:647006-648176 GCF_000951045.1 Mandrillus leucophaeus | reverse complement strand
GATGGGTGCTGACGAGTTGATGGGTGCTGACGAGTTGATGGGTGCAGCACACCAACATGGCACAAGTATACATATGTAACAAACCTGCATGTTATTCACATGTACCCTAGAACTTAAAGTATAACAAAAAAAAAAGAATCAGAATTCTGAGATGCTACTTGCAAACCATAAATATTTTCTCCATCAATTAGGCAGATAATACAAATTTCGATGGTCAAAATTTTCTAAGTAGGGCACAAATTTTTCCCTTAAAAAAGATATGTTTTGCTATGGATTGAATATTTGTCCACTCCAAAACTCATGTTGAAATTGGAGTTGTAACATACTAAGTAATGTACATTGTAACAGTACTAAGAGGTGCGATTTTTAAGAGGTGATTAGACCAGCAGGTCTCTGCCCTCATGGGTGGAATGTATGCCATTATTAAAGGGTGAATGTGACCCTCTCTTGCTTTCTTTTGCCCTCATGAAAGCTTTCGTGAGATGTGAGCCTCCAATCATGGACTTCCCAGCCTTCAGAACTGTGAGCCAATAAATTTCTGTTCATTGTCAATTACCTGGTCTGTGGTATTTTGCTATAGCAGCACAAAGAACCCTAAGACATATTTTAACAGATCAATTTTTAGGGAAATGGAGGAATCAGAGAATAAGGGTGAAATATATAGCTAGACTGGTTGAAATTTGTTTCATCAGCAAAATCATTTTAGTTACATACACATGGTCAAGAGTCTCAGTTTATAGTACTGGCCCCTTGTACAGTGTGGAATGATGATAACTTGTTTCAAGAAGCCCTACCACCTCGTATTACATACCTTTTACTTTAGGTACTAATCCTCACTTCCCAAAACACCAATACTCTTATTTTCCACCACAAAGCATTCTACTTAGGATACCCAGAATTTTAGTGTTGACTCTTGCTTCTCATCTCTATCAAAACATGCTTTTCACAAATATCATGCCTTTGGGAACCTAAGTGAATAGTTTGTCTAATGAACTCATCCAAGTTTAAGCACTAATGGCTTAAAGTTTGTCCCTCTTTAATAACACTGTGTTTTATTTAAGTACTTACATCAAAAAGATAGGCACATGAGGTCCAGAGTTTGAGACCAGCCTGGCCAACATGGAGAAACTCCATCTCTACTAAAAATATAAAAATTAGCCAGGTGCAGTG
>NW_012103266.1:623654-645208 GCF_000951045.1 Mandrillus leucophaeus | reverse complement strand
TTTTTTTTTTTTTTTTTTTTTTTTGACAAAGACTCGCTCTGTCGCCCAGGCTGGAGTGCAGTGGCGCGATCTCGGCTCACTGCAAGCTCCGCCTCCCAGGTTCACGCCATTCTCCTGCCTCAGTCTCCCGAGTAGCTGGGACTACAGGCGCCCGCCACCACGCCCAGCTAATTTTTTGTATTTTTAATAGAGACGGGGTTTCACCGAGTTAGCCAGGATGGTCTGGATCTCCTGACCTTGTGATCCATCCGCCTCAGCCTCCCAAAGTGCTGGGATTACAGGCGTGAGCCACTGCGCCCGGCCCTCATCTTATACTTAATCATTGCATGGAATTTCCTGGTTGCTCTAACTGTGTTCCTCCTAGTTTTCTTATTGTTTCCTATTATCACGTTTTAATAACTTCCTCAATACCTTATTGGCCTCACTATGCATCAAGGATCCTATTTTCAAATGCTTCAACGAAATTCTTACCAATTCCCTGAACCTCTCAACTCCCTTATCCTTGCATTATACCTACCATGCGGAACCGCAACCCTGAATTAACCCAACCAACCATTTTCTTGAATTTCCTATCCAGTTTATGCAAGTTGCTTCAAGAAAGACACATCACCATTCTGATTAGGTACATTAAATATTTATGATATAAAAGTTCAACTGAGACCCCACTTTTAATAATTTCTTTTCGTTTCTAAATAATTAACTGAATCCACTGCAGCAACTACTATAAAACTCTTCTGTTCTCATCAGTCTCTGCAAACTGAGTAGTCTACACTTACTGCATACTTTTTGTTTTTCTTCAGCTCCAGTCATTCTGGGTTCAACATCTAGCATACTATGAAAACTTAAACTCACTACAAAGTACCAATTCCAATGATATCTTCCAGTTTATTGTTATAATCTACTTATTTGTATAATTTGTTACTGTTGACAACCCATCATTCCTAAATTTTCTCTTCCAGTGATTTCTGTGATGGTCTCATTATCTTCTCTTCTTTTCTCTTTGAATTCCTCTGTCCTTCTCATGAATTCCTCTTCTAAGCATTTCTTATTTAAGGTATTTCCCAATGTTCTGTTCCTGATCCTCTTCTGCCATTTATTCACTATTAGCAACTGCATCCTTTCCTATAACTTCGACAATAAACTTCCCAACCCCTGATTCTCTTCTGAAGTGCATTACCAAATTTATATCTGCCTGATTAGCATTTATAAATGTTCCAGAAGCATCTCAAACTTAACATGTATAAACCATATCACCTCATCAGACTTCCAACTTTTCTATTCCTTCTGTATTTTTCAGGTACTTATAGCCAAATTCTCAGCATCCATTTTTACTCCTCCATATTCCTAATTATTCTCTATATTTAAGCATGAATTATATCCTGTTACTTCTATCACTACAACATTTTACCCTCTTTCCAAGAAAATGTGCTTACTATCTTAGCTCAAGCCTCATTATCTCAGACTTTGACTATTGTAACAACTAGTGTTTCTGACTTTAGTCTATTGTTCTGCTCTCCTAAATCATAGGTAGACGGTATTGCATCTTTTCACTATTCAAAGATGTTTATGAGCTCCCACTGCAAACAGAAATAAAGTCGAGTTCATAATTCTGACATGTGTAGTACTCTACATTTCTTCCCCAATCTACTTTACCAGACTCATCTGTCACTCAGTTGACCCCACAAATACTGAGACACTTTGGCTATGGCCTTTACCTTGATCACACCTCTACCCCGACATCCCAACCCCTATCTCTCAGTACTAGGCTTACTAAACCTTCATTCCTTAATTCAATAACCACTTATATACAAAACACTATAATGGGTAAGTAGGTAAAAGGAAAAAAAAAAGAGTTTCTGTCATCAAATATTTTATAGTCTAATGAAGAGAGAGATGAATGAATCATTATGCTATGATATAGTACCTGTTATAAGAGAGGTGTGTGGGAATAGGAACATTGTAGAAGAAAACCTGCTTGAGCAATCTGGACACAGCTTCACACAGAGCTAACATTTGAGCAGGGTGATCGAGTTGACCTATCTCTCATCTCTCTGTATACTTCAAAATTAATTTATTTCTACCACTATGGTAACACTCATTACAGTCTTCTTTGTACCATTTCTTCATGGAGTCACTAATTCAACAATCTTTATCATCTACTGTGTGCCAGACATTTATCTAAACACTAAGCAAGAACAAAACAGACAAAACCTCCAATTTTCTTGGAGATTTGATTCTGATGTGAAGAGATTTAAAAAGTAAATTATATTGAATATAAGAATGTCATAAATGCTACCAAAAATTAAAGCCAGGTAGTGGGCTAAGGAATACTGGTGTTGGGACACAATCTTAATAGGAATTTTGTATTATTTATGACTCTTATACTAGATTTGGGGTTTCTCAAGAGCTATTTCACAGTGTGGCTATTTCAGTTTTGCATTGTGGTGTCTGATAATTGTTTGCCAAGTTGAATTGGTTGTAACAAATTTTCTTCAAATTTCTATAGACTTTTTTTTATCCAAATCTCTAACAAAGGCTACATTGTTTGCATGGCAGGAAGGAAGATGATTGCTAAAATGTTCTATACAAACTCTTTTAATTTGTGTTCTGTCAAAGGATCAATTAGATATCGTCATTTAGTTAAATTTCCCACCTTAAATTTAAAATATCAACAACAAATTGTGGGTGTTCATGAAATTTTTTATAATAGAAATTTGTTTGTATAGTGACCCAAAAGCATAATAAAAAATGTAAATAATTTGTGTTTCACAACTAAGTCAATCAATCATATTTAGGTGGCAGAATAACAATAACAGTTTCAAAATTAAAACAGAGTTTTAGCCTTTGAAAGATGTTGAACTTTAATTACGAACTGCAAGTCTGTAAAAAAAAAAAAAAAAAAAATTAATGTTCTCAAGAGTTTCCCTGGATTGTCATTTTTGACATCTACATTCACTATGGAGAATCACTGATACGATTTTTGTAAAATGAGATTTTTATTAGCTTGTACATATCATAACTCAGTAAAGATGTTGTTGAATCTGGGCAGATCTTTAACTATAATCTCAGTTTTCACAGTGTGTTTGATTAGCTGCCTTTTTTGTTTGAAGATCAGTGAATTTATTTTTTAATGTCTTCAGACTGAATTCAACTATCTTACTTTGTGATATGAAAAGTGGAGCCAACCTTGAATAATAAGACCCTGTGATTAATTGTTTTCACAGCAATAATCTGCACTGCAATTTTCCCCAGCATTATTGAAGCCTTAAACCATTCAATACAGGGGGGAAAGACACTATGGAGAAACTGAAGATGAGTTATATAAGCTTTACCACTAATAACAAGATCTTGAAGAAGAGCAATATGTGTCACTTCTAGTAACATAAAGATAAATGTCATAGCATTTCCAACCACAATGATATACAAACAAAAGACCTCGCAATTTTAGAAATATAGAGTATATTCAATACTCTCTAATTCCTTCTCACTATAAATTTGGTTATAATTTGGTAGGTAGAAATTCATAAAGCTCAGATTCATCTTTCAGATAACTTCCCATTTGTCAAATTTTGTATACTAAACTAACTGAAAAATTACGGAGAGCTTCCAGTGCACCAGTTTTTGTTTTCCCTCAATATTAATCATTTTGATTCTCTCTCTGTTTTTATAGGACACAATACCCTATTAAGAACTACAGAAGAGATCAAATGCTCCCTCTGCAGTCCCTCCAGGAGAGGGAGATATATTTGTTCCCTTGTTTGTTCTTTCATCCAAGTTAGCCACAGGTTCCCATAAACCTACCCAGAAATTTCCCTCTGACTGTTAATGACAAAAGCCTTTCATCTAAAATCAGATAATACGGTTGAATATAAATGTTGTCTGGTAATTAGCTTATATTACTAAACATTGGTAATGCCTTACAGAAACAGTTCTGGAAGTCATCTGAATGACCCAGAATAAGAACAGCCAAAGCACTCAGTCAGGCAGGCTGAGCTAAGCCTTCAGGAGCTATGCATATTTAAGCAGATTTGATGAGATCAAAGGGTAAGTTATGTGTAGGTAGTTTTCCTTGCTGAGTCCCTCTGTAGAGAACATGGCTTTTTCTCTTTTTCCTTTCAGATATGGGATTGAAGATTTCCATTCAGTTCATATGTGCACTAGACAACAACAAATATAGTTAATCCAACTGCAAGTTCTTAAGCACACATACAATTCTCTTCTTCTCAGAGGTCCAAGAAACATCCCTTCCATTTAATATTATCCACCCCAAAAATTTGTGAAAAGTGTTTGCTATGCACAAAAAAAAGAAAAAGAAAACAAACAAACAAACAAATAAAAACAAGCTTAGTACAGTCAATGTCTTTCTCCCATTTAGTAGATGTGTGCCAGCAAGGACATTTATTTTTAGAACGTGTTTACTGGAAAAATGCAGTTGTATTTGAATGATTGTTTAGGGAAAAATAAAGTCTTTGGGTGAGTCATAAGTGAAGGAAAAAAAGGTCATTTGAGAAGATTTCAGCCGAAGGAGAAATTGATAAAGAATATGGAAACGAATTCTAATTAGACTGAAAGGTTCCAAGACTGCACCCTGTGGTGAAATTAGTGTCTTCAATAGACAATACGCCTCGTTAACAATAGGAATCTAACTTCTATTACACTTTTCTTGAATTTTTTGCTTCAAGTTGTAACACTTAAAATATGCGTTAATGACTAAATGAATTAATTTATTTGCTGTGGCTATTCTGAGTCTCTTGAATGAGCAAGACATCTAGCCTGAACCTTTGAAAAGAGAACTAGAATAAATTATATGGTGCATAATCTGGTAACAGATAATGATCTGATGAAAGAGTCACCTTTACAGGAAGCGCAAAGAATATTAACAAATGAAAGCTACTACTACTATGCATGTTAAATCATTTAGCATTTTCCAAATGAAGCCAGGGTGTTGTTGAAATTTATTCTGTATATCTGACTGTGATGTAGTTCAGTCTTGATCAAGAATCCCATGTCAAAATCTAACATGGAAAATCCAAGAGTGGTACTAAAATTATTTACAGGAGGTAAGTAAGTAATTTTAAAGTCTTTGTTTAATAGACAAACCTTCATCACTCTGGGAAAGCTGGGTTTAAATAATTCATTTACCTAATTAAAAGGAAGACAAAGTTAGGTCATGTTTAAAACTTAAATATAATGTGGTACCCATCCTCTTAATTGCATAACAGAGTCCTGCTTTTTGCACTTAATTGTATAATTTTTTAAGACTGGCAAGTTTCAAAAACAATAAGATAATCAACTAGTATTTACAGTCTGTCATTTTGCTATTAGAAATATTTTATTCTAACATCCTGGAAGAAAGGAGAAAAAAGAAATATTAAGTATTGCTTAAAGTTGGCTTAACTGGTTGGGGAGTTGAGGGTGGAGAAAAAACATAAATTTTGATTTGTCGTTTATTTCACTTCATAGGTCATAGCAAATGAAAAAGGAGAATTACAAAGGGGAAACACCCAGGTACAACATGAATTATCTCTTGGACTGCTGAAATGTTTGATTACAGTGTTTCTGATTTCCCAATTGACAAATTTTTAATGTAATAAGGTCCTCAAATCCAGAAAGATTATTCTGATACGAGAAGTAAAGATAATCCTTGAAGAAAGGAAATAAACCAAAGAAATAATTTGCTTTAACTCCTGGTTGTTGTTAACAAATGTACATGCTCAACATAAGACAACTCATTGGGGTATAATGATTTTAAAATTACATCCTTGGAAAATATGAATTGGCCCTCACAGATAATGAGGTAGAAGTGGGAGAGCCTTCTTATACTAAATACAATATTTTGACCTTTAGGGTTGTGACTGAGGGATGAAGCAAAGACAATTACCCCCAAAAGTAAAAGAACACAGTATCCTGCACATATAGAAATTAAACAGCTATTTGCTTCTAACATATTTTTCTGACAATCAATGAATAAAAGAGATGATGTTATTAGACTACATTACTCTTCATCAGAAAATGAATGGAATAATTGTTTTCTTTTTTAATTATACAAGTTCTGGAATACATGTGCAGAACACGCAGGGGGTGTTTTTTGTTTGTTTGTTTTGCTGTTTTGTTTTCATGTTTTCCTTTTTTTTTTTTTTTTTTTTTGAGACGGAGTCTTGCTCTGTCACCAGGCTGGAGTGCTGTGGCGTGATCTCGGCTCACTGCAACCTCCAACTACCTGGTTCAAGTGATTCTGCTGCCTCAGCCTCCCGAGTGGCTGGGATTACAGGCACGCACCACCACGCCCAGCTAACTTTTGTATTTTCAGTAGAGACGGGGGTTTCACCATGTATACATGTGCCATGGTAGTTTGCTGCACCTATCAACCCGTCATCTACATTAGGTATTTCTCCTAATGCTGTCCCTCCCCTAGCCGTTCACTCCTCGACAGGCCCTGGTGTGTGACGTTCCTCTCCCTGTGTCCATGTGTTCTCATTGTTCAACTCCCACTTATGAGTGAGAACATGCGGTGTTTGGTTTTCTGTTCCTGGCTTAGTTTGTTGAGAAAGATGGTTTCCAGTTTCATCCATGTCCCTGCAAAGGACATGAACTCATGTTTTTTTATGGCCGCATAATATTCCATGGTGTATATATGCCACATTTTCTTTAACTAGTCTATCATTGACGGGCATTTGGGTTGGTTCCAAGTCTTTGCTACCGTGAACAGTGCTGCAGTAAACATACGTGTGCATGTGTCTGTATAGTAGAATGATTTATAATCCTTTGGGAATTTTTTGTTCTTATAAATGTCAGGTTTGGTAGAAAGGAGAAGCTGCATGAAAGGAAAATATCATCTGTACTTCTTGCTGGGTTTTTCATTGTTAAAACCTGATTCCTTATTAATTCATTATTATGTCTTGTACTCCTTGAACATTTTCCATCCAAGCTACTGGAGTCCTAATCTAGAGAGTGAGTTTTGTGTAACATAACTTATAGTACAAGATTGAAAGCATTAAGCAAACTTTTTGCCAGTGATAAAAATGGTACATTGGTGACTTACTTCTTTTATTTCAATTTTGAAGAATGACTTCAGAACTCAAAGAATAATAAAATATAATCTTCCAACATTACTCTAACTTTTTCTCCAATTATATGTGATAGACAGCTAGAAGAAATAATCAAAGCAGAAGTAAGAGTTGAGAAGCAAATCTCAGAATCACAAAAATTATTCTTAAAGGAACATAGGTTGTAGTCTGTAGCCGGCCCAGATGCAGTGCTGGGATACTTTCAACAGTGGAGTGCTTTCTTATTAAGGGGAAAAGGAGATATTTTAGGCTTTTGGAGAAAGGTCAGTCTAAATGTTATAGCTTCTGAACATCTCTATTTCATTTAACACTTTTAACTTGATGACCCCAAATCAATATTTCCATCCCCAAATATTTCCTTCAGTGGCAGATACAAAGATCCAACTAAATAGCAGAACTTTACACTTAAATGTCGCTAATGGCACAAAATTACCAAGTATTTTTCTCCTGTGCTACCTGCCCCAAGTCAATAGCATTCCTTGCTTAAGCCAGAAGCCTGACATCATTGCTTGTAATTCATCAATTTCCCAATTGAGGCAATACAGGAGCCTCCTCCAAACTGAACAAATCAGAAAAACTTCTGCTTCTAAGCCTGTATTTTCTTTTCCAGGAAACACATTCACATCTGCCAGGTGACATCAGCCAGAAACTTGGCAGTGATTACAGATTTCTTCCTCTTCCTACCTCTGATCTCCATTCAGCTCTCTCCTTTCTCTCTCTCTCTCAGTAAAACCAGAGAATTCTGTTTTCCATAACTCCCAAATCTGTCTACATCATATCCCCATAGCCACGACTCTAGACCAGACCTTTAACATCCCTCCCCCGATGTTAGTTTCCAAACTACACCATTGATATCAGAAATACGTTTTGAAGGCAAAATGTGTTATATTATTCACTCTATCATTAAATAAAAAGAAGGATTAAGAGGACAATCATATTAAGGAGGAAGAAACTGTGGAGCACTCTCTAATTATATTATACTTCTTGAAATGTTAATGTCATCTTTGACTCCTTCCCCTCCTCATGTTCCTCCCACATTTAGCTGCTACATCCTGTTCATTCTAACTCTAGAGTGTCTCTAACGTTCATTTCCATTCCTACTGTCACTAACATAATTCAGGTCCTCATCATTTTTCATACGATTTCCTCTTGTTAAAACAAAACTACTTAGTTTCTTGTTCCGCTTATACAAGTAATGCAAACTCATTGCGCTAAGAATTTTCAGAAAATGCAGAAATATAGTGAAAAATGTAAAAATCGTCTGCTATCTCACTTTTCATAAATAACCATTGTCAACATTTTGGTATAAATCCTTCCTGACGTTTTCTATATAAATTTTCCTCCATCTCTACCTCCCTCTTCTTTACTCCCTCTCTCTTTCCTTCCTTTCTTCCTTTTTTCTTCCTTCTTTTCCTCCTCCCTCCCTCCCTTTCCTTTCTTCCTTCTTTCTTTCCTTCCTTCCTTCCATTCTACCTCTCAAATTTTTATTAAACTCCTATTATGCACCAGACACTGTGCTAACTGCTAATTATACACCTGTAAACAAGAAAATGTATTCTCACCAAACTCACCTTCTAGTGGAAAAATTGGGCAGCAACAAATAATTACAGGTTGCAATGGGTGCCATAAGAGATATAAATAGCATGCTGTAATGAGGAATGACAGGTTACCTAATATAGACGGGGTTGTCAGGAAAGGTCTCTCTGAGGGAGGTGACATTTAAGCTAAAACCTGAAGGATCAAAAAATATAGGTCAATGTTTGTAAAGTATCTGTCATGGGAAAAACCATTCGAAGCCTTTCTGATTTCTGCTTTTCTTTTTTTAAAACATGCTTAGAAAGACTTCACCCATGAAAAGTATTTTATAAACATTGACCTCATTATCCTATAGTACGATTTCATTGTTTGCATTTAAATATTTTGTCCATCTGTGATATTTGGATAAGATGTTATATAGAGATCTGAGGCACAGATAATAGTGATCAATCATCAAACACTTCAAGTACTCTCCTTCATTTCCCAAACAGCTTATTGTTAGGAAGGATTATAAAACTAGTTATGGTAGGATGTGGGAAAGGATAAAAAAAATAACTTATGATACCACAGCTATCTTTTCCTTTCTTGTAATGTCTAAAGAGGCCACATGCTCCAGAGAGTGCAAATATAAGATGTTGCTACTTCTGTCATCATGGATCCCTGAGTGATTATGTGAAGCAGAGATCCCACTGCCAATCATCAATGGACATGTAGTTTAACTGTGAGATAAGTTTTGGTTTTGATAAGCCACTGAAATTTCATGGGTGATTTGTTACTGCAGCATAATATAGCCTAGTGGTTCTCAAACTTTAGCATGCAGCAGAATCACTTGGAAAGTTTATTAAAACACAAATTGCAGGGTCTCACCACCCAAAGTTTCTGATTCAGTGGGTTCTGGAGTGGTGCCTGAAAATTTTCATTGCTAAAATTTCCCACATGATATGGACACTCTTGTCCAGAGGATACATCTAGAAAACCACCACTCAACCTCACCTACAGAAGAGCTAATTTGATTTTAGTTTTTCCAAATAGCAATTTGCTCTGAAAATATTCCTTCATTTTGATATTTTTTTTAAAGTATCCCCTTATTATAAACTAACATGCATTTGGGCCAATTACTAGCACTCCAGTGACTTCCTCACAATGACCTGATTGCCTAATCAAGCACTAGAATCACACTTTTAATTTTTATAACTACATAATTTAATATTTGTTAGAATAAGTCTCCTCTTGTTGCTCTTACTCCAAAATGCCCATCTATCTTTGCAAGTTTTTTTTTTTACTTTTTGGCCTTTCTGAAAAATTTTAGAATCATTTTTCTAAGAAATAAATAAAAAGAAAATCCCACTGAAATTTTTACTGGGTTTATGTTAAATTTAAATATTAAGTTTGAAAGAATTTTATTTAAGTTGTTCATATCAAGAATATGAAAATTCTCTCTATTCAAATCTGCTTATATGTACCTTAGTAAATTTTATTATCTCTTGCCTGGACTGTTGCAATAATCTTCTATAATTTTCCTACTAATTACAACATGACATAACAACACTCCCAGATCAATTTGCCAAAAGCAGCGTCCCCAACATGAAATTCTACTATTTTAAATTTTTAATGCTATTGCATTGCTAAGAAAATAAGGTAAAACTCCTTAGCCCATGCTTTAGTCTTTAGCTAAAATCTCATGATTAAGGAAAATCTAATGTAATTGGCAGTCAATATATCTAACAGCAAAAGAGAGATTTTAAAACTTCTGAAGTTCAAAGCTGGGTGGGAGGGAATACATTCTGAATTTAATACACAATTTATCACACATGATAAATAAGTTTGTTCAAGTAAAAAGGACTACTCTTCCAAATTAGTCAGAACATACTGAGACTTCAGATTCTTGGGGTATTCTCTACTCTGTGTCATTTTCATCTTGCAAGCCTGTGTAAAGAGGTCAACTGTTGAATTAAGCCAGCTTAAAATTACTTTAAAATAAGTAAAGATATTGAAGGGTTAAGTGGAAAATCAATATTTTCTTCTTTTATTTTAGATTCACTTATTATTAGGTAACACAGAGGGAAAACTAATGCATTTCCTAATTATATTGAATAATGGAGCATACGAATCACTAAGCAATGAAATCCCAGACAACAGTGAGATGGCTTGTTTGTGAGGACTCCTGTAAAATTTAGTGCCTATATTATTTAGGGTAATATTAATAGCTATAACCAAGAAACTCTGAAAGTTCCAATGGCTTAACAAAATAGAAGTTAATTTCTCATTAATGTTAATAGTCAAATGCAGTTTTTTCCTGGTCAGCATGTAGCTTTCTCCCACATGGTGATTCAGGAACCTAGTTTCCTTTTTAAGGCCTTGAAATCCTTTGCATCCAGCTGGCAGACAGAGGAATTAAGTAGCGAAAGCACACCAGATTTATCAAGATAAATTATTGCCAAGGTGACATGCATCATTTCTGCCCATATTTTATTAGTGAAAACTAGTCACATGGTCACAACAGAATGCAAAGGTTACTATAGGGAGATGTCACCACTGGCTGGACAGCTATCTTTAGGTGACAACTCCACACTATGGAAATGGAGGAGCATAAGTATTTGCTAAATGATAAGCCATCTCTGTCAGTGCCATTAACCATACTTCCAAAGTGATTAAATGTCTGGATGGAGTGGGATATTATAATTAACATTTTATTTTTTCCTTTACCACCTTCCAGCCATGACATACTATAATATTCATCATCTGAAATTCGACTTTAACATTCGACCATCCTGTTTTGTACATGAATTGTTTCATGTGCAGATTTTTTTTCTCCCCAAACAGATTATACATTCATCAGGGACACATAATACGTAGCACAGAATAGGTGCTAAATATTACTAAATTCAATTGGATGATATTGCACTTCTACAAACTCTGTAAGAGCTTCTTATAATCTTCCACATCAGAATTAAGCTCCTTAGCCTTTGCTGTTATTCTTCCAACTACCCAGTCATCTACATCACTTCTCATACTGTCTAAATCAACCTAATTTTCCAAAAATCATTAAAAATATAAAGGCTTTTCAATAGCAGAGAATTAAGCAAGCAAACCTCTCCCTATTCTTTAATTCAAGGTAGAGATTATAAATTATACTAAATTTATGTGCAATAGGTGCATACAGATATAGATAATTCATGGCTGAAAATAAGACTAGATGTCTTGAGAATAATTGAAGAAGGAGTAAGAATATAGAGAATGGTCTTTATTGATTCCTAAGTATTCATCTTAAAAATAGATATGATGGCATTGCTTGTGCATGCCTTAGTCCCTCACATTGTAAGCCACCAAAAATCTGGATAATAACTATAACGTTTGTTGATTCCAAGCCCCAATCCTGAAAATTTTTTTCATCTACTCCAGAACTATGACATGTCCTGATTTTCCCAGGAAGTCTTAGTTTATGTCTGTAGTAGTGGAATAATTATTAACATGCTCCTTTTCACTCTTAAAAAGTGCCCATCTTTAGAAAATAAATAATATGATCATCCTATCCAAATGCCTCAAGTCTTCTTCCTATTCTGAGTGATGGGTAGATGATAGTGCCTTCGTGATTCCTGAATTTTTTTGCTGTTATTGCTGTTATTCCACACTGCTGCTCTGACAGGTGATTTATTCTGAAGCTATGTTGTCTGCAACTGCCAAAATGACTAACAAAATGTGAGCAGTCCTATTGCTGATTGCACCCTCGTCATATCAAGGCTACTGCTCCAGTCACTGGCTTCTCTGTCTCCACTTTCAGTGTCACTCACTCCATTCTCCATTACAATGAAACTTGAAGTTGGGAAAGGGTAACTTTCCAACTAATAAGTACAATTAGGCACCTTAAAGTAACTTACCCTTCTGAGTTCTGTACTCTTGAATAGAGTTTGTGTCAAAGATTATTTGGATGGATCACTTGTTGACACATGCAAAAAAGGCCTCTCCCTCCCATCTATAGGCCCATCACAATTGATTATATGTTTTTGATCAGTACTCCTAGAAATTGAGGGTGGTGTTTTCTCCTCATTTTGTCAGATCTGTAAATTCTAATGTTCTGAAGGACGCAACTTCTAGTCCTCAAAAATTGCTCCAACATTTCCCTCAAGAGGCAGGAGATACACCTTCAAATAGTATCCCTTGATTGTCTCTTTAGATATCCCACTGTCTATAGAATTGGTATACAGATTAGATCCCCATCCTGAAAAGAGTTTTTTTAAATGATGCCATAATATCACATTAAAAGTTTCTATTTTTAATTAGATTATTGTTAATACTACAATAGCTCTGTACTTCTCAATATGCTCTTTCCCTTGTTCTGCTGTTATTTTCATTGTTGTTTTTGTTTTTGCTGTTTTGTTTTATTTTGTTTTGGCACTTTTTGCAATATGATGTCAAAATAAAAATGTTTGTTTGAGTTTTGGCTGAAGCCCTAAAATGTCAGCTGACACATCGCAACAGGTGGAAATCCATCATGCAGAATTGACAAATGTGGTTGAATACTCCTATGAAGATATTAGGATATCTCATTTTCAGCCTATTACAAAGGTTGGAGAGTTTGATTTAAAAAAAAATGGTGTTTAGGAGGGGATTTTAGGAAAGAGCTGTTGGTATGCCATGAGTAACACTTTCTCAAAGGGTGAATAGTGTGGGATGCTTGCCCCTTATCATAAGTTGAACAGTCTTCCACAGAATCATATGAAGAGTTTAAAATATGTCTCTGGTAGCTTGATAGATCATGGATTGATGCATGGCTCACAGCATCTGGATAATTTAAAGGCAATGCTTGTTGGCAAGTTGTTTTGAAAGCAGAGCAAAGGGAAGTTGCTGTATTTGAGGAATGTCCGCAATCCTAAAGTCTGTTGGGACAAAGGATACACGAGTATACCCTGTAGATCATATGACGTCCACAAAAGAAAAAGCCAGTGTGGAGTTCCTTAGAACTTTGCCCAGATAGGCCAAGAGAGAGACTTCCAATAAAGGAATAAATAGCCAGATTCCTACAGGATGAAAAAGAAACTGCAAATAAAAAGCCACAAGAGATGTACTGATAAGCATCAGGAGAATTGCAAGTGATGTCTTTTCAGTCATCACGTGGTTTCTGAAAGCAAATATTGCATTTCATGAAACAAAGAATCAAGCTAAAATCCCTACCAACCCCAGGGAGTATTTTTGCCTTCTCCTGACAGTATAATAAAGTACTTCCTTTCCTGCCCTCCTTTTTCTCCTCTCCTTCTGCCTTTCTAGTACCATGAGGAAGTCACACACACACACACTTAACATAATAGAAGAGGAGGAAGAAAATGTAAGGTAGAGAAAGCATGTCCTCTTTCCTGTACAAACTAGTGAGCCTGCAATAGGCCTGAGCTAGGAAAAGAGAGAAGTTTTGAATAAAACCTATAGTTTTGATCATTACACTATTTTAGATATATTGATTACTAAAATGAGACTCTTATTACTTAAAAAGAACCATAAAAGCTATTGAACTTTCCTTGAGTTTACCCAGGGGCAAGGGAAGAAGTCATCTCACAGAATAAGTTTAAAGGACTCATAGAAAATGAAAACGTAGCTGCTTTCCGATTATATCCCACAAGTCATGTTTGATATATGCACCAGTTACATGGTAATCATCTCCAAATTGACTATTTTTCCTCTTATTCTTGAATAAAAAGAAATCTACCAAGATCTAAAATTCTGTAACAGATAGCATATGTAGATTTCTCTTGACTTTGTTCTTTATCCATTTGTCAGTTGGACAAATATTTTTCTCAACTCTTTTAAAATAAGTGTTAGAAATTAATAGTTCAAGAATGACATTAAAATAAGGAACACTAGGATTCATATCCTGGCTTTACCACTTTGTGTGTGACTTTGGGAAGCTATTTGCATTTTCTCATCTGTAAAACTAGGTTGGTATTACTTAGCTTACAAAAGTGTGAGAAGGATGTGAATTGGTGCATATAGCAAGATGCATGGCACACAGATAGTATTATATACTAAACATAAGGTCTTGTGTATAGTTACTAGTCCAATAGCCCAATTCTAAGTATCTAATGGGTTTTCACTTTTTATTTGCTGTATTAAATTAACTGAAAGAAGATCTTTTATTGTCCTCACAAACCCATACTCTAAGATTCTTATTATATGGAGATGGTTTCTAAAATCACGACACAAGCATACATTGCTTAAAGACACCCTACTCTGTCCATCCATGCTACATTAGTTACAACAATATTAGCTTCTGTAACAAATCTAAAGTCTCAATGGCTCATGACAGTATTTCTTGCTGAAACAACTCTTCAGTGAGTATTCAGTGGGTTAACTTCCAGTCTGCTCTGCCATACCCTAGGGCCTTGGAGTCCTTCTTCACCTTCAGCTGGAAAATGGAAAAGGCACCATAGTAAAGAATGCCTGCTTCCTAACCACTTCTACCTGGAAGCAACACAACACTTTTGTTCACCTTCTTTTGGCAGGGAACATCACCATATATAGATGCAAGAAGGACAAAGAACATAGTTTCTGGAGGGACAGCTGTTACCCTCAAACAATTCTATTCTATGGAAAGAGTATGAGTATTCAGAACATAGCTAGTTGTCTCTGCCATGGTGGTCCACAGTACTTTAAGAAACTATGAACCCCCAAATTAGTGTATTATTGTTAGTTCCTCCCTACATCATGACTGAGACATCGTGGGAGTTGTAGCTTCTAACTATATATAGAAAGTGAAGTACTGATAGAAGTGAAAGAATATGGTGGGAAGGCTAAAAAAGCAGGGCCTATGCAGTGGAAATATTTGCACCCAGTTTTATAGTATGAATTTGCAACTCAGAACCAAAGAATAGATGGAAAAGGTACACCTATTTTTTTCATATTAGCAGGTTTCTTCTACTCATAGGAGTTTAGCAGCATATGTCAGTTACCAGCTGTGTTTCTAGAGTGAGTTCCAATGGCCTAACAGTACACACTTTTCTCCATATTTTTGGAAACTGATTGATTAATGTTCCCAGTTTTATTAATGTTGTGAGTTTTTATTTTTATGTGTCTTCAAACGTGTTTAGTGGGAAGTTGGGAGAGATTGCATCTGGTACAATTTGCCAGATACCAGTCAATCTCAATAAATTGCCTGTATTTTAAGGTATTTCATAATCTGGCCCCAACAGATCTATTCAACTTTATTTCCTGGTATCTACTATGCTCGCTAGTCAGATATTTATTCTCACCATCCTACATATGAGCCAAACTCATTGCCATAGATGTGCTTTCACTTCTATTGTCTTCCCATGACTTAAAATTTCATACTGTATCTTCCCTAGATACCCAAATATTATTCATCCTTCAAACCCAAATCAACAATCATTTCTTCCATAAAATTATTTCTTATAACTCAATTCTCAATAAAAAAGTTTTCTTTGAAATATTATAGTAGCTATGGTCTATAGAGTTTAGCATCGTAATATGTGATATCTGGCATATAGTGTCTTAAGCTTTCTTTGTTTCTTCTCTGTGTTATTGTTCTGTACCTAACACGTTTATATATTATTTGAAGGCAAGAAGTATGCTTTATCTTTCTGTATGCTTCCATGGCATCAAAAATACAGCTGACCTTTGAACAACACAGGTTTGAAATGGGTAGGTCCACTTATATGCAGATTTTTTTTCAACCAAAGGCAGATTGAAAATACAGTATTTAAGGCATGTGAAACCTGCCTATATGGAGGACTAAATTTTTGTATATGCAAGTTCCGCAGGGCCAACTTCAGGATTTAAATAGGAACAGATTTTGGTATATGGGGGAGAATGGGGGTTGGAGAGGTGAGGGGTGGGGAGGTTTGGGAGGTGAGGGGCCCTGGAACCACTGAAACATACCACTGCAGTACTTGATAAAGAAAAAAAATGGACTTTGCCTTCCAAAAATAAGTTTAAACATACAGATTTTTAAATCTATATAAAATGTATAATGCAGATGTGCCATGGAATTTTTTTGCTTACTTAGAGAGGCTTAGGGAAATGTGTTTTTTAATTTTTTTATTGTGGTAAAATATACATAACAAAAAATGTACCATTTTACTATTTTCAGTGCACAGTTTAGTAGCATTAATTACATTCACATTGTTTTGCAACAGTCACCACCATCTATCCCAGAACTATTTCATTATCCCACATTGAAACTCTGTACCCATTAAACAATAAATCCCTCCTTCCTCACTTTTCCCTAGCCCCTGGCAACCACCATCGAGTTTCTGTATCTATGACTTTGATTAAGCTGGATACTTTATATAAGTGAAATCATACAATATTTACCCTTTGTGTCTGGCTTATTTCCCTTAGCATGATGTCTTCAAGGTTTGTTCACGTTGTAGCATGTGTCAAAATTTTATTCATTGTTTAAGGCTGAATAATATTCCATTCTATGTATATATCATTTGTTTACTCATTCATTCATCCAGGGACATTTGGGTTTTTTCCAACTTTGGGCTGCTGTGAAGAATGTTGCCATAAATACTCAAGTACAAGTATCTGTCCAAGTCTCTGATTTCAATTCTTTTGAGTATATATCCACAGAAAGAAATGCTTGATTATATTGTAATTCTGTTTAATTTTTGAGGAATCATCATGCTGCTTTTTACAGGAGCTGTGCAATTTGACATTCTAATGGGAAACATGCTTTTAAGTCCTGTTTACAAGTTAAAAATTCTGCAGTTTGCTAGAGGCTAGTAGGGTTTCCCAGGTATGCAGAAGAAGTGGAAATGGATCAAAGACGAAGCAAGCTATACCGGAAATTACATTTTCTTACATTTTCTCACCAAACTCGGTACACACATCATATTTTTTATCCCGATGACCACTTGATTTTCTATAAAGTCTATTAGTTAGGTAGATGTCATTCTACTTCTCGGAAAAGTGGAACCAACAAGTGATATGTGATTATAGATGAATGCCACAGTCCCTACAAACAGGGAAAACACTTGAAAAAAGTGTAACTTTATTTAGGGGCTTCATTCTACCTTAGGGTACAACTCACTTTTATACATACACACACACACACACACACACACACACACACACACACACACAAGGAAAAAAAAAAAAAACCATGGTATTCAATACCATGGCTCGATCTCGGCTCACTGCAACCTCCGCCTCCTGGACTCAAGCAATTCTCCTGCCTTAGCCTTCCGAGTAGCTGGGATTACAGGCGCCAGTCACCACACCTGGCTAGTTTTTGTATTTTTTAGTAGAGACAGGGTTTTACCATATTGGCCAGGCTGATCTCGAACTCCTGACCGCAAGTCATCTGCCCACCTCAGCCTCCCAAAGTGCTGGGATTACAGGCCCTGGAGTTATCTTAACTCCCCAATTATGTTCCTTGAAAACTGAGACTGTCTTTTGTTTCTAAATCTGTCTTTCTCTTCTGCAACAAGCAATGTACATTTTCACATAGCAGGTGTTCCAACATTACATTAATTAGTAAAACAAGAAGAAAGTTGATGTCTTGTAGTAGCTTACCTTACCCATATAATGTATGCATTTGAAAAACTTCAACTCTTAAGCTAAAGAAATTGATAAAAAAAAAAAAAAAAAAATCTGATACCTTGACTAAGGAAGCTGTTTGAAGCAGAGGGACTTTCAATGTTTCTTAAATCACATCTAGAAAGCTGTTGACTTTACACCGGGTGGGTGAGTACTGTCCACAGTAAGTAGTGATGAAAGTGGAGTCAAGACACTGAAGCACCATATTTCTGCCTAATTGAGAATCAGGTTAAGTTAGACAAGAAGGCTGAAGAATGGATGGAGGAGGCCTTCAAAATACAAAATGAATCACTCTGGATTTTTTTCTTATGTTTTGCAAAATGTCTGCAAGATACAAGGAAGAAAATTTAGACTGGTAATTAAAGAAAGCAAAGTAGGTACGAAAATAAATACTTACGTACTCACCGTCTCAGCAACTCCTGCTCTACTTAAATCACCCCCAGTCACTTTCTGTTGCTTGCATCTTAGAATTCTGACCGACAACCCTGCCTACCTCTTTTTGGAAGAAGGTAACCCAGCTCAATGTCAATTACAATTTCTTATGTAATCACTCACTAGATAAATTTTCATTTTGGCAAGCATGAGGCTGTGTTTAACAGTCAGTAATGTACCTAAAATGAATCATTTAAGTAAGAACAACATAGCCACTGACACTTGTCTGCCTCTCTAAGTAGATTACTAAGAGGCAATTAATTTAAAAGACTGAAATTTTATTTATTCACAATTGAATGAAAACACCATGGGTCTACTGCCAAGGAATATTCTTGGATTTGACATTTCAGTTCTCTATATTTAACCAACTAGAATTTTCCCCATTGTTATTCATTTTAACCTTTTAAAAGAAGTATTTCCCTGAGAAATATGCATTTCTTCATAAAAATGCAATATAGTTTGGTAATTCTCAAGATGAACATGATCTTTTTGATACAATGTACCTCTTAAACACCAGGTTTACATGAAACACTTTACATTAAGCATCACAGAATGGAAACTTACATGAAAACTGAGAAGATGAAAGACACAATTTTTAATTCAAGTGAATCAAATGCCATATGATACAATTCCTAGAAGTGATACTGCAGTCCTGTCTCCTTTCTCCCAATTTCACAATCAAGAGGCCACAAAAACAGAATAGGCCCAGAACAAAAAAATATATTTATAAAAAATGACATTTTGACCTTTGATAACAAATGAAAGTTCAGTTTTCAAGGGCCAAAGCAGCATGTTTACTGAAAGAAAATAACCCAGACTTATGAAGAACATGTGTCTTGAATTCTCCAGGACTTTTCTTATTTGATGTAATCTAAGGAAGAAATTTTATCTAATAAAAATGGCCAGGTTTTGCAGCCAGATGTATCTGGGTTTAAACTCTGATTCTACTACAAATTAGCCACATAAACTTGGATAAGTTACAAGACGTATACAAGCCTCAATTTCTTTATCTGTAAAATGAGTATAATAATACTTTTCATACAGTGTGTTGTGAGGATTAAATTATGTAACCTTAGGAAAGTACTTGTCATAGAGTAGGCATCCAATAAATAATTAATAATTTAATTTTTGCTCTGTTCCTCTTTTTCTTGAGTCAGAAGCATGACACTAATACAGGAAATATCTCTAATTTATTCTCAGTTTATAAAAGTATTTTGTATAACCCAAAGAGTACACTATAGATGGGAGAACAGCTCTTTGAATTTATATTTATAACACAACAGTGAACTGCTATGGATAATATCAGTAGGTTATTTATAACGGTTGTTACTGATGATGTTAAAGACACTGGCAAGACTCCAAAATCACTGATATTGGTTTAATAAAACTAAGATATATCATTTTAAAAACTAAGAGAAAGTTTGATATTGATGAGAAACAATGTGAAGTGCTGGGAAAAATATGTTTCAGAGTTTTGCAGATGTTCTTAGGTCAAATATGATTTCTCTGGAAATATGTAGGATTATTTTGAATTGTTTTAGAGAGCATAAAACCCAGAGTAAAAGTGCCGTGGGTTTTTTTCCTGTTTTGTTTTTAGGAATAAACAATAAAATCTCATCTCACCTAATGTGTGTATATGATAATTTTCATAAGTTCTTAATTCTGCAGATAGAATGGGAATTATTTTGATATTGGTGCTGTTAAAATTCCTGATTGCCTTTTTCAAACTCCAAAACCTGTCAATAATTGTTATGTTTGCTATGGAGAACTGCTACACAATCACCTTCACTGGAAAAACAAATTGATTGTCTATTTAGACTACTGCTCATTTTGAACATGTTTAGATTCCTTTCTCTGCTTTGAAGGAATCTAGCTATGTACACTCAAATAATGGTTTAAAAAACTAGGCACAATATTACATGTGGAATCAATAAAACTATAAGAAGCCCCAAGCATTCATTTTTTCTTAAATAAACTGAAGTATACATACTAAGGATATTAGTGTTCCTCAACAAAGTTCCTTTATTGTATCCCATCCGTAAATGAAAAAGTGGTTGCTGAATATATAATCAGCGAGACATTTGCTTTAAAAAAGCAAAATAAAGAGGCGTGCCCAAGATGGTCGAACAAGAACAGCTCCGGCCTCCAGCTTCAAGAGTGAGCGACACAGAAGACAGGTGATTTTTTCATTTTCAACTGGGGTACCGGGTTCATCTCACTGGGGAGTGTTGGACAGTTGGCCCTGGTCCGCGGGTGCAGCCTGACCAGCGAGAGCTGAAGCAGGACGAGGCATCGCCTAACCTGGGAAGCGCAAGGGGGAAGGGAATTCCTTTTCCTAGTCAAAGGAAATTGAGACACACAACACCTGGAAAATTGGTAACTCCCACCCTAATACTGCGCTTTATCAAGGGTCTTAGCAAATGGCACACCATGAGATTATATCCCACACCTGGCCCAGAGGATTCCACTCCCACGGAGCCTCCCTCATTGCTAGCATAGCAGTCTGAAATCTAATTGCAAGTTGGCAGCAAGGCTGGGGGAGGGGCACCCACCACTGCTGAGGCTTAAGTAGGTAAACAAAGCCTCCAGGAAGCTCGAATTGGGTGGAGCCCACCACAGCTCAAGGAGGCAGGCCTGCCTCTGTAAACTCCTCCTCTGGGGACAGGGCATAGCTAAACAAAAAGCAGCAGAAACCTTGGCAGAGGTCAATGCCCCTGTCTGACAGCTTTGAAGAGAGCAGTGGATCTCCCAGCATGGAGGTTGAGATCTGAGAACGGACAGACTGCCTGTTCAAGTGGGTCCCTGACCCCTGAGTAGCCTAACTGGGAGATATCCCCCACTAGGTGCAGACCAACACCTCACACCTCACACAGCGGGGTACACCCCTGAGATGAAGCTTCCAGAGCAAGAATCAGACAGCAACACTCACTGTTCAGCAATATTCTATCTTCTGCAGCCTCTGCTGCTGAT
>NW_012103266.1:623090-623604 GCF_000951045.1 Mandrillus leucophaeus | reverse complement strand
AAACAAGAAATGGGGAAAGGATTCCCTATTTAATAAATAGTGCTAGGAATATTGGCTAGCCACAAGTAGAAAGCTGAAACTGGATCCTTTCCTTACTCCTTATACATAAATTAATTCAAGATGGATTAGAGATTTAAATGTTAGACCTAAAATTATAAAAACCCTAGAAGAAAACCTAGGTAATACCATTCAGGACATAGGCATGGGCAAGGACTTCATGTCTAAATCACCAAAAGCAACGGCAACAAAAGCCAAAATTGACATATGGGATCTAAGTAAACTAAAGAGCTTCTGCACAGCAAAAGAAACTACCATCAGAGTGAACAGGCAACCTACAGAATGGGAGAAAATTTTTGCCATCTCATCTGACAAAGGGCTAATATCCAGAACCTACAAAGAACTCAAACAAATTTACAAGAAAAAAAACAAACAACCCCATCAAAAAGTGGGTAAAGGATATGAACAGACATTTCTCAAAAGAAGACATGCATACAGCCAACAGACACATGAAAAA
>NW_012103266.1:559301-622820 GCF_000951045.1 Mandrillus leucophaeus | reverse complement strand
AGGAAGGGGAACATCACACACCGGGTCCTATTGTGGGGAGGGGGAGATGGGAGGGATAGCATTAGGAGATATACCTAATGTAAATGACGAGTTAATGGCTGCAGCACACCAACATGGCACATGTATACATATATAACAAACCTGCACGTTGTGCACATATACCCTAGAACTTAAAGTATAATAATAATTTTTAAAAAACCTATTTGTATATTTTATAAGTAATTACATAAAGTGAAAAATTACAAAAATGCATCTGAACAGTATCTGAGGAACAGAGCCCATTGATAAGATCTGAGTATAATCCACTCTGAATTGCCTTGATGTACCACACCTGATTTCTTTGAGCAGTGTAGTTTTCCTATCCTCACTTTTCTTTTTAGTTTTCTGTAAGATAATGTTAACAACTAAGAAATACCAATGTCTTGAGGGTGAAGAAACGTGTTTATATTTTTTATGGGTATATAATAGCTGTATATATTTATGGGGTGAATATTGGCCTGTAGTTTTATCTTTTTGTGATGTGTTATTGTCTGGTTTTGGTATCGGAATAATACTGGCCTTGTAGAATGAGTTTGGAAGTAGCTCCTTCTCCATTTTTTGGAACAGTATGAGTACGATTGGTACGAATTTTTCTTAAAATATTTGGAAGAATTCAGCAGTGAAGCCTTTGAGTCATGGGCGATTCTTTACTTGGAGACTTTATTATGGCTTCAATGTCATTATTTATTTGTTCAGGTTTTGGATTTCTTCATGTTTAAATATTAGTAGGTTCTATGTGTCTAGGAATTTAATTATTTCTTCCCTGTTTCCCAATTTACTGGCATGTAATTGTTCATAGTAGCCTCTAATAATCCTATGAATTTCTGCAGTAGTGGTTATAATATCTCCATTTTAATCTCTAATTTTATTCATTTGGGTCTTCTCTCTTTTGTCGTTAGTTATTCTGGCTAAAGGTTTGTCAATACTGTTTATATTTTCACAAAACCAACTTTTCGTTTCATTGATCTTTTATGTTTTTTTCTGTGTTTCCATTTCATTTATTTCTCCTCTGTACTATTTCTTTTCTTCTACTAATTTTGTGTTTGGTTTGTTCTTGATTTTCTAGTGCGATAAAATGCATTATTAAGTTGTTTATTTGAGATTTTCCTACTTTTTTGAGGTAGGCACTATAAACTTTCCTCTTAGTACTGCATTTGCTGTATCCAGTAAGTTTTAGTACATTATGTTTCTATTATCATTTGTTTCAAAAAATTTAAAACATTCCTTCTTAATTTCTTCATTGATCCACTGGTCATTCAGAAGGCTGTTGTTTAATTAACATGTGTTTGTACAGTTTCCAAAATTCCTCGTTATTGATTTCTAATTTGATTCCATTGCAGTCAGAGAAGATAATTGAGATAATTTCAATTATTTTGAATTTCTTAAGGCTTCTTTCGTGACCTATCATATGGTCTATCCTTGAGAATGACCTATGTGCTTAGCAAAACAATGTGTATTCTGCAGCCATTGGAAGAAATATTCTTTAAATATTTTTTAGATCCATTTGGTCTATAGTACAGATTAAGACTGATGTTTCTTTGTTGATTTTCTGACTGGAAGACCTGTTTAATGCTGAACCTGAGGTGTTGAAGTCTCCAGCTATCACTGTATTGGAATCTGTCTCTCTCTTTAGCTCTAATAATATTTGCTTTATATATCTGAGTGTTCCAGTGTTGGGTACATATATATTTAAAATTGTTATATTCTCTTGCTGCATTGAACTCTTTATCATTATACAGTGAACTGCTTTTTCTTGTCTTATTGTTTTTGTCTCAAAATCTATTTTGCCTGATATATGTATAGCTACTCCTGCTCTTTTTTGTGTGTTTCCTTTGGCATAAAATATCTTTTTTCATCCCTTTGTTTTTAGTCTATGTGTGCTTTTATAGGTGAAGTATGTTTTTTGTAGGAAGCAAATTAATGGGTCTTGTTTATTCCTCTATTCAGCCACTCTTTGTCTTTTGATTGGAGAGTTTAGTTCACTTACATTCAATGTTTTTATTGATAAGTAAGGATTTACCCCTGCCATTTTGTCATTTGTTATCTGGTTATTTTGTGGTCTTCTCATCCTTCTTTCTTTCCTTCCTATCTTCCTTTAGTAAAGGTGATTTCCTCTGGTCATATGATTTAGTTTCTTGATTTTTATTTTCTGTGTATACATTGTATGATTTTTGGTTTGAGGTTACCATGAGACTTGCAAATACTATCTTATAACCCATTATTATTAAATAACATAACACTGTTTGCATAAACAAACAAACAAGCAAAGAAGACTACCTCTAGGTATTTAATAATTAAACTTTAACATCTCTTGTAGGGCAGGTCTGGTGTTGATGAAAAAGAAAAATGATAAAAACTCTATGCCTAAACTTTATTCCTCCACTTTTTACATTTTGTTGTTCCTATGTATATCTCATTGTACTGTCTATTTCTTGAAAAACTGATGTAGGTGTTATTTTTGCTTGGCTCATCATTTAGATTTTCTTCTTATAATAAGAGTAGTTTGCACACCACAGTTACAGTGTTATAATCTGTGTTTTTCTGTGTACTTATTATTTACCAGTGAGTTTTGCCCATTCAGATGATTACTTATTGCTCATTAATGTCCTTTTCTTTATGATTAAAGTATTTCCTTTATCATTTCTTGTAACAGGTCTGGTGTTGATAAAATCCCTCAACTTTTCTTTTCTGGGAAAGCTTTTATTTCTCCTTCATGTTTGAAGGATATTTTCACCAAGTATACTATTCTAGGGTGAAATGATTTTTTTTTTTTTACCTTCAGCACTTTAAATATGTCATGCCTTTCTCTCTCCTGGCCTTTAAGGTTTCCACTGAGAAGTCTGCTGCCAGACATATTGGAGCTACGTTGTACGTTATTTGTTTATTTTCTCCTGCTGCTTCTCGGATACTTTCTTCATTCTGGACATTTGGAAGTTTGATTATTAAATGTTTTGAGATAGTGTTAGTTGGGTTAAATCTACTTGGTGTTCTATAATTTTCTTGTATTTGGATATTGATATCTTTCTCTCAGTTCAGGAAATTCTGTTATTATCTATTGAATAAGCTTTCCATCCCTCTCTCTCTCTCACTCTACTTCCTCTTTAAGTTTAATAACTCTTAAATGTGCCCATTTGAGGTTACTTTCTAGATCTTCTAAGTGTTCTTCACTCTTTTTCTTTGTTCTTTTGTATCCTCTGACTGTATTTTTAAATAGCTTGTCTTCATGCTTACTAATTATTTCTTCTGCTTGATCAATTTGGCTGCTAAGAGACTCTGATGCATTCCTCAGTATGTCAATTGCATTTTTCAACTCCAGAATTTCTGCTTGATTCTTTTTAATTATTTCAATCTTTTGGTTAAATTTATATGATAAGATTCTTAATTCCTTCTCTGTGTTATCTTAAATTTTTTAGTTTCCTCAAAACAGCTAATTTGAATACTCTCTCTGAAAGGTTATAAATCATTTTTTCTCAAGCATTAATTAGTCTATGTTGCCTTATTTAGTTCATTTGGTGAGGTTATGTTATACTGTATGGTCTTGATGCTTGTGGATGTTCATTCGTGTCTGGGTATTGAAGAGTTGGGTATTTATTGTGGTCTTTGTATTCTGGACTTGCTTGTGTCCATCCATTTTGGGAAAAGCTTCCAGGTAGTTGAATGGACTTGGGGGTTGTGATCTAAGATTTTGGTCACTGCAGTTGTATCTACATTAAACGAGGGCACCCCAAACTCAGGAATGCTGTGGCTCTTGGTGGTCTTGAATAAGAACCAGAAGAACTCTCTGGATTACAAGGCAGACACTCTTGTTCTCTTCCCTAAACTTCTAAACAAACATCAGTCTCTCTCCCTCTCCCTTCCTCCCTTCCTCCCTCCCTTCCTCCCTTCCTCCCTCCCTCCTTTCCTCCCTCTGTCTGTGTTGAGCTGCCTGGAACTGTGGGAGGAGTGACACAAGTGTCCCTGTGGCCACCAATCTTGGGACTGTGCTGGGTCAGACTTGAAGCCAGCATAGTAGTGGGTTGTGCTCAAGACCTACGATAACCACGGCCTGGCTTCTGCCTATGTTCACTTAAGGCCCTAAGGCTCTATAATCAGTAAGTGATGAAACTAGACAGACTTCTGTCCTTCCATTTAGGACAGCACGTTTTCTCTTGTCCCAGGCGGGTCCAGGGATGCTGTCAGAGAGCCAGGGCCTAGAGTCAGAAACTTTAAGAATCTACTTAGTGCTCTATTCTACTGTGGCTGAGTTGGCACCCAAGCCACAAGACAAAGTCCTTCCCACTCTTACTTCTCCTTTCCACAAGTGGAGGAGTTTCTCCCCATGGCCTTCACCAACTCAAGCCCATGGTAAGTACTGCCTGGCCACCACTGATGCTTATTGAAGGCCCAAGGGCTCCTCAGTCAGATTGTGGTGAATGCTGCCAGACCTGAGACTCCCCTTCAGGGTAGTGGGCTCTCCTCTGGCCAAGGGCAAGTCCGGAAATGTTGTTCAAGGGCCAAAGCCTGTAATCAGGGACACCAAGAACCTGTTTGGTGCTCTACCCTACTGTGGCCAAGCTGGTAAAGCTGCAAGACAAAACCCTCCTTATTCTTACCTTCTCCTTTTGTCAAGCAAAAGGAGTGCCTCCCCATGGCTACCATAGCTGGGAATGTGCTGGGTCATACCTGAAGTGTCACTCAAGGCCCATGGCGAGTACTTCATGGGTACCACTGCTGATTATGCAGGGCCCAAGGGCTCTTTAGTCTGCAGGTGATGAATCCTTCCAAGACTGGGTCTTTCCCTTCAAGGCAGCGGGTTCCCTTCTGGCCCAGGATGTATCTAGAACTGTCCAGAAACAAGGTTCTGGAATGGCGACCTCAATACTCTGATGCCCTATCCTACTGTGACTGAACTGATATCCAGGTTCCAAGACAAAGTCCTCTTAACTTTTACTTATCCTCTCCTGAAGCAGAAGAAATAAGTCTTTCCTGGATCTGCACTGCCTGGGGTCAGGGGAGGGGAGGCAAAAGCACTCCTTTGGTGGCCCCCGCTGGTGTCTCACTATGTTGCATGTCCCACTAGCCCACTGGCTCTGAGCCTAGCACAGCCCTAGGACTTACCAGGAGTTGCAGTCCTTGTGGCCTAGACTGTCTTTCAAGTTTATATATAGGACCTCAAAGTACTTTAGCTCACAGAGGCAAGGCTTGACAGAACTCAGATTCTGACCACTGGGAATAGGGGATTCCCCTCTGGCTAGGGCTGGTGTAGATGTTTCCTTCCTGGGCACTGGCTGACTTTTGCCTGTGTTACTTTCTGCTGTGACATGGCAGCACAGAGTTCCAATGCAAATCCCCACAATAATTCTGCTCTCCCTCCCCCAAGAACACAGACTCTCTCTCCATGCTGCATTGCCACTGCTGTGGGGATGGGGTAGGGGTGGCATCAGTGATTCAAGATTGTCTTTCCTACCCTCTTCAGTGCCTCTTTCAGTGATGTGAATTTAAAACCTGGATTTTTGGTTCTTATGATGGTACATTTTTGGGTGGATAGTTGTACAGTTTGGTGCTCCTGCAGGAAGGATGTTTGGTGGAGGCTCTATTTGGCCATCTTGCCATCAAGGATTCTTCTCTAAGATTCATGAGACTTAAAAAGCAATGTTTCACAAATGGTCACATTGGGTCTCGGCTCAAATCTCCCTTGACAACTTTGTAAAATATCACCACCACTGGTTCTTCCTAACACTCTTACTAAGCTTTATTTTTCTCTATAGCACCTAAGACCTGGTGCAGCATATATTTAATTGTATTTTTATTCATTATCTGCTTCTTATTAGAATGTAAACTCCATGAGAGCATGCACTATGGCAGTTTTCTTCACTCCTCTATCCTCTCAGTGCCTAGCAGAGTGGACAATCGTTATTTTTAAAAATTATTTGTTGAATCAATAAATATAATAGGCAACCAGTAAATGTCATTTTCATTCTCTTCCCCTTCTTTTATGTTAGATGAGAAGTTTTATTATCTTTAAATTATTTGAAATAGCCTTATCAAGAGAAAATTCAGTTGTTATCTATGAACACTTAAACTGGTCAGTTAACTGAAATAACTAATAAGTTGTACGAAACAACTGTTCAATTCATAAAATTCAATTTCATATCTTCATCCCTTTGTTTTTATGAATTGTGCCCAAATGATTTTGATCATTGCTGTGGACCAACAACTGCTGGGTGGTTCCAATTCTCCCTTTTCTAAGTGGGGATTTTTGTGGCAAATATCCTGTTTCTTCTCTACAGTTGTATACCAGGTGGGTGAATGAGAGGGCAGATAACTTGTCTGTTAGTTTATAGGTGACCACAACACAATGAATTATATCTCAATGTGATAAAAGGGTACAGCATCAGGTATCTTGAACTTTGAGATGAACACAGTAACCTAGATAGGACTATGGGTCCTCTCTCTTGGGAATAAGAGAAATGTGGTCTATGCATAGAAAGAAGAATGAGCATTGTTATTTCGGCAGTCAATAAGGCAGAGTGTCTCAGAAGTTACAATTTGTTTTCTGATCTAGTACCTACTTTTTTCATAATAACAAACTTTTCAGCTGTGGTAAATATTACATTCTGAACTGTCCTTAAAGCTAGATGTAGCTAGGGGTCACAGTTATACATAATGTAACATAAGCAGAAATATCCTATAGCAGCTTCCAGGAGTCTTCCACCATTAACAACTTTCCATTCTCTATTTCAAATCTTCCTCCATCCTTCTGCTTGGAATAGAGATGCCACGATCTTGCAACATAAAATCAAGGAGGACGTAGTTGATATGACATAATGATAGATTAGAAGGAACTTGGGTCTCAAATGCATATCATGAACCAGAGGTGGCATGCCAATTCTACACTGCTTATAACTGAAACGTTTATATGAAAGATAAATAAACTTCTATTTCCATAAAGCCACTGCCATTTTAGGTTTTATGTTCCTCACAACTGAACCTAATGCTAACTGATAGATACTATAAATATCTGGTTATGGCAACTGTATTAGTTTGCTAGGGCTGCCATAAGCAAAACACTACAGACTAGCTGGCTTAAAGAGAAATTTGTTTTCTCACAGTTATAGAGGCTGGAAGTTCAAGATCAAGGTGTCAGCAGGTTTGGTTTCTTCTGAGGCCTCTTTCCTTGGCCTTGGTCATCTTCTCAGTGTATCCTCACATGGTCTTTTCTCTATGCCTATGCATCCCTGGTGTCTCTTTGTGTGCACAAATTTCTTCTACTTCTAAGGATGCCAATCAGATTGGATTAGGGCCCACTTTAACAGCTTCATTTTAATTTAATCACCTCTTAAAAGCTCAATCTCCAAGTATGTTCACATTCTGAGGTACTGAGTGTTAGGACTTCACCATGTGAATTTTGAGAGGACACAATTCAGCCCATAACAGTAACTGTCTTGTGTGCAAGATGATGACTTCTGTGAAGGCAGGAGTTGCATTTTCTGCACTCATATTGGCATGTGGTTAGCACAAAGCCAGGCAGAGAATAGGTACTTGCTGGATATCAACTGCTTTTGAGAATTGAATCAATTTTCCTGAATGTTTAGAGTGAAATGACTGGCTAGTTTAACTAAATGGCCACATTCAGTGTAAACAAAGACACAGGCTTAAAATTCCATTTCTAAAACAATAGATTGGGATATTTCAGAATATCTGAACCAACATAAAATAATGGAAGGCAACACTGAAAGAAGCCAAACCCTAGGGAATTAATAATTAAGCATTTGCAGAAACTTAAAATATAGATTGTATTTACTAAAGAGAATATAATGTGAGATATTCAATATAAAGTACGGCTATCATGGTGGAATAAGATGTTGAGTATATCTCAGCTGAGCCTCCTATGAAGCCATCCCTTTCTGCTTCAATCATCCCACACAACCTATTCCAGAAGCCATGTGCATTGTAGCCACAGTGAATGGTGTGTTGGAGCTGCCTACGACTAGGCCACAAGAGCTGATTGTTATATTTTCAAGTATTTTTCAAGCTAACAGTTAAAGCACTGGTAGCTGAAAATCAGCCATGGTGGGAATGTTTCTACCATGGAAATTGGCAAATGTTACAAATCAGGATTTGTGGTCAGGGAGGCCGTTTTTAAACATTTATCAGCATATCATTGCCCACAGTCCAGATGAGCTCATTCAATGCAAAGCTTCTTCACATTGCAAACAGTTGTAGAGCAAACCCGTTGAACGAGACAGATAAATAGGAATGGTGAGAGGAGTGGTGATTCAGGAGGAAGCTTCTCCCAGTCTAAGCCTTCACTCCCAGAAAGTTTAGGACAAGCTGCCTTAGCTCAGCAAAGGGTACTTAAGTTTATTTTTATTGAATCTCATTAAACTATTTTCAAACTCTCCTCCCTCAAATCTCTATCACCACATGTTCTATCTAAGAAAATGATCCTGCTATTCTGAAAATTTACCTGGTCTATTTTCTTTGACTCTAGGGGTGGAAACATATACCATTTATTGTCATTAATACTGACTTTATAGTATTATCTGTCCAACACTTATTGTTGAACAAGATGAAGTATATTCTTGCATACTTTCTCATTAAGTAGTTCTATAACATGTTCATACTTTCAAAGTGTCACCAAACCACTATTTTGATTAATTTTATAACAGTTACAGGAATTGGGGAGTAAGGAAATGGCATTATGTTGTTACAAAACACCCAGCTCCAGAAAGTTCAGATGTTTTCTTTAACTCAGGCACTAATCTGGGAGCTTATAGTGGATCACAGAATCTCTAAATCAATCTTTGTAGCGTATTAGTACTAGTGCCCCCTCTTTACTTTCTATGTGCCTCTCTGATGCTGGCTCCTATAATGCAAGTTCTTGTTCTTACCTCCCTCTCACCCCCCAACAGGATTTGAAAGGATCAAAGTTTATTATTAGCCAAAACAACTGCACCTGTTTCTATGTATTAGGCACCATTCAAGGTAATGTCACAGATAATTTTCAGTGACCCACATAGGTAGGCACAATTATGCCTACTTTTCAGATGAGGAAACCAGTAAGTTATGTTAAATAACTTACTGAAGTAAGTGGTAAAGCCTAAAAAACAATAATTTAAAAGAATTTTTAAAGTGGCTGAATTTAAATTTCATGGTTAATATAAAATGTAGTTGTCTGTCCGTGAACTCACATATATATTATCTCATTTAATATGAGGCTATTACTACCCTCTTTTTAGGGTTGTGGAATCAAGGTTCAAGAAATTTCAGTCATCTGCTTGGGGTCATACAAACAGTAAGTAACGGAGCTCAGATTCAAGCCAAGATTTCCTGATTTCCCAACCAGGGTCCTTCTCACTCTGGCACTAACACAGAGACCTGGTAAATTACCAGCTTGTTACCTGCTGTTTTTCTTTCTACTACACAGACTGCTTAATGACTACATTTTTCTCTCTCTCTCTTTTTGTTTTTTACTTCACCCTTTCTTGTTCCTATCCAGTGTTAGGTACCATCTTTGCATCATTTGTGTTGGAGGCATTGATTTACTGGTCATGTATGGTACTTGGCTTCTCTATTACATGTTAATAAAACAAACAGAAAAAATGGGATACATATGTTTCACAGACCCAGTGGAACAGTGACATAGTACATTAAGAATTAAAAGAACTTTTGTTAATTTTATTGAAATTTATTAGGCTCCAACTATGTACCAAGCAATGTTTTGAGTATAAGAATATAATAGTGAACATGTCTGGCACAAGCCCTGCCTCATAAAGCTTACATACTGGTGGAAGTGAGAGGGAGGACAAATAAAGTACATAGAAAATGAATAAAGTTATTTAAAATTGTGATAAGGGCCTCGAAATAAGCAAACAAGGATAACATATAAAGAATGGCAAAAGGAATGGGACTCACTTTATACTGATCAGTAAAGAACTCTCTAAGAATGATTTAAGCACATCCTACTGTTAAGAAACATATGTGAGTTGTCCACATACATATGTCATGAGGAACAACGATATTCTCTTCAGAAGCTTGAAGTGTTAAACACTGGAAACTATGCTTAACAGAAAACAACAAAAAACAATTACTTTTATCAAGATGTGATACATAAAATAATATTTAATAAGAATGTGTATATGAAATACATATGTGGTACATATACATGTACACATATATGGTTTTTCTCTTCTAAATATACAATAGTTAAACCTGCAGTAACAGTAATTAAGCCATATCTTAGAAACATCAAGATATTATACATTTAGGAAAAACAATAATACAATTAGAGCATGGTAGGCTTTTTGTGATACTCATTCAGAAACTGTGATTTTCAATTAATTTCAACAATGTCCAAATTAATTCATTTTTCTTTAAGTATTACCCAGGATATGTTATTCAAATATAAGAAAACAGAAAGATGTTGCTCATCAAATTCAAACAAATTTGAGTTGATTTTTAAATGTTAAAATGTTATTTTGTTTCTATAATTTTTTACCAAAAGAAATTGGGAAAGACTGTAATTATTTCTACTCCTAAAAAACACATCCCCAAATCTGAAGATAGTCATTTTCTAGTTTGTTTTTTAGAAGTCAAAATTGGGCTATGGATTGCTCAGAGTCATCTTTAGTTTTTTCTCTCTCTCTTACAATGAAATGTAGTGGTGGCATTTATTATTAGAAATGTTTTATTGGACATGGAATCAACTCAGGTGTCCATCAATGGTAGACTGGATAAATAAAACATTGTACATATATACCATGGAACAGTACATAACAATAAAAAGAATGAAATCATGTCCTTTACAGCAACATAGATGGAGGTGGAGACCATCATCCTAAGCAAATTAATGCAGGAACACAAAAACAAATACCTCATGTTCTCAATTATGGTAGGAGCTAAGCTTTGAGCATGTATGGATGGATATACATATGGAAACAATAGACACTGTGGACTACTAGAAGGTGAGTGGAGGGGTAGGCTAAAAAAACTACCTATTGTATACTATGCTTACTACCAGGGTTACAGGATCCATACTCCAAACCCAGCATCACACAATATTCCCATGTACCCCCGTATGTAAAATAAAAATTGAAAAAAAAAGAGAAATATCTTATTGGAATCAGGGCTCAGTGGCTAGTTCAAGTTAACCAGGAGACAGAGATTAGGATGGCTGCCGCCACTTTTTATTCTTTCCCCATTCTGGTTGTTTTTCAGAGATAATTTAAAAAAAAGATGGGCCGACAGCGAAGCTGTCCCTTCTTGGGACGGGAGGCTACGTTGGTCCTTCTCTAATATTTCAAGGCTGCTGTGTCATGCACATAAAAGCAGGAACAGAATGATAATTGAACAATTAATAATACCCATGATAAAACAATGTCCTTAAAATAAAATGCATAATTAAAACAACTGAACCACAAAAAAGTGCAACTATATACAGAAAATGTGCATGTACATGCAAACAGGAGCAGAACACTCCCATAAACAACACCACTAACAAAAAATGATAAACATGCCAGATAAAGGAAGAACAGAAACACTCTAGGTATCTTAGGCCCATAAATGCAATCTGAGATCATTCTGTAATATAGGAGGAAGAGGTCAATTCACTTTGGGAATTTCTTAGCCAAGGAATTCTCTATTGGTGTATTGGTACTGATATATGTCTGCTGTGCTATCTTTCATTACTCTTATACCTAGTTCATACTTTTGATGATTATAAGGCTAAATTTGGTACTAATATATGTCTGCTGTGCTGTCTTTCATTACTCTTATACCTAGCTCATACTTCTTATGATTATAAGGCTAAATTTGGCAGCTTAATACTCAAGGTGGAATAATAAGGGAAGAGTACATGGCATTTGTTCTATTACCAATAAAGTGATCTTACTTATAAAGACCACTTATTGAAGCCCCAAAATGTTAAAGAACAAACAGAGAAGGCTGGGCACAGTGGCTCACGCCTGTAATCCCACCACTTTGGGAGGCCGAGGCGGGTGGATCACAAGGTCAGGAGATAGAGACCATCCTGCCTTACCCAGTGAAACCCCGTCTCTACTAAAAATACAAAAACTTAGCCGGGCATGGTGGTAGGCGCCTGTAGTCCCAGCTACTTGGGAGGCTGAGGCAGGAGAATGGTGTGAACCCAGGAGGCAGAGCTTGCAGTGAGCCAAGATCGTGCCACTGCACTCCAGCGTGGGCGACAGACTGAGACTCCCTCTCTAAATAAATAGAAGAGAAGAGAAGAGAAGAGAAGAGAAGAGAAGAGAAGAGAAGAGAAGAGAAGAGAAGAGAAGAGAAGAGAAGAGAAGAGAAGAGAAGAGAATAGAGAAGCAGTTGCCAGAGGCCCTCAAAATTCTAACAAGTGACCCAGAATCAAGTATACTCGCCCAGACTGCTATCTGGAAAGTTCACCTCAGGCACTTCTGTAATCTCATGGGATCTCCATGAAGCCATTTAGGCAACTTCAAAATATCAGCTCCCCAGTTCATGTTTCCCCAGTAAGGGCAGGAAATGTAAGGGTGCCTGTCAGGAACTTCCTGACTTAACTGAAGTTCGGTATATTTCCTAGAAATTAAGAGACTCGGTAGTCAATAACCTGAGTAAACTATTTAAACCTCGTGTTACTGTCTTTTATTTTTTATTTTATTTTAATTTATTTAGAGACAGGTTCTCACTCTGTTGCCCAGGCTGTTACCAGTCCACAAGGAAATAAGTATAGCCACTGAGTTTAGAAACTTCTAAAGCCACATGGACATAACCACAGTGTCTAAGAAAGTGCCTTTGTCATTGAACTCAGATGTTGTTGAACTCACGTGATGATTCATATTTGATGAAAGCTGTGTCACAGATATATGTGTCGTAGAACCACATTACAACATTAAATATTTTAAGATTAGTTCATGGACTAAACCCAAATATTTAAATAAAATCTAAAAATCTAAAATCCATTTCCTTCAACAAAAGATAATTTTACTATAACTTTACAGGGAAATTTTTAGAAATGATTATCAGTGAACAGTTGAAGATGAATTTTGAAACTATAGCATCATTTGTTTTATTTTGAATGAAAGTTAAAAATAATACCTTGAGCTTGCTGAAATGCTTGGAAATGTCTTTTATTCCTGTCAACATATTTATGAAGTGCATTTCTCTCCTCTAAATGTTATTAAAACAAAACATAGGAGTTATATGTACATTATTGCTTGTGAGTAGCATTGTCATCAATCCAGCCTAGATTATGTAAATTCATTAGCTAGCAGCAGGCTCATTTGTCACATTGGAAACTTTAAATTGTGATATACACAGTGTCTTTTAGAATGTTCATATAGGCATCTAGTATGAGGAATCAGCATTTCACTCATATGATCGTTAATTGCATATACTTATACTTTCAATGACTAACATAGAGTTTTGGTAAGTAAATAATTTTTTTCCTATGATGTTTGTTCTCATTATATTTATTAAAATGTAATTTGGGGTCTGTTTGATCTAATAAAAGTGTAGGCTTTTATTTCATCTTACCCCAACCAAACTATGCCACCCTATGAGGGTTTCCTTTGGGTGAATGCATTCCTCATCCTACTCAAGCTCCTCCATGGAGATGCCCTCTTCACCCTGTTCATGCTGTAACATCCCATACAGCCCTGCTATGCAGATGCCCTCTTTACCCCCTCTAGGCTCTCACACCTCTGCACCACCACAGCTCCCTATCCAATCCAGCTCAGATATTTATATTTCTGTGCCCTACTTAGCGGACTGAAGACTGAATTCTTCAGGAAGAAAGGAAGGAAAGAAAATGAAATGGAAGAAATGCAAGGGATGGGTAGAGGAAGGGAAGGGAAAATAAAAAGGAAAGTTATGATTTTTTTTTTTAAAGAATCAGAACAGAATGATAAAATTCTTTTTGAACTATCATAAGCACATATGCTTTCATCACCACTTTCTTGCACATTACACCAATAATGCTCTGTCATGGGAAGATATGTTCTAGGTGGAAAGACAGTCCTATCTGAAAGCTCCTTCACTTTTTCAATCTTCTAATCACTACACTCCATCACAATGCCACACATGAACACATCTCCAAAAACCTGCTCACAGCTGCAACATGGTGAATGGGGGATTGCTTGTCTCCAAGTCCCTCCTTGGAGAATGGAAAATGTTAAAGAGATAAAGTTATAAAAAGAGGCATAGGCTGGGCATGGTGGCTCACGCCTGTAATCCCAGCACGGTGGGAGGCCAAGGCGGGCAGATCATGAGGTCACGAGATCGAGACCATCCTGGCCAAAATGATAAAACTCCGTCTCTACTAAAAATACAAAACTTAGCTGGGCATGGTGGTGCGTGCCTGTAATCTCAGCTACTCGGGAGGTTGAGGCAGGAGAATCGCTTGAACCAGGGAGTCGGAGGTTGCAGTGAGCCGAGATTGCACCACTGCACTCTAGCCTGGCAACAGAGCGAGACTCCGTCTCAAAAATAAACTAAAATAAAAACTAAAGAGATAGGCATAATACAAATATCAGAATGTATTCTTTTCTGTAGTTCAAAGATGGTTAAATGGTTTTGATAAGAAATAAGTTTCATTCTCACAGACTTCAAAATCCATTGGTGGCAGTCTACTGCAGAATGATGCACATCTATATATCAAGTTTGACAAGAATTTGCTCTTTATTCATTTAAATAGAAATAGTCAGCTGCGGGGGATGGATACTGTGCATCAGCCACTTCAAGAATAGGATATATTTCAAACACAATCATCTTTACCCAAGCCTACCATTTCTATAATTTTGTAAAAATTTTTGCCCCTTGTCTCTTCTGCTCAAATTTTCTGATCACCACCCTGTCTACTACCTCCAAGGCAAACCTCTTTTCACAATCCCAGACCTCTCACACTAACTGGTGTAAACTATGAATATAAGGATCTTCCATTCTGGAGTGAACCACAATTGTAGATGGAGGTCTGGAAACCTGGACCCAATCCTGGTTCTGCCACTTGTTAGTTGTGTTACTTTAGCAACCATAATTTCTCTGTCTTTACCTAAGGAGCAAGATAGAAGCAATCATTATCACTCTCTGAGGTCCCTCTCCAGTTTTAAAGTTTTTGAAAGTATAATAAAGTGACCACAATGAAAAAGAAAAATCACTGGCTCAGAAATCACCTTTTTAAAACATACATCTGGTCACGTTCCCTGACCCTGACTACATTCCTCTCTCTTACTCCTCATATCCAATTCATCCCTAAGACGTAACAGTTTTACTTCCTAAATTTCTTTCAAATATGTGCACTTCTCTCCTCTAGCCTGCTCTAAACTATCATCATTTTTGTCCAGACAAATACGACTGCTTCCTCAGTAATGTACATGAACCTACCAATATTCCATATTTTCTCAATACTACAGTCAAGGGAATCTTTGTGAAAGGCAAATGTAATCATGTTACCTCACTCCAACTATGCTTATACTCTCCATTGGATTTCCATTGTAAAAGGATACAGACTCATTAATGTAACCAGTCTAAGCTCTTTATGGTTCAGCCTGAAACTACCTCTCCAGCTTATTCTAAGACCACCTTCTCTATATGAAGGTGTCCTCTACCCCCACTTTTAATGCCAACTCAACCTATGAATTCAACTTGAGCATCACTAGCTAAGGGAAGCCTTCCTTAATCACCTAGAATTAGTTAGATTTCCATATTATAAAATCTCATTGACCATTTGCCTCTCCTTTATAGCACTGCCACATCAGTAATTTCACAACTATTTGTTAGGTTATTTGATAAATATATGTCTTCCACACTAGTCAGTGAGCTTGAAGAGAATAGGAAACTTGTTTTAGCTGCTCACTACTGCATCCCCAGCATCTAACATTGTGTTTGGCACATAATGAGTTCTTGAGTGAGGTGGCCTAGATTAGTCTTAGCTAGTATCTATTTTTGCTATGTGATCCTTGACTTTTCAAGGAACATAACCTCTCTATGCTTCAATATTCTCACCTGTAATAGAAAAGTAATAATCCCTCTATCACAGGATTGTTTTTAACAGGCAAATAGCATGTGGTGATAGACAACATGCAATTATTCATTTTTGAAATTTCAATATGTATCTTAGTGCCAGGCATGCATGTGATGTGACTAAATAAAACTCATAAAGCTAGTATTAGTTAAAAAAAAAAAAAACAAACTAGGTATATATTGATATGACACTGTATATGTTATAGTTACAGTAATACTTCCAAAAAGGTGTAGATGGAAAACATACTAACTTTGTATCTCTGATTAAATACATTATTTATTTACTAAGAGTTTGTGGCTATACCTTCTAATAGAAAGAAATTAGCCTCTGTCAATGATCCTAAAACCATTTTCCTGTAGCCAATACATCACCCACAGCCTTCTTCTCTCTTGTTCTTGTTAAATAATGGTCGCTTTCTAGTAAGAACTTTTAGGGTTGGTGAATTAGCCCTGGGAACTGATATTTTCAGAGATGGGATACACAACTAGGAATGGTCACTGATTAGCTCATCCTGTCATGGGAAAAGTAACAGACACGTGGACTATGTTGTTAAGGAGCCAGAGTAAGACCAAGAGATAAGAGACTTTAAGTTTAAAACTTCCACGTTTTCCTTTTACAAGGGATTTAGCTTCTGCCCCAAAAAGATATTGACTGTAATTAAGGTTTAAACCCAGAAGCAATTGGGTCAGGAAGAAAGGAGAATGAGGGCATTTGTTGACCACTAGATTCTTGGTGTCTAACACAATGCCAGCATGAAATGAGCTCTCAGTCAGCACTTATTATAGCAATAAACGACATGAATAAATGAAAAAAATAAATGAATTAATGAAGCAACATTTGCAAATGAAACTTGAAGCACTGAACAAATACATTACTAGTTATCAGCAACCACTTATTCCAACCCAGAGGGTAATTTAGGCTTTCAGCCTTCACTTAATCCTTAACTATGTGCTCAAGGCCTAAAAGTACTTTAATATCAGTTATCTTCAAATTTTTCTGTGCATGAGGTCAAAAGATCCCGTCAGTAATAAATGTAGGTGAAGCCAGTGAATTTTCAGTGAAAATTAGTGCCAAATTTTAGCTTGCCCTCAAACTCCATTTCAAAGTGTATTTGCACTTGCTTCTTCTTTGTCCCCCAGAGTGTCATAAAACCTATCAATGAGCCACATCTATTAAACATTTCCTGACTCTGTTTTGATGACCTGACACTTGATAACTGAGGTAGAATGTAAATCTGAAGAATTTTCACAGGACCTTTAACTTGTTTTGATGAATCCAGAATAAAAGGATTTGAAAAATATACACTTGATCAGTGTAGCTGAAGAGAAGGTCACAAATTTCATTTGACCCTCACGGGGCTGATTATAATATAACCATTATTGCTCAATATTTTCTCCATTAAACAAAAAATAAAGTTTCAAAGTGTTTTTAAGTGGGCTGCCATATATTTTAGGGTATGCTGCCCTCAGATATGATACAAGTAATTTGTATGTATACACACATATTTGATATATATATATGTGTGTGTATTTACATGATATACATAACCATATATATACTGTAAGTGTATGGTTAGGGCCATTCTTTTACTTGGAAAGTAATAGAAGGAAAGATAATACTAGCTAAACAATAAATATACTTAATGTGTTTTTTGATCTTTTGGTGGGGCTTGTTTACTTGCTTAAAACTCTTGACTAGCTTCCCTTAGAAAAAAAGGTCTGGTTAAATATGCAGTTTAGTTCTTCACACAGAGACATGAAGGTCTGATGTACTTTGAAATTAATGAAAAGGGGGAAAATGTTTGTCAAACAGGAGAATGACCAAGCACAACTACACAGTCTGAGTATCAAACAGTTTCTCCTTTAAGAGTCACAAAGCTGTTAAGAGCAGAGAAAGAAAGAAAATCTATGTTTTTTTTTTTTCATACTGCATCATGAAGGGCAACATTCAGCTCTGTCTTTAATGCCAAGCAGTCAAACTATAAAGAGGAGCATTATTTTAGAGTCCTTGAAATGACTTACAAAAAGCCTTTCAAAAGATTTAGATGCTAGTGGTGCTATGCAAATGTCTCACTTGAAATTGAAATTCTTAAAAATAAATGTTTATTTTGCTTTCCATTAAGGGAAAAAAAAAAATGCAATGCCTCCTCACATAACCAGAGAGCTATTTAACCACCTGCTGAATGGCTAAATGGTTCAGCTGTCTTTCTCTTATCCTAGACTGTATAAATGATAGTAATATACCTTTACAATGGAATTATCTTGCACTCCATTTCCTTATTGATAGCATTCTTAATTTTTGTCCTCCTTCTATTGTCTCCTTCAGTTCATCAACCACAAACCTAAGGATCTATGCACCCCTACTGTATAAATTATATATCTAGGAACTCATCTAGCCTAGTATGTTACATATACTTTATAATATATGTTTCTGGCCATAATACCTCTTCATACAGAATATCTAAAAATGCTAGATAAAATATCTTTAGATATCTATTTTAAAGCATGGCTGCACTGGTAAAATAAGAGCATTGATGGGGCTAGAAATGACAAGCAAATGTAATAACTGAGGCTCACAGAAATGGGCCTCTGACAATCATATATGTACCACCACACTCACGCCACTGGTTTCTGGCAAGTGACAGACACATGAACCAAACTGAGATGATCAAATTTTCTCCTCTGGAGATTTATATACATGATTCAGAAATGGCAAGTCAGTCTTTATAATGTGGTTCTATATTCGAGAGTAGTAGGGCAACCATATTTTGCCACATGGGCATGGAAACAAAGAAAACTGTCTTCAGTATAGGACAAAAGTGAAGCAGAGAAAGGAAAACAAGCAATCAACAGTATTCCCTGGGTTTATGGCAGCTTTGTATTTTCTTATTTTAGTGGATCTTTGAGACCCAGATGCTTTTCTGCCTGTATTAGTTTGCTAGGGCTGCCATAACAATCTCCTACGACTGGGTGGCCTAAACAACAGGAACTTATTTTTTCACATTTCTAGAGGATAGAAGTTTGAGATCAAGGTGTCATAAATGTTGGTTTTTTTCTGAGACCTCTGCCCGAGGCTTGTAGATGACCGTCTTTTCCCTGTGCCTTCATGTGGTCTCCCCTCTCTATGTGTCCCTGTCATATTTCCTTTTCTTATAAGAACACCCATCATATTGGATTAGGGCCTGCCCTAGTGAGCTCATTTAACCTTAATTACCTCTTTAACGACTTCCATATACTGTCACATTCTTAAGTACTGGAGGTTAGGACTTCAATATATGAATTTTAGGGGGAACACAATTCAGCCCATAACACTGTCCTTGGATTCCTTAAGACAAATCTGTACTGTTACATAACCTATATAAAGATAAGCCACCATGTAATTCAGTCTCAACTCAGTGCTGCATACAAAGATATGCAAAAACAAAATAGAAAAAAATAATTGAAAACTATTAACATATTTACTGAAATATCTTGGGAAATGCCACGAAGAGGTTCCAAAGTTGACATATCACAAAAGTTCTTTAAAATTGTCCTCATCCACTCATCTCTTCAAAATCCTAGTCATCATAACATAGTAGCTAATCCCGATCTTTACTCTAAGTCATATCTAACCCTCCCTTCTCTCATTCCTGATCTATTATTTCCTTATTCTGTAACTAACTTTTTGCATTTTCCAATACAAATTATAAAGCCAGGCTTGGATCTTTTCATTTCCACCCATCAGCAACCACACTCATTTGCCACAATTCTATACAAGAAAGGCCTACTAACCTAGCTCAAGTCCTCAAGTTATATTCTATTAATTATCACAACTGAAAAAATATTAACTATTACAAAATGTTAACAAAATATTTGTTTTACTATATCTCCTCACTAATGGGCATTTCTCCTTCTTCCCTGCATCTGTTCAATCTGATATTAAGCCTATCCGTATTTCTTAAATTTTGAAGACAGGATTTTTTAAAAACCTTTCTTCTTCTAGGATTGGAATGGCTTGGCAGCACTGTAGAGCTATGACCATAGCCACTGTCCTCTGAAGGACCAAGCCAAGACTTCTCCTGCTGTTCTACCAGGCTAGCTCAATATTGTGCGTACACATATTTTTATAGTCAGATCTGCTCTAAGTGTAAATAGTATGTAAAGCCACTAGATAACTTGAAGACGTCAGATGATAGGTGCTGAAAATATTCTCTACCTCCTTCCAAAATAATAATAATAATAAATTTCTCTTCTACTGACCCCGGTTTAATTCCTAAAATTTCAACTGTTTCTCCATTGGTTTTAGTAACTGAAGGACACAGACAAAATGTAAATGTATGCTCTAGGAAGGGAAATGAATTAGTTTGCTTAATAAAGATAATGGCCTCAAGCGAATATGACAGTGGATTGCTAAGTTTTGATGAGTGGAGGAGGTTAGGGTAGACAAGAATGTTTTGGAGTTTGGAAGGCTACCCAGGGTGATCAACGAGGTAAAGGGCTGAATAAGCACAATGAGTACATGGGACAGGAAATAGGGTAATCAAGGACAGAAGGGTATTGAACACTAATGTTGTTCACATATCTTTAACTCTCTTACAGTATAAACATCACAGCTGAAATGAACCATTATTGTAAATGCATGAATCTTGGGCACTGAGGAAGACATGTATCCTGCCCTTTAGGAAGTCAAATGTCAGCTCATAAATAAAACTTTCAAATTGTTTTTCAATATGACTGAAGTCACTTGAGCCTCTTTATTTTCTCTCACATCTACTCCATGTCTTCCATGTCAACCACTAACTACACTATTATTTAAATAGAGATCCCTGAAGCTATAGCATTTAGCCAGTGCTTGGCACATTATGCTTAGAAATAATACAAATTGGTGTTTCCCTGTGTGTTCAAAATATGCCCTTTGAAAAATCTCATTTGCCTCATCCTGCACTATAATCCAGTTTGTTTCTTTGTGTCTCAGGATGGCTGACTGCTTGGCTATTGGTTGCCTCCCTTGACATTTCCCTCTGACTTTGTATATTGCTTTTTAGAACTCAAAATTTGGTTTGCTTCTCTCCAAGGAGATTTCCCAAATTTGTATATATGATAAACACTGCACAATGCTGGATTGGAGAAACAGAGTCTTGGGGCACTTTTAGAGATCCGTTGCAACCAATTAGCATGACTTATTTATTTTCCACATGTTTTCATTCTCTGTGATGTCTTTCATCCAAGGAGCTCAGAGAGTTTTGCAAAATATTAACTAACCCTCACAGCACTCCCAGAGGTATGAAGAGCAGAAAAGGGATGGAAAGGAATTCCATCCATACAGTATTCAGAAGACAAAAATCCTCTGTCCAATACATTAAAGAAAGACCAGTCTTGGGACTAGTTCGTTCAAAAAACAGCCTTGAAAATGCAACCTGGGAGTAATGCACTCCACCAGAACCAAGAAGGAGTGTAGGCATTCAAAAGTTATAAATAAATTGCTTTGTATTTCACTCTCAGAGAAAATCTCTGGAGACAAGAACTATAGAAGATAGCTTCTCTGAGGTGATAAGGTTTTAAATGCTCAGATGTGATTGTCAATGGCAACTTTTCCCTTGGTAGGGGAAGATAAAGAGAATGACCTTGAAGAGGAATGGGTTATGGCAATGGATCAATTTTTGCAATTGGCAAGTCTCCACCATAAGGTATCTGAAGATAGTGTCAGGAATGTGGGTATCTATGTGGGTTAGAGAAGAGCAGTCAAGACTGAAGGCAGTAGGTTTAGGACAAATGAAAAGGAAGAGACTGAATTTATCTATTTATAATGATGACTAAGCCAGCTCTACTTTCCCCTCAAAGACTCAGGCTTAGGGAAAGAGTAGAAGATAGTGAGGCAGAAGTCTAGACTACCTCTTTCCAGCCATGCTGAAGTTTCTCCTTCTTATCCTATTTCCCTTGGATAAACAAAGAAGATAGAGAGGAAGAAAGAGAGGTGCCTGGTTTACAATGAGAATGTTAAAAGTACAAGTAATGTATATACCACAATTATGTTATACAGTGAAGGGTGATAATGATAATAAGTAGCACTTACTGGGTGACTACAATATCCCAAGCACTGAAAAATTTGACATGCATAATTTCATTTAGTTATTATGATGACTTTCACAAGGTAGGCACTGTTAGTCTACTTAGGTAACAGATGGAGAAATGGACATTCAGAAAGGTTAAATAACTTGTCAAGATTACAAGGTTAGCGAGCTGCAGAGCCAAGATGCTAACTCAGACCTGTCTGACTCCAAAGCCCTTACTATCAATCCCTGTATCACATTGTCTCCATGTTTGAGAGACTAAAAAGGGATCTGGTGACCCTGACTATGTAACTGTAAATACACTCCAGGCTGGAGTGAAGTGGCATGATCTTAGCTCACTGCAACCTCTGCCCCCCAGGTTCAAGCGATTCTCCTGCCTCACCCTCCCGAGTAGCTGGGATTATAGGTGCTCGCCACCATGCCTGGCTGATTTTTGTATTTTTAGTAGAGACTGCGTTTCACCATGTTGGCCAGGCTGGTCTTGAACTCCTGACCTCAGGTGACGCACCCGCCTTGGCCTTCCAAAGTGCTAGGATTACAAGGCGTGAGCCACTGCACCTGGCCTCCATTTTCCTTTTAACCTTCATGTGTTTTCATTCATTACTTTTTACTTTTTGCTTCCAAGGGAACTAGAGGCGATACAAACCAAGGGGGATAACATGCCTATTCAATCTATATTTTTTCAAATAATGAAGAAGGCTTTTAGACATGTCAAGTGGAAAAGAACAAAACATCTTTGTTAGAATGTTTAGGGGCCACAAAAAAAATGATTTTTAAGTGAATAATTTTTTGGCATCTCTGTTTCTAGCTGGTTTGATTTTTTTCCCCTATCATCCATTTACCAAACTCACTCCAAATTCTACTCTGGCATTTTACTCCCCTGCTTAAAAACTTTCCATGGCTTCATGTGGCCATAAGTTAAATCCAAACTCCTCGATATGACATGCATGGTCTTACATGACCTTGTTCCTATATATATCCCTGCTCTATCTCTCAACACAACATACTTGGCACTCAAATCTCCAGCTCTACTGGACTTCTTTCAGCTCCACAAATTACTACAGGCTTTCTTATCCTGACCTTTCAGATACATCTGCTTCTTTCCAGTAAATACTCTAGTTTAAACTCACACCATCTCTATCCTGGATTTGTTCTATGGCCTCCCACTTGATCCTTACCTCTACTTTTTCCCACTCTGATTCATTCTCTAGCTTACAGTCACAGTCATGCCCATTCGAACTGGTTTACTGTTATCTCTTTTAAAGCATTCTCTGCAAAATAGAAATTCGATTATATCACATTCTTCTTTAAATTTTGGGGGGAGCTTACCATTTCATTGAGGATAAAAATTAAAACTCCTTACCATCAAATATGGTCATCCATGACAAAAGAACCTACCTGCCTTTTCAGCCACATATCTTCTCACCTCTTCACCTGCCATCTGTGTTTGAATAATATAGAAGTACCTACGGTACTTCTATACCTATGGTACTTCTATACGGTACTTCTATACGGTACTTCTAAACCTCAACCAAATGTTGAGGTTTCCCCCAAAAGAAACCTAATTCATAGAAAAACTAGATGGTCACCACTGAGATGTGCTTTCAGAAGCTCCATAAAGACTCCCCGCACAAAATGTTTTATTCTTTATATATCACCCACTCCCATACCCACTATTTAGGTACCCAAATATCCATCAATAGAGGTTCATTTATTTGATTTTGTAATGTATTATGCACCTGATATGGTAAATTCAACTATTATTAATGTGCTTTAGTGCACCTTCATTTATCTGATTGCTATTCTCTATGAAAAACTAGCTTTAAGTAATACAACAAAAAGCAGGGGCTTTATTAATATTAATAAAATAATCCTATGTATCTGTGTGGAGTATAATAGTACATAGTAAACTTTCCACCATCTCATTTAATTCTTGATTCTATGTGGTAGATATTTCATAAATGGACAAGCTTAGCTTTATGAAAGATTAAGTGAAGAAGGAATAACGGGGGGGGGGAGGTAGTAAAGAAAAAAGAGATGAAAGTTTGCCAAAATATTTCTATTTAAACGTTTTGTCTAGAAGCAGTGAGGTTCCTCTTTGTTGGCTACTTCACTGGCACTCTCTCCATTACAGCAAACATTTGGATAAGTGGAACATCAATATGCTTGGAATTTTGTAAAAGAAACATCTAGTAATTGAATTTTTAAATGCTCTGGATATGCCAGTGTTCTGAAGATATGTCAATAAGGCAAAAATTTCATAGAAAATGCAAAACTTTTTCTTAGAACCCAATGACTGAAGGGCAACATCAGGAGTACAGATTATACCTGTGATATCAAATGTATTATTATGAGTGCATGTTATTATATGTTCAGCAATGAAAAATGGAGGCAAGTGACAAGTTTGTGACTAGATTCATAATACAGAATGCTTTTATGAATTTTAATTCTCAAATGAAATTATTTGTTGATTCAACAAATGTTAATCAGTGTAGACAAAACGATTGTTGAGCTATATTGAACACAAAGAAAATATGAAATAAATAGATTTTAAAAAGGATAGAGAGAAAGATAAAAGAAAAGGGCTCTCAGAAAATGTATGTTTTATAAAACATTCTGCTTAAAAATATTAGACAAATAGATTATGAATGTAAACAGTTTTTTTAACTCTGGGGAAGATAACAAGGCCAAGTTTTTATTCAGGCATGCCCAGATTAACCTTTATATATGTTTCACCACAAATGGAATTTCAAGAACTCAGAGATTTAAAAAAATAAGTGGTTGTACTATACTATAAAATATATCAATGTTTTGTTAAAACTGTAATTGAAACAAAGCATAGAAACAAGACCCATAGATATCAACAATTAAACATACATAAAAAACAAAATTCCATTAAGAACCTGTTCTAAAAAGATATCTGTTATTGTGAAAGTTGATAGTTATGAAGGATTTACACAAAGAAACACTAAGTTATTTTAATCACATGCACACATACCTAACAGCAACCTTCCCACCTTCAATTTATTCCTTTAATAAATATGTATTAAGTCCTTACTACTAGGAGTCCATTATAATTTTAGGTGATAGACACAAGAGTGAGAAAAATGCAGTGCCTATTTTTAAAGAACTTGCAGTCAAATAAGATAAATTGTATTACATCAATAATTGTCACAAAATGGAAAGAGAAATAATACAGTCTAATATAGAGAGCACTAGGGAGGGGCAGATTTGTGAGGGGCTCACAAAAGAGTGAGGCTACTAATAAGAATTACAAAGAAAATACACTTGGAAATTTCTAAACTCATTGCAGTGCTATGCCCAAAACATGATCATATAAGTCATTACTGCCTTGAAGAGTATGAAATTAAAAGGAGGTGCATAGAGCAAATATTTGGTGGTGGAGTTGAGGGGGAGGGTTAGAGGTTTAGATTACAGGGAATGGAGATGAAATACTGGACTGCCACCTGATTCTCTTCTTTCATTAATAAGATAATTATTTTATTACCTGTAGCCAAGAAATAAAGAGAAAATTGACTATCTAATGACTGTCAGGCATTTTGAGTTCTAAGAGAACCAATGGACATTAAGTGAAAGACAGTGAGGAGAGCTATATTTCTGCTTAAATGTTTTTTTTTAATAAAAAATCTGTCTTAGCTTTGTCACTAAGTTTACTCAATACTGGTAAAATCGTTAAAAGGCTTTAAAAATGAGGTATATCTACAGATTAAATTTGTGTCTCCCCCCAACCCAGAATAGCTTCTCTATGGGAGTTTGAACCTGACTGTTTAATCATAAGTAAGCAGGGTTGATGATAAAAATTAAAGAAGTTAAGAATCTAATAGCTAAATATAATCATTACTGTGTTATTTTGATCCACCTTAAGTGATGGCAGAAAGAATTGTTGAGTATTAAAAATAATTGGGAAAAAAAAGAGGACCTCATAAGGCCTTAGCATTGAACAATGAACAATGACATACAATAAGTGATTTTCATCAGGTTTTGGTCTAAGGTGAGAAGTGTGTTCTTCTACCTCAGCCTAATCTCACAACTCCTGGTGTGCCTAGAAACACATATGTATCTAGAGGAATTTTCCTCTATAGGATCTCCTCAATCATTTCACTTCTACCCAGAATAATATCAGAGAAGGTTTATAAAGCCATCTCTGTGTCTTACAAACTGTGTGACCTTAGACTAATTATTTAACTTTCCTAAGCCCTAGTGCTTTTGATTCTACATAGCTAACAGGCTTGAATACCTTATATATTTGTGGACAGCATTAAATGAGATAAGCAGTATTAATGCACTTTGAAAACTCTAATATGCTATGCAGAACAAAGGGTACCGGATTATTATCATGAAGGATGTTGGCTATAGTGTCTGAGAGGTTCAGCTGTGTCCAGCAGAGCCACACAGGATAAGCAAGACAGAACGTGAAATACATATGGAACATATGTAAAGACACACACACACATTCATAAACACCGGTTCACCCTAAATTTATTATAATTATAGTAAATTACATTTTATCTGATGGAGCATTCTTTCCTAGTAATAACTTGGAGATACATTAGCTGTCTGGGGCTGAATAGAAATTCAGTTTGGTATACTGTGACAATAGTAATAGAACCTGGTAACTATTAGTGCTCATTTAATATATGTTAATAACAATGCACTAAATAATACCTTTAAACTTCTCCTCAGAGCTGTAAGATACCTTCTCCCTCCCTTGTCATTGATTCAACAATCACTACTCTTCTGAATCAGAGCTGAGGATTAAAAGAGCTAAGGCTTCAAGACCTCTCCCTATCTCTATTTTTACAAATGATCATATCATACATGATACTATTACATGACTTTAAGGTGGGTGAGTTTTCAGATATTAATTCTCACAAGAATTTTAAACCAGTTCTGACTGAAGTTTAAAAGCCAAATAACACTTATTTTCACCATGTCCTTCAACGCTATATCATTTTTGAAGCCAGAGAAGTAACTCTTACGTGGAAACATTCCGGGTCACAGTACAAAGGCAAGCAGTTGTTTGACCCCAGAACACTCTTACTTTAGTACCTTTCATATGACATCATTTGGTGATCAGGCACTGCACAGTCATATTTAGAACTGGCCTTGAGTTGAATTTGTTCACCTTACCAGGCACCAGTCATATGGACAATGGATATCAACCTATTCAAATAAAAATTGAGACTGACTACTCAGCATCAAAAACCAAGATCCAGAATTGGAAAGAGAGTCTACTTGACTAAAAACATCTTCTCTTGAAAATTTTACCCAATATTATCTGGTCTATGCTGTATTTAGCCAGGTTATAAGAAAAGCCACTTAAAGATATGAGGATAGTGCCTTTATGCCTAGAGTTGGGGAGATATTGATGTAATCACTGAGAATTATTTTAGCAGTCAATGAACACAGTATGTGCGCTATTGTAGTATAACAGCAGATAAGGCATCAAAGCCCAAAGAGTAGAAATTATCCTACAGTGTATATACATCTTCAGAGTCCTGCACATAAATGGATCAGAATCAAGACTTTTAAAAACAACTTCCATATGTGGATCCTAACCTATTTGTGTCACCCACTGTGCTATAGCCTTCAGTGTTATCCAGCTAAAGTAGCAATTATTGCTGCTTTACCTGCTATTTCCCAATCACTAGAGTAGTACAAAGGGACAGAGGTGAGGTTCCCATGGGAACCATATGCTGGCATTTCTTGGCTTTCATAAAATAAAACACCATCAGAATTGCACCATCAGCACTTAGCTATTCATCCATACAAGTGTAGGTGGATACCAATGTGATAGGAAAATAATAAAACTGACCCAACAGCAATTGGACATGAACTCTGTGGGTTTTTTTTTAGTTGAAGAGAGGAGACAAATTGAGTTATCCCTACTCTCTCATTCAGGCTATTTAGTTACCAAGGAATCTCTCTCTTTTATAAAGAGACTGGCCAGGTTAAGAGCAGAAAATAATTGGGTCCTCCAAACATTTTATTGTCTAAATCTTGCCTTGAGCAAATGCAAAGTAAAACATGCAAATGAGGGTAATTCTGTATTTATGACCTAGCACTGAAAAAAACAGATGCCAAATTCAAATGTAATTAGGAAGAAAATCGGTAAGTTTGTGGATGATTGGTTAAAAACATAATAGCAAAGAGAAATTGCTTTGTGTAACAATAATATCTAAAAGAGTTAAAAACTTGCATAGTTTATGTTAACCCACATGCCTAGGCATTTGTCTCTATCACAGATCTCCTGCTTCACTGAGCAAAACTGACTGATGGCCCTAGCTGCTGCCCCTATGTATTCATCACCATGTTTGCAAGATGATAACTCTTCCAATGGGCTGGTCCCAGCCAATGACTTAGCATGGCAAAGGGACCCATTACTGTAAGATGTGGGACTCCTCCAGTGGGTAAGTTTAGCTCAATAACTGTTTTGAGAGCCCCGAGCTACATCGGAGTTCCAGTACCAGAGCAGCTACCAAGACTGCCCTAACTGAAAACGAAGGGGAGCTGGACATGGGTATTTAAAGTGTGTTTTCACTGGATATGCCTTTTACCTGCCATATGGTCTAATGCCTACTTGTTTGACCCATGGACGGGGAGTCTTTCACACAATAACTTGTTACATGACTGACAGACTTGTGGCTTTTGTCTTACTCCTGTCCAGTTTATGCCTGCCTGACCTTCTCTCTGGCTCTAGGAACGTGACCTTGTGTTCTCCCCAGCATCCTGGGGAAAACCCTACTTGGGGCTGTTCCTAATGGAAGGCACAAATTCAATACACTACCAAAATAGGGAAAAAAGCTCAAAGGTTTTTTTTCTTACAGATCCTGGGCAAGGAAGGTGTAATGAGTTGGCAGGGCAGTCCTTTGTTCGCAGGTCATGTGAGGCAGGAATGAAAATTCAGGCAGAGAGGGTGTGGCAGCTAACCACATTTTCTTTATCCATTCATCCACCGATGAACTCTTAGCTTGATTTCATATCTTGTCTGTTTTGAGTAATGCTGCATTAACACAGGAGTACAGCTATCTTTTTGACATACTGATTTCATTTTCTTTGGGTATGTACCCAGCAGTGGCAATGCTGGGTCATGTGGTAGTTCTACTTTTAATTTTTTGAGGAACTTTCATACTGTTCTTCACGATGGTTGCACCATTTTACATTCCCAACAAACGTGTACAAAAGTTTCCTTTTCTCCACTTCCTTGCCAATACTTATTATCTTATGACTCTTTAATAATAGCTGTTCTAATTGAGTGAAGTTATCATGCAGAAGACCAATTCAGGCTCATGTACCCAATGTGTAGCTGATGCCACTGAAACACCAGTGCTTGAAGATTAAAAAAGGTTTATTTGATTTGGCCAAAGCAAGAATGCAGGAGGGCAAGATATCTCAATCCTGCCTTAGCAAAAAGAAGCAGCAGGGAGATTTTATGCAGTTATAGAGTAAGGGAGCGGGATTTTCAGGGAATCCAGGGGAAAAGTCTATGTTCCTTCAGTCTCAGATAACAACCAGACTACTGGGTGTCAGCAGCTGAACACAATGTCTTTCAAAGCATTCATTCCTTCTGCAGGTTTCTTCGAGATCCTGATGATATCTCCTCCTACTTGACAAACAGTACAGCAGCAGTTTATAATTATATTGTGGGAACAAGGATTATTGGGCAAAAAGTGAGTGGTTAACATGTGCAAGCAAGCAAGGGCCTCATCAGAATTTTCATCATTGTCACTAAAAATTCTGGGGTGCTGAAATCTCAAGGGGTCCAGTTACAATCTTTCACTGTAGTTTTGATTTGCATTTTCCTGATTATTACTGATGTTGAGCACCTTTTTATACACCTGTTGTAAAGCAGCCTTATTTCTGTACTTTGCATGTATCAAGGTTCTTCTTGCCTCAGGGACAAGTTTTGCATCCTGGCATCTAGGATGTTTGTTGAGAACTCAGATGTCAAGAGTAATATTTGCTCCTGTGGAAGTAACATGTCTTGTCTTTTCTCTGGCTGCTTTTACTTAATCCATTTGTTTTCATTTTTTTCCACAGGTTTTACTAATATATGCCTATGTATAATTTTCTTTGTATTTATACTTCTTTCAATTAGATTCTCAGATCTGTCAGTCTTTTATCAGCTTTAGACAATTTTCAGCCAAATATTGGTTTCTATCTGACTCTTCCTATCTTCTCTTTCTGAGCCTCCAGTTACATACCTGTTGTAGATTTGCACTGGCAAATCCAGAATCGATTTTTGTCTCCCCAGTCTGTGAGCTCACCAAAATTATCTGTTGGCATCTCTGCCTCTTAGCTATTGCCTTCAGCTTCTCACACTTTCTTATCCTTTAAGAAAAATTGGCAAATGCCCTCGCAGGGAAAGCAGTGTATAGAGAGTTGGCCTCATGTCAGTGAGCCTTTATTCTCTCTGGGATCTTGACTTCCTAGTTCCTGGTTGACTGGGAAGTAACCTATGCCTTCAAACAATTTTTGTTTAGGTATTTTATCTTGTTTTTATAGTTTTCTTGGCATATATGTTGGTTGGTAAAATGTTACTCATAAAATTCATAGCTGGAAACAGAATTATATTATTATTTTAAGTAGAAGTTTGAAATTAATTATTGCTAGCATAATATATGAGCTTATGTACATTTTGAGTAGGTAGCCACCTTCATGCCACCAGATTGAAGGATTCCCAAAGTTTTACTGCCTTAACACATTTTCTCTGTGTAATAATATCACAATTGTACTTGAAATCTCCCCTATTGGAGAATTCCATTAGAAAAAGCCACTATGCCTCCAGTTTCCAACAATGTTATCTGAATGAGTTTTGCATTTTCCACAGTGTACTTCCTTAGAACATCTCCCTCAAGAAGATACACAGAAAAGATATTGGTGGTCTCAGGCTTATTCATATGGTGCCAGGTGCCAGTGGCTAGGTAACTAAGAGTGGAAGAAGAAATCTGCTAAGCCTCTTGAAACTCATGCTCAGAATTATCAAAATATCACTGTTCCTAAAATATCTTGTAAGTCACAAAGCTAGGCCAGATTCAAGCAGCGCAGAAGGAGTCTCCATCTCTTGATGGAAGAAGTTGCAAAGAATCATGGTCATTTTTGTCATTTTCTGGCAACAGGTTAGACACAAGCTAGTTCTGTGCAGTTTTTGAGAAGTATGTTAGTCCAGTCCCTTCAGAAACAGATACCAAGGCAGGTTAATATGTGCAAGGATTTAACGAAGGAAATGCCTCAAAACAAAGGTGAGGGATCCAGAGAAGTCATAAAGAAGACATTGCGTGTGTTACCACATTGCAGACCTGATACCTATGAAGAAGAAAGAAAAGGAAAGAAGACTAAATAGGAAGAGCCTTACATTGAAGCAAAATTCCTAAAAACAGTCTGAAAACTGAGCGAAAAATCATGACTTATTGGAGAAACCTCCCTCAGCCTCTTGGTCCTATACTCTTGTCTTTTTCAGCTTATAAATATTGATAAATGCCCTAGTTGTCTGTCCATTTATGTTGCTCATAAAGACACCATGTTCCAACCATTTTCATAACTTCCTGTGGGTAAAGCCCTCTTGACTGGCTCTCTGATGGTATTGGTTCTTATCATAATTGTGGCCTCCTGGCTTCTGGCAGTTAAGCCTTACCCCTTGTCTTCTGTTACTGCAGGGCCCTGTCATCCCCATGAATACTAACGAGCCCATGTCTGTGACTCCCTCTCCTACTATCATTCCTGGTCTTTACAGGACACCCACTACTGAACTTCCTAGTGGTGCTGTTGCCCCTCTCAGGAGTGAATTCCTGATGACCCTGTTTAGAGTAAACAGTTGGTTTCTCTGTGCCCTCCTGTGAAGCACTGTCCTTGGTTGAGTTTTCCGGCCTCCCATAATATAGTCATTCTGGCCTGCCCACTTCCCTGAGACTTTGTATTTCTTCCTCTAATGGATGCAGGGCACCTCCTGCTCCCTTCACTTAGCAAGAGCTTCTCCAGGCTTCTAAGAACCACACTAGCAGTGAATTTGCCCTGTCCTCTGGGGTTATTGCTAGAGGGTAAAATCCTATGTTCCCACAAGTTCCACTAAGTCAATAAATTCTTGTTTATCCAGTCTTATATTCTGATAACTTTGATCAAACACCTTCAAAGCCTGATCCCAGGTAGACTTTTCTGATTCCTGTAGGTACATGCTAGCTAATTCTTGCAACTCCTTCATTACATAATTTCTTTTATTCCTTATTAGGCCCAACATATTCTGACAGGTTATCCTAGAATTTAACCCTGGTTATATATCTTTAGCCAGGAGAGCAGATAGGAGCAGCTCTTGGGGGATGGGGGGTGAAAAGATAAATGCTATAATCTTGCAGGAGAGAGGCCTTTGCTGCATCTCCCAGCACAGTGGTAGTGCCAGCTCTTACAGAAAAAGATGGGATAGCTCTGCAAGATCTAAGGGCTTGGGAGTCTGCAAAGTAAATGTTCTCAAGGGAATCCATCCAGATGCTCCCCACTACATTTCAAGATCCTAGGTTTTCTCACTTAGGACCCTAACTTTACCATAATAAGTTTGCCTTGGCTGAACCTTTAAATGTCTCTGGAACTCTGTGATTCTTACTAAAAGATCCTGTGTCTGTTCTCAGCTGTTTGATCTTCCACTGCAGAAGATAAGGACCTCTATTAATCTACCAAAGAGTTTATGTGGTTGTAGCCTTTATCCTTTAACTGTTTATTAACAGTCTTCAATTTTTCATTAGCTCTTTTTAGGTCATCCTTACAACTTAGCAATAAACAGTCTACTCCTTTGTTCTTATAAGAATACTCTTCCCATATCTGTTAAATGTCTGAGCTATTGTTTCTGCAAAGGCTTTCCCGTTTTGGTTTCTGGGACACATTTCCTCAGGTCACTACCAGTGAAATTATCATTTAGGTTGCCACTTTGTATCAGGATAGTATACTCTGTCCACTAGGTGGTGAGTAAGCCAGTCTTCAAACCCCATATTACTGCCTACTTTATACTGGCTACCATTAGCACGATTCATATTAGGATCCTCTGAGAAGAAACCAAGATGAGGTTAGATTTGCAATAGATTTATCGAGGGAAATGCTTTTGAAGGATCAAGGGGAAAAAGTTGGATAAGTCTGAGAGAGCTATCAGATTTTGGTGTAGATCAGACACCTGTGAAGAAGAGAGGACAGTAAAGAGGACTGGGTAGAAAGATCGCAGTACAGTTCAAGCAAGAGAGTTTTGTCCAGGCCGATAGGAATTCTTGTAGTAAATTCTTTCAATTTTATGTTGCCTCAACATCCATTTTGAAATACTAATTTAACTTTCTCATACTAGAAGCATGACTCAGTCATCCTTGACATAGTTTCCAGTTCCACACCTCACCCAAATGGCTTAAGCCAGTGGCCAGAGATAAGAACTTAGAGACATCCCTCCTATGAGCAGACCGGGCTCCCTACTTTCCCACCACTTCCTTTAAAAGTAGCATTCAGACATTTGTCTGTAAACTTAAAGTGACCCACATGTTATTCTCATTTTATTGCACTTCACTTTATTGTGCTTCTTATAAATTGAAGTTTTGTGGTAATTATGGGTTAAGCAAGTATATCATCACCACTTTTCCAATAGCATATATTAATTTCATGTCTCTGCATCACATTTTGGCAATTCTCATAAAATTTCTAACTTGTTCATTATTATACCTGCTATGATGATCTGTGATTGGAGATCTCTGATGTTACTATTGTAATTGTTTTGGGGTACCATGAATCATTCCTTTATAAGATAGCAAACTTAATAGATAAATGTTGTGTGTGTTCCTACTGCTCCACTGACCAGCTTTTCCTTATCTCTCTCCCTCTTCTCGGGCCTCCCTATTCCTTGAGCCACAATTATATTGAAATTGGGCCAATTAACTACTTTACAATGGCCTGTAATTGTTCAAGTGAAAGAAAGAGTTGTATGTCCCTCACTTTAAATCAAAAGCTAGAAATGATTATGCTTGGTGACGAAGGCATGCTGAAAGCCAAGATAGGCTGAAAATTAGGCATCTTGTGCCAAAAAGCCAGATTGTGAATGCAAAGTAAAATTTTTTTAAAGGAAATTAAAGTGCTACTCCAGTGAACACATGAATGATAACAAATAGTCTTAGTGCTGATATGGAGAACGTTTTAGTGGTCTAGATAGAAGATCAAAGCAGAAACAACATTCTCCTAAGCCAAAGTCTAGTTCAGAGCAAGGCTCTTTTTTTTTTTTTTTCAATTTTCTGAAGGCTGAGAGAGGTAAGGAAGCTGCAGAAGAATAGCTGGAAGCTAACAGAGGTTGATTCAGGAGACTGAAGGAAATAAACCATCTCCATAATGTAAAAGTTCAAGGTAAAGCAGCAAGTGATGATGTAGAAGCTGCAGCAAGTTATGCAGAAGATCTAGCTAAGATAACTGAGGGAGGTGTCTACACAAAACAGTAGATTTTCAATGTGTATGAAACAGCCTTCTTATGGAAGATGATGCCATCTAGGACTTTCCCAGATAGAGAGGAGGAGTCAATGCCTGACATCAAAGTTTTAAAGGACACACTGGCTCTTGTTAGTGGCTAAAGGAGCTGGTAATTTTTAGTTGAAGCCAATAATCACTGACTATTTCTGAAAATCCCAGGGCCCTTAGGAGTTATGCTAAATCTATTCTGCCTGTCCTCCATAAATGGAAAAACAAAGCCTAGATGACAGCAAGTCTGTTTACAGCATGGTTTACCGAATATGTTTAAGCCCACTATTGAGACCTACTACTCAGAAAGAAACAGATTTCTTTCAAAATATTGCTGCACATTAACAATGCACCTGGACACCCAAGAGCTGTGATGAAGATGCACAAGGATATTAATGTTGTTTTCATGCCTACTAGCCCAACATCTATTCTGCCGTCCATGAATCAAGGAGTAATTTCAACTTTCAAGTCTTATTACTCAAGAAATACGTTTCATAAAGCTATTTTGCTGCCTTATAAGGTAATTCCTCTGATGAATCTGGGCAAAGTAAATTGAAAGACCTCTGGAAAAGATTCACCATTCTAGATGTTACTAAGAACATCTAGCTGGGTGCAGTGGCTCATGCCTGTAATCATAGCACCTTGGGAGGCCAAGGCAGGTGAATCACCTGATGTCAGGTTCGAGACCAGCCTAGCCAACATGGCAAAACTCCATCTCTACTAAAAATATAAAAATTAGCCAGGCTTGGTGGTGGGCACCTGTAATCCCAGCTACTCAGGAGGCTGAGGCAGGAGAATCACTTGAACCCGGGAGGCAGAGGTTTCAGTGAGCTGAGGCCTGGGCAACGAGAGTGAAACTCCATCTTAAAAAAAAAATTGTGCTTCTTGGGAGGAGGTCGAAATATCAACAATAGCAGAAGTTTGGAAGAATTTGATTCTGATTCTCATGGATGACTTTAAGACTTTCAAAACTTCAGTGGAGGAAGCAATGCAGATGTAGTGGAAATAGCAAGAGAACTACAATTAGAAGTGGAGCCTGAAGATGGAACTGAATCGCTACAATCTCATGATGAAACTTGAATGGATGAGGAGTTGCTTCTTACAGATGAGGAAAGAAAGCAATTTATTGAGATGGAATCTACTCCTGTAAAGATGCTGTGAACATTGCTTTAAATAACAAGAAAGGATTTATAATATGACATAAATTTACTTGATAAAGCAGCAGCAGGATTTGAGAGAATTGACTCCAATTTGAAAAGAAGCTTTACTGTGGATAAAACGCTATCAAACAGCACTGCACGCTACAGAGAAATCTTTTATGAAAGGAAGAGTCAGTTGATATGTCAAACTCACTGTTGCCTTATTTTAAGAAATTTCCATAGCCACCCCAACCTTCAGCAACCACCACCCTGACTGTCAGCAGCCATTAACATTGAAGCAAGATCCCCCAATACCAGCAAAAAAATAATGTCTCACTGAAGGCTCAGAGGATTGTGACCATTTTTTCGCAATAAAGTATTTTTTGAAGTGTGTACTTCATTTAGACATAATGCTATAGGACATGTAATAAAGTACAGAACAGTATAAACATAACTTTTATATATACTGGGAAGCCAAATATTCATGTGACTTGCTTTATTGTGATATTCACTTTATTGTGATGTTCTGGAATGGAATTCACAATATCTCTAAGGTATGACTGGTATAAATACAATGGAATACTATTCAGCCATAAAAAGTAGAAAATCCTGTCATTTGTGACAACATGGATGAACCTAGAGAACATATCTCAAGTGAAATAAGCCAGACGCAGAAAGACAAACACTGCATGAGATCTCACCTGTGTGTGAAATCTAAAATTGTCAAATTCACAGAAGCAGACAGTAGAAGGGTGGTCTTTAGGTGCTGGGCTGGGTCTCTAGTGGGGGAAATGGGGAGATAATGGTCAAAGGATACAAAGTTTCAGTTATGCAAGATGAATAACTTCTGGAGACCTACTGTAAAACATGTTGACTATAGTTGACTATAGTTAACAATATTATATTGTATACTTGAAATTCCTAAGAGGGTTTCACCTCAAGTGTTCTTACCACAAAAAAAGAAAAAGAAAAAAAAAAAAACTATGTGAGATGATACATACATTAAGTAACTTGATTATGGTTATCATTTCATGAAGTATGTATAAGTGTATATCAAAACATCACATTGTACACCACAAATAGATACAATTTTTATTTGTCAAGTATATGTCAAGGCTGGGAAATAAACAAAAAAGGAAAACCACATAGAATACATATTCTTCAGCCTACGCTTGTCTTCAAAATCACCTTATTATATAGTATTAAAACATCCAATACATGCTTAGATGCCAATATTTAATTACTGTGCTCTTCATTAACTACTGAACGAACATATTTCTAAAGAAAAAAAGAAATAACACTACTGTGACTGAAGAATAAGAGAGAGTGATGGGGAAAGAGAGAAGTCGTGAAGCTGTAAATGTAGGCAAGAACTAGATCATGCAAATATTGGTTTGTATTCCATTTTATTTTTATTTTATTATAAGTCAGCTGTGCAGAGAATGGATGGAGGGTGTAGCAGTGAATGGCCAAATAAAAACAGGTAGGACTGTGGAGCAGAATGCCTTGCCAGAAATACAATTTCCTATCTTCCTCACTTTAAAGCACCTTAGGCTATAGTGAGAGTTTAGTCTCTATCTAAATGAAATAAGAAACCAAGAGTTTAAACAAGATGAATTATTCTTGTTATGGCCCAACAGTTCCTCTCATGTGTAATTTTCAAACCCATCCTCATTACAGTCCTCCTCCTCTGAATACTTCTTGGTTGACCTATATTCCACATAAAATGTGATACCCAGAACAGACTATTACACTAAATATATAAGCGGACCAATTGCAGAGTAGAGTGGGACCATGGATTTCTTTAAACTACACACTATATTTTCATCAACACAAACTAAGTTTTGATTTGTTTTGTTCAGCAGCCTCTAAAAATTATTTTTTCTTTCATTTACAATGTCTTGATTTGAATTTAAAAATACGAAACAGAATAGAAGAAGCCAAAGTACATCAAACTCAAATATCACATAGATTTTGAAATAGTTCCCTAAATGCTATCCCCCTGTTTTTCTCCATTCTGACCCTCTACTCAGCCCCTGCTGTTTCCCTAAGGTTGAGATTTTGAATTTAGACTTTGGTTACAGAAACTCCAACAGGCTGACCTTGATTCATATGCAGATTCTGTTCCAAGGTTAGAGCTCTGTAAGCAGGATGGTTGCAAAAGCCTCCCTGGAATAAGATTTTTAGGCATGTTTAATTTAAAACACTAAATATTTCATCTATAAAATGTGGAAGAGCTCATATCTGAGCTTTTAGCTTCTTTTTCTTTTCCAGATAGTTAAGAGTTGTGAATTTTAAGACCTCCAAGAAGTTGGCAGAGGACGTGACATGGGAAATTTCTGCAGTGTTGATTCCTCCTGTGGGGCTAGGGACTAGTAAGGAAATTCATATTCCAAAGATGTCAGTAGGAAGAGTTCTACTGTCCATCCCACTGCCTCACATACTGGACAAAATGAAACACTGAGTGTATCAGTCAAAGTTTTTAAAAAATTCAACCCAATGCACGTTAGCTATGTACTATGAGGCAACCACTGTGCTTGGTTCTGGAAATGTAATGGTATAGCCATGAATGTAATGGTAAAGCAGTGAATAGGACACTGTCCTAGCCCTTAGAGGTCTCTTAAATGATCAGTACTCATATCTTATTTTTTTATTCCATTGGAAAGAAATCTTTCTCCCTTTCCCCACCCCCGCACACACGTGTGAGCACAAACACAGGTTCCCTTTGTTTTTCTCAACAGCCACAGCCTCACAAAGACCTGCTGAAAATACCTTATCACCTTAGTGTGAACAGGAAGTCTCATTTGTGCATGCTCCCAAAATACTCCAGTTCCAACAGCACCTTAACACACTAGTGTGAACACTCAACTACATTTGTGCTCTAATAATCACCTTTTAGGGATGACAGTTTTACTGCTGATAAGTACTATACCATGATGGATTAGTAGATGCAGCTACCCATCACTGCTTTTTGCAGTGTTTTAATCGATTGTTAGGGGCTTTGCTTTCATGTTTCTTTTCTTTACTTTTTCTTTGTGAACACAAATTTTAAGACCAGAAACACAAAATGCTTCAAGAGTTTAAAATTAATAATAAGGAGTGAGAAACATGATTGAGTTGACGTGCACAATCTATAGTCACACAGTTCTATAAAACTCATTTATTTTATACAGCACTATTCCTGGAATTTTTAACTGTGTTTATCACAGGACATTCAAGTTTATGTTAACCAGTTGCTCACTGGTGACCACAAATTCTAACCATGTAATTGAGCTCTTCAATATGCTTCTGGAGATGTATGCTTTTCAAGATATTTGAAGTTGGTCTGTGGATTTCTGTGCCTCATTTCTTCATGTTTGTGTGCCCAGGACATGGGCATCTATCCTACTGAGGAGCCATAATACCCCATCTACGATATGCCCATTTGTGCAAATTTTGATCAACTCTGTATGCTGAATGCCTTACTCTTTCCCAGTTCTCCAGGAAGGAAAAATGCCTGCTTTTATCTTCCATGTGATAGAATTAATACTAAGTATTCTCTCTGGGGCCAGTTTGAAGGTATAATAAAGATAATGGCTACCAATTAATGAGTACTCATTAAGGATTAGGCACCATTCTAGGTTTTTTTATATGGGCATCCCAATGTTAACCACAACAGCTCTATAAAGTAACTAGTCTCAAAGATATATTTATTTTCCCATATTTTACAGCCATCAATTGCAAATATTAGATTCGAGCCCACAACTACTACCCACTACCTATATGAAAACTAGTCTATTTTCAGAGATTCACTAAAATAAAGAAATTATTAACCCAATGACAACTTGAATATCAACATCTGTTAAACTGGTCTACTAATGATGAAAACTTGGAGTTATCAGGAATAATGAACAAAGTCATTAAACACTTTCAACGGTACCCGAGTAAACTAAGATTTGAGAACTTTTCTTAAGTTAATTAGAAAAGCCAAAAACAGTAGATGATTTTCCTTTAAGTAAGGGAAATCATCTTGTTTGGCCCATTTATCCGAAGTTAGAACCAACTGTGCTGATAGCTTTAAATGGTCCTTCATATTTCATCACATTAGAATGTGGCCTACTGCTTCATTTGCAGATTAGACATATCTATCTTCAAGTAGGCTAGTTTTTGAACACAGACAAAAAAATTTACATATATATATTAACATGTACCTAAAGCCAGATATATAAGAATAATTATCTGGACTGAATCAAAGAATATTAAGTTGAACATTGTCAATCAAAGATTGTTGAGCCTTATGATACAATTTAAAATTCACAGAAAGAAAACTCCACAATTTTTGTTACCCCAATGTTACCCTTAGAAAGCTCATTAACACCATAAAACAACCAGGTCATACAATAGCTCTGAGGATGTGTTGATTTTTAGAGGAAATTATCTTCTAAATGACGTTCATTCACATAAAACTACCAACTTGATTTGAAACACTTATTATTCTTCAGTACTTGACTGTGGCTTGAGGGAATACAGGTTACAGTTTATAAGGAACAGAGAGGTTGCCACCTTGATAATTATGTAGACGTACACTAAAAGTCATTGCTTCTTTATGAAAAAAAAAAAGGAAATATCTTATATCTCCTTTTAGAATGAGCTAATAGTAATCTCCTTTTTCATCACTAGATATCCTGAGTAAAAAACTGCCTTATTAAAAGAAAAACATTTTTCAGGGAGTGGGAAAGAGGGATAATTTTCAAAGTACTAAGCAGCTCTCACTTTTAGAAAACATATCACTCATATATGTGCCTCTCAAAGCTTACAGGGTAGACATAAGTTGTAAGGCAGTAGAAATTAGGTAAATTGGTCAAGCTCTCTGATTTTGAAAGAGAAATCATGAGAAAATTGTTGTCAATAGACAAAAAGTAAGAACATAAGTACTTAACCTCTAATAAAACTTGAGTAATTCTGTCACTGAGCTGGACATTATCACATAGCCTTACTTATTTTAAAGTAACCAGAATTTTAAAATGGCATCAATGCTCTTGGACATTAAGTCTTTGACTTTCTGAAAGAGAGAGGAATAAGAATTTACTATTTTCCAGTATGCTAATTTTCTTTTCCCCACTTCCTGTGAACAATAGAGGAAAAGTAAAATGATTTCCTTTCAAAGTAAAAGATCTAACATTACCTAGTATTTATTGAATTGTATGTAATGCTATGCCAAACACTACCAGATTTAATCTTCACAATAATGCTGTAAAGCAGATACTGTTACTCTCCGTGTTTTATGGATAAGGACATACAGACAAGAAAGACAAGGAAGAAAAATAAGATTAAGTGACTTTCCCAACATTATGTAGCTGATAAATATAAGAACTAGCATTTGAACTCATATTCAGACAATACCACATCTCAAAATAAGGAAAAGAAAGGACTAAACATGTATAGAATAAAGAAAGCAGCTGAATTTAACATTCTTAGGTCAATTTAAGTGCCTGGAATATAACAATTTCTCAAAAAATATTTGCCAAAAAATACCTGATTGCATAAGTAAATTAATAAATGCCATAGTGATTTTCATAAACTGATATGTGGGGTCTTACAGGGACAGATTTCAAACTTTTGCTCACAGTTTTGAGCAGAATAATTGAAATAGAAACACCAATGAGATTTACAGGAGTCTGTGGATAGGCTATGCAAGTTCTTAAGACCCTTAGTCAAGATGTCAAAGATAAGTACTGAAAACTGACTATTAAACTCATTCATTTGAGATGCAGACCTGGAGCTGCTAGATGAGCCTGCGGCCTTCTTTACCAGATTTTATTTCTGTGCTGAACAGCTGATTCCAGCTTTAGTTTAGAGATGAGCTGCCCTTCCTAACTCTAACTATTGATTATCATATTAAGAACAAACCCTTATGTTCAGTTGAAGATAGCATCATTATTTCATAAAGCTTCTTTTTTTTTTCTTTTTGAAGTGAGAAAAACACAGCATAAACTGAACATTTACTGCAGGGAGAGTTTCTCCTCATTATTCAAGTATAAAATGTGACTAGGATGACGGGGTCAGCTATTCTCTAGCAACACAAAGCAATATCTTTAAGTAGATAAAAACAGGCAGAAGGTATTCTGCAGTCTTTGGTAGGCATGTAGTCACATTCCTGGTTGAAGACACTGTTTGAATATATGTAGCACTGCCCCAACTCCCATTTCCTTTTGATCAATCAATAGGTGACAAAGATAACTCAGCAAGTTAAAATCAGTCTCTTTTCAATCCCATACGATATGGATCCCAAATTGACTGCCATGAATACAACCTACAGAAAAAAGAAAACTGTCCCTTTCAAATCAACTGGCCCTGAATGCCTGCTTCCTTTCTGGAGGTGCTGAGTGCCCCCACCCCAGAAAAAAAAAAAAGGTTGCCCCACTGCTTTCCCCAACCAGCTGAAGTAAAAAGGAGATAAATTTATTTGGGCATAAATTGCTGGAAAAAAAGAATCATCTGAAAGCCTCTGTGCAATTAACAGAAAAGCTGCAGCTTTTAAGGCCAAAGCTGAACCCATTAAACATGCTGAAGGTGTAGGAGGCTGTCATTAAACACATTGGTAGACACACATACTGGGACATTTAAGTCTGACCTCCCTGAGCAAAACCACTTTGTGTTTAGCTAATTTTGTCCAATTTTATGATCTCTTCTAAAACAGAAATTATGCAAATAGAGTTTTATTTGGAGTAGTTTTCTGTTAATGCACAAAACATCACATTATGGCTGTTATTGTCTAAAGCAATTCACAGGGGCCACCTTCTCAACAACTCAACACCTCTCAATGCCTAGGAATGGCACCCAAGCTTCTAAGTAGAAAAAAAAAATTCCCAAATGAATCCATTAAAGTGCGAAGTTCAAACACATCTAGCAAGTAACTGCCATTGTCCCACCAGCACAAAAAGCCTCTCAAAGATTTATCCCTTTTCATGTTAACAGTTTTTCTATTTCTAGTGGACACATTGTCACCGCAGCTCCCCCTACCCTAGCCTGCACATTTAGCTTATTATTATCCTAAGTGCCTAAATTCCTCTTCCAGTACAGATCTTTTCCTACTGTGGAGAAATCAGCTGGTAGGAAAAAGTCAATGTTTTCTCCTTCTTAAGGTTGGCATATGAATGGATCTTCTAATTGTGAATTAGAGAGTGCTCATAACATTAACATGGATTACTATGCCCTAAGGATCCAACCAACCAAATACGATACATAAACATGAACATGGGTATTAACGCATGTCACAAATCAGCACAGTCTCTTTGTACATTGAAAGTCCAAACATCCCCTTGGCATAGCCAATTCTACACTCACCCTTGCACTACAAATACTCTCGCTTCTCCATTTGAATACCATATGATTGCTGCTAAGTTAATATTTATCAAAACAATTATATTTCCTCCAAAATCATCTCCCCTCATCTTTTTATTTTCCCTATTCACTCAGTCCTATCCCTCATTTTCTTCCCTCTATAACCATTCTCCAAGATGCAGCAATTCTTTCATTTTGATATCTTTTCGCCTATGGCTTCCTTTCCAATCTAACCACACTACCCTGGAACAGATCACTTTCACCTTCTGCCTAAAGTAACAATTATTCTGTCTCCATTTTTCCTCCTCTCCAAACCACATTCTAAATGATGAAGACATTCATTATCATGAAATGGCACTGTACATATGTTATTTCCTCCTTCATAAACTTTAATGGCTCCCCATGGACTAAAGAATAAGGCCTACCACAACTATATCTCTCACAATGCTCCTATACCTACCTCTATTCCAACTAAAACAAGTAAAAATGGAACTGTCATTTAATCAGTGCCTACATGTACCAAACACTGTGTGAGGCAATTTACACATATTTAACGTAATCCTCACACCAACACTATAAAGGAAATCCTATTATCAGTGTTCTGATGAAGTAGATATTGAGGATCAGATAAAAGAAATGATTTGTCCAAGGTCATACTATACTTGTTTGACTGATACAGGATTTTTAACACATATCTGCCCTATTCTTATATCAGTATTCTCTTCACAGCACCTTTCACTTAGTGTTTTCATATTTTTCAAAACAAGTCATGAACCTTTCACCTCTGCCTTTTTATTCATACTGATTTGCTTGTCAGAAATGCCCTCTTCACCTCCTCTCAACACTTACTCCAAAAACTGACTCACCCCATGTGTATTGGAGCGTTCTTTTCAAGCCGAGCACGCACATGATCACACGTGTTCAACTCAGTTTTTTTTCCCAGTATATTCTACCTAAGATTATTACTGATTCTTTTATGAAACCATTATTTTTCCTGAATGAATTACAAGCTTTTTTCTTCTTTTTTTGAGACAGGGCCTCAGTCCATCACCCAGGCTGGAGTGCAGTGGCACCATCAAGGCTCACTGCAACCTCTGCCTCCCAGGCTCAAGTGGTCCTCCCACCTCAGCTCCCCCAGTGGCTGGGACTACAGGTGCATGCCACCATGCCACAGTAATTTTTGTAGTTTTTTGTAGAGATGGTTTTTCACCACATTCCCCAGGCTGGCCTCAAACATTCGGGCTGAAGTGATTCACCTGCCTTATCCTCCCAATGTGCTGGAATTACAGGTATGAGCCAGTGCACCCGGTCATAAACTTCTTATAAGCATGAATTTGTCCCACTTATTTATGCCCTATACATACTAAGCATCTAGTAAATGTTTGTAGTTGTCAGTGTTGATGGAGGTAATGATTATGCTTAATTTTGTATGTTCCTTCATCTGGCTTTCCTGATTCAATTTAATCCTAAATTGAATCTTGGTGACTTTCCAATAACATCAAAATCCAAAGTCAATCCTTATAATGAAAAAGAAGAACCTCATAAAAAGTTAGCAAGGAATATTGCATTCCCAAGAGTTCCAAGCACCGTAGCAGGCACATAGAAGATGTACATAAAATACCTGCCAAATTATTGATTTGTGTCAGAAATGTCAGGCGCGTGCACACACACGCATACTCACACACACACAACAGAGCTCAGGACACGGGCATTTTAAAATCTAGAGCATGTCTGAAAGCTGAGACCATGTTGTCTCTGTACAACTGAAACAAATAAAAACAAAATAACTAAAATTATCAAGCTGGAAAGTCACAAAGCTTAAAAACTGACAGGTAGTCTAACCATACATCACAATCATTATGGCACTTAAAAGAGTTTAAAGCAGAAATGATGATAAGATTAATTAGAATTTGACATATTCTTTCAAGAAGAGGGGAAAGCTTGCTAGCATGCTCACGTGGTTTTATTATAGATAAACTCAATTGTTTTATTTCTACATATTTTATATTTTGTATCTTCAACCATAAATGCATGTGAAAAGATATATAAAAACAAACATATTCAATATTTAAATTAAATATAATCATTTCACCATGAGTATCTACATCTAATTAAATGGGCCTTTCAATGGTTTGCTGTAATAGCAAAAGCACTTAACTAGGAATCAGGAATCTGGATTCCAGGGCCAATTCTAGCTGTGTGATTTGAGGCAAATAATTTCATCATTGCAGAAATTAATTTATGAACATTCCATAAAATAATATCTGAAATACTAGCTGTGACATTCTGTAAGTCTTATTTCATTATACCAATACTCTCTGATGGCATTTAAAAAGGGACCAAAAAAAAGAAAAATATGAGAATTAAAATAGTTGAAATGCCACTTGCATAAATGCATACATACATAATACATGTAAAGCAATAGCTACAGAGAAATAGATACAAACTTTTTAGGTGTACAAATTTTCTCCATGTGTGGAGTATGCCATTTTACCAGATTATGTCCTTGTCTAAGTTACCTCTGCTCAAGACTCATTTCGTCTACCACACGAGTCCAGACTAACTCCTCCTGGCATCAGTTACTCTTATCACTCCAGCACCCTGTCAGCGTTTTAGCTTAAGAAGTTGGTAATATAAAGGTCATAGAATGGATTGCTACATTAGTGTTTGTCTTATGTTCCATATACCCCAAGTATAGGAATAGTTGTCCTCCTCTTGGGAATGAAATATAGCATAACTGAGAGAGCATAGCCTTTCAATAACATAAGTATCAAACAATAGATAAAAATACTGCAGAAAAATAAAAGCAAATATTTATTTGACCTAAGATAGAAAAGCACTCTGTATAAAAGCAGTGAAAAAAATGCAGAAAAAGATGGGTTGATTTGACACAAGAAATTTAGAAGGTAAATAAAGTGGGACAGATAATTTGCAGAAGCAAAATACAAATGACTACTCATCATATAAGAAAAAACATTAAGCATCTCTACTAATTAAAGAAATACAACTAAAATGAGGTATGAGTATTGTCTATATTATTTACAACTATTTTATGATCATTAACGCTAGCAAGGAGACAAGAAAACAGACATTAATAGACTGACATGAGTGTAAATTGGTAAAGCTTTTTTGATAATTGAGCATGTTATTAAAAACCTTAAAACTGCTTAGATGCTTTGCCTGAGTAATCTAATTCTCAGAAACGTATCCTATAAAATAATCATAGTCTTAATAAAACAAAGATTTATATCCCAAAGATGTCCATTAAAGCATTATTTATAATAGTGAAAAATTAGATGTCTAAAATATCCAGCTTAACAAACAATGGTGCAGCTATTGGAAGAAGCATTAGTCACTAACATAGTATTGTTATAAAAAATAGTTAATAAAATGGTAATGTGTTCTCGATATGATGTTAAGGAACAATAATCAAGATACAATTATATATGGCAGTGCGATACCCATTATGCTTTTTTGTGTGTGTGTACATTTTAATGCACATTAACATATTAATAGTAGTTGTCTCTATATAATAGTAATTTGGGGTGACATTTCTACAATTTGTCTTTTACATTTTGCAATTCTCTACTGTAAGCTTGTATTGCTTTTACAAAAAGAAAAAACTCAAGAGGCTTTGGATTCATACACACTTGAGTTCGAATCATAGTTCTGCCATTTCTTAGCTGTGTGACACTGGTAAAGTAGTTAAAACCTTCAAATTTTACTTTTTTAACTTATACATAGAATTAGTACCATCTGACCCCCATAACTGGCTCTTGGTTAAATGAAATAGTAATATGTATTGCACAGAGTTTTTACTTTTTGTCTTTTCTTTTCTCTATATTCTCCCCATAACATCTAGGGCATTTAATCAATGATCCTACATAATAAACAGAATTTTACAAGTGGAAATAAAAAAGCTATGCAAAAGATAGAAACTCATTCATTCACTATAGAGGAAAAGACTAAATCTGAAGTCACAAATTCAAGGCATTTAGACAGCAAGAGTTTCATGGGCACCCATTCCCCTTCATATACACACACTTTGATATGATTTTTAAGTTGTTTGTCAATATTCAGAACTCAAAAGAGTACACAAAATAATCTGGATTCCCTGAAAATCTAGCAAAAATGAGTGCAAGTTCTCATTTAGCAATCACTAGAGCTGAGAAATAGTGACTCTGTTTAGATAGACATATGCTTTGGGGGCTCACCACAATCTTCACCAGTCTCTCTTATTTCCCTAATACCAGGTCCACAGTACTCATGTGTATTACCTTTCTGGTTTCTGTTTGTGTTTGATACTCTCCAGTTCAACTCATCTACCACAAAACAACCAAGGGAGAAAGATCTTTCTTCCTCACTCAGAAATTGAAGTAAAATTTTAGGTTTATTACTACTACTTGTTCACATTTATGTTTTATTTTCTTACTAATACAATAGAAATATATTAAAGTGTTTAAATGAAAATGACTTACAAGCCAGTATAAACACCACAATGTTAACGGAATTATCTTTCCTATCTGGAACCTTTAATGGAATTTTAACACTAAAAATAATCTCTAATATTTGTTAAAATAAAGCTCTTCAAATATATAGTTTGATAGAAGAAATAAGACCTAGTGTTTGATAGATCAGCAGGATGAATATAGATTACAATAACCTACTGTATACATCAAATTAACTCGAAGAGAATAATTCAAATGTTTCTAGAATAAAGATAAATATTTAAGGTAATGTTTATCCCAATTATACTGATTTGACCTTTACAAATTATATGAATGTACTCAATTATCATATGTGCCTCCAAAATATGTGCATCTATTATGTATGAACAAAAAAAAATCAAAATTTTTAAAAACAGAAAACAAAAATAAAATAAAGCTCTTGTAGCATTACTGACAAGAAAGTTGAATTATTTTTCTTTTCTATGGGGCCCTACATTAATTTACACCAGAATTCAGTACCATCCAGTATCCTTCACATGGCATGGGGGGGAATTAAACCAATGTCAGCCACTGTAATGTCAGCCACATTATATATCCATGTATATATCCACAATATATACATCCATCCATCCATATATATCCATCCATATAGCCATCCATCCATACATACATACACAGACGACAACCAACAGAAGGTCAATGGCTGACACAGTTATGGTTTACCCAGCCCTATTTAGTAATTATAATGTTGATGTGGATTTTATTTGTTGACATAGAAATATATCTATTCCACAACATAGTACTGAGTGGAAAAAGAAGTTTACAGCAAGATACATAAGATGATGTCATTTCACTTTAGTTCCAGCAGTCATTTTTCAGTCTGTCTTAGTTTTCCAAATTTTTGTGAGCTTCCATTAGTTTGTTTTTCTATTAGCATTTTAGTAGGAACCAGGAGAGGTATCTTAAGTGATGCTTAGCCAGGTGCCATTTTAAACTCAAAGTCTCCATAGCAATCATTAGAATCTTTCTTTTTCTATGAGCCAGAGGACAGAATAATTGTGGGTATGTTAATAGAAAAGGAATATTATTACTTGTTTAAATTAAGCTGGGCGGGGAGGGCAAGGATGTGTCAGCTGCAATTACACTGCCCTTTACCAAAAACCAGGAGGCATTTCCTATTATAAGCTGCTTGTTTCACTCAAACAGCAGTTCTGTGCCTTAGGGTGGTAATCTGCTTTAGGAGAGAGAAAGGGCAAAGACAGTGCCCCTATCTCCCTGGTCAGTCTTACCTAGGAGATAGGCCTCTTAAAAGTTTATCCCAAAATCAGGTTGATCTTTATAGATCACTTAGCTAAACACCTAGGCACACATAATCTGACTCCAAGATATAGGATTGATATGGTTTGGCTGTGTCCCCACCCAAATTTCATCTTGAATTGTAACTCCCACAATTCCCACATGTCATGAAAGGGACCCACTGGGAGGTAACTGAAACATGGGGGCAGGTGTTTCTCATGCTGTTCTCTCAATAGTGAAAAAGTCTCATGAGATCTGATGGTTTTAAAAACAGGAGTTTCCCTGCACAAGCTCTCTCTCTTTGCCTGCTGCCATCCATGTAAGACGTGATTTGCTCAACCTTGCCTTCTACCATGATTGTGAGGTCTCTGCAGTCATGTGGAACTGTAAGCCTATTAAACCTCTTTTGTTTGTAAATTGCCCAACCTTGGGTATATCTGTATCAGCAGTGTGAAAACAGACTAATACAGTAAATTGGTACCAGTAGAATGGGGTGTTGCTGAAAAGATACCCAAGAATGTGGAAGCAACTTTGGAACTGGGTAACAGGCAGAGGTTGGAACAGTTTGGAGGGCTGAGGAGAAGACAGGAAAATGTGGGAAAGTTTGGAACTCCCTAGAGACTTGTTGAGTGGCTTTGACTAAAATCCTGATAATAACATGGACAATGAAATCCAGGCTGAGGTGGTCTCAGATCGAGATGAGGAACTTGTTGGGAAATGGAGCAAAGGTGACTCTTGATATGTTTTAGCAAAGAGAATGCTGGCATTTTGTCCCTGCCCTACAGATTTGTGGAACTTTGAACTTGAGAGAGACAATTTAAATGTATGTGGCAAAAGAAATTTCTAAGCAGCAAAGCATTCAAGACGTGACTTGGATGCTGTTAAAGGAATTCAGTTTTATAAGGGAAGCAGAGCATAAAAGTTTGGGAAATTTGCAGCCTGACAATGCATTAAAAAGGAAAATTCCATTTTCTGAGGAGAAACTCAAGCCCTTTGTCAGAGGCCTCCACGGTAGCCTCTCTCATGACAGGCCCAGAGCCCTAGGAAGAAAAAATGGTTTCGTAAGCTGGGCCCAGGGTCCCCATGCTGTGTGCAGCCTAGGGATTTGGTGCCCTGCATCCCAGCCATGACTAAAAGGGGCCAAGGTGCAGCTCAGGCTATGATTTCAGCGGGTGTAAGCCTCAAGCCTTGGCAGCTTCCATGTGGTGTTAAGCCTGTGGGTGTACAGAAGTCAAGAATTGAGGTTTGGGAACCTCCACCTATATTTCATTGGACATGTGGAAATTCCTGGATGTCCCGGCAGAAGTTTGCTGCCATGGTGGGCTCTCATGGAGAACCTCTGCTAGGGGAGTGCAGAAGGGAAATGTGGGATCAGAGTCCCCACCCTACTGGGGCACTCCCTAGATTAGCTGTGAGACAAGGGCCACTGTCCTCCAGACCCCAGAATGGTAGATGCACCTACAGCTTACATAGTCCACCTGGAAAAGCCACAGACACTCAATGCTAGCCTGTGAAAGCAGCCAGGAGGGAGGCTGTACCCTGCAAAGCCACAGGGGTGGAGCTGCCCAGGACAATGGGGACCCAATGGGAACCCAACCCTTGCATCAGCATGACCTGTATGTGAGACATGGAGTCAAAGGAGATCATTTTACAGCTTAAGATTTGAGTGCCCCACTGGATTTCAGACTTGCATGGGCCCTGTAGCCCATTTGTTTGGGCCAATTTCTCCCATTTGGAGTGGCTGTTTTTACCCAATGCCTATACCCCTATTGTATCTAAGGAGTGGCCAATTTCTCCCATTTGGGATGGTTGTATTTACCCAGTGCCTATACCCCCATTGTAACTAAGAGGTAACCAACTTCCTCTTGATTTTACAGGCTTATAGGCAGAAGGGACTTGCTTTGTCTCACATGAGACATTGGACTTGGACTTTTGAGTTAATATTGGAATGAGTTAAGGCTTTGGGGGACTGTTGTGAAGGCATGATTGGTTTTGAAATGTGAAGACATAAGATTTGGGAGGGGCTGGAGGTGGAATGATATGATTTGGCTGTGTCCCCACCCAAACCTCATCTTGAATTGTAACTCCTAGAATCTTCATGTATCATGCAAGGGACCCAGTGGGAGGTAACTGAATCATGGGAGTAAGTCTTTCTCATGCTGTTCTCTCAATAGTGAATAAGTCTCATGAGATCTGATGGTTTTAAAAATGGGAGTTTCCCTGCACAAGCTCTCTCCCTTTGCCTGCTGCCATCCATGTAAGATGTGACTTGCTCCTTCTTGCCTTCCACCAGGATTGTGAGGCCTCCCCAGCCATGTGGAACTGTAACGCTATCAAACATCTTTCTTTTGTAAATTGCCCAGTCACAGGTATGTCTTTATCAGCAGTGTGAAAATGGACTAATACAGGACAACAATTAGACCAAAAAAAAAAAAATACGTGTTATTGTAGCCGTAGCTTAAAATGTTACAGCCAACCCATTCCCAGCTCTCCAACCTGACTAATTACAGCAGTCTAACATCTTGCACCTGAATATAATTAGGCCACACTAAAATGAAATCAATCAGGGCAAGGAAAATGCTATCAAAAAACAGAAAAATAGAAAAAGATCATTCTAAAGAGATTGTTAAGGGAGAGAAGATGTAAAAATTCCTTGGACTGTCAAAGAATGTTGTCAGGGGAAAAGATTTCCTAAAATAATATATAATATTAGTTCATCATATAGTTTACCAATGACACTTTAAAAACTCAGTAATTTTGTTTTTCCCTTAGTACTGAGGCCACATTAGTGTACTTTTCAAAGATATACTACACGCAGCATTAATTCACCAGTACAAAAGAGTCACATCACAAATATTAAAACCATCAGTTTTTACCATGTCCTCTACCCTGTATCCCTCAAGATGAATTTACTATGTTGTGTGCTGTTTGAGTGAGGAGAGGGGATAAACTCTTTTGACTTAACCAAAATAATTAATATAACTACTATATTAAATGTTATAGAAATTTTATAATAAAATTAAAGTATTACCAAAACATGACTCAACTTTCTTAAACAACAACAACAAAAAAAAGGAATCAAATACAAAACTCAGGAAAACAGCCAAGACTTTGAAACACAATTACAGATATCATGACTGTTTTATAGCAGGATGCCCCTTGGGACAGTAACCAAATTCTAAAGGATGCAATAATTTTTCCTGAAGGGATAGGATGCTACAGAGAGCAATAATAGGGTACGGGGTGCCAACAAAGGAAAAGAAAAAAAGAAATAGGCCTGGATCCAAGAATATCTAGATAAGATCCTTATCCAGGGCTTTTGTCACAGTAGAAGACTTGTGATCTGTTTAGTTTTAAAAAATAAATTTGATTTGTATTTTCTGAAGATTCTCAGAACACATCTCTTCTATGTGAAATTCAGAGAAAATCTCACCTAACTTGTCATTTAATGAAATAATTGGCAAAACCCCAGAGCCCTCAACCCACTGTGAATCACACACAAAAAAGTCAAAGTTAACTTGCCCTCATTTGTGATAACAGAAGTTTGAGGAAAAAATTAATTTTGAAAACTTCTCCTACTAATCTGCTAACAAGCTATTGAATTATCTGAGTTTATTTTAGCTCCTCTGGGATAAATATTAAAGGTAATCAAAATAACAAAAATGAATAATAAACTCTGATCACATAAACCACATTTTAATACACTGGAGGAAAAGTGTGTGTGTGTGTTTGTGCAAAACACTTATGGAAACAAAGAAAGTCTTCCAAGTAGACTCAAATGTTGACTTCTCAGCAAGGCAATGTGAGAGGCAGTAGACGAATATCCACTCATACATGCCCCTCAAAATTCCATAATACCAGGCCTGTACAATGAATACCAGATTTATTTGACTTCTACTTATAAACTAAAAACTGCATACTGGGATGCCAGAGTTTGAGGAATGATGAGCAAAGGCACTATTATCATTCTGTCTTGTAACTTTGACCCTAGTAATATTTGCAATTCACTGCCCCCTTACATGCTTTTAGTGACTCATAGCATATGAAGTACCCTGTTCCTTTTAGCACTATCACCATTAAGCATAAAATGCAATAAGCTTCTCCATGCAAAATACAGTTTTCCACTAACAGTTCATACTTCAGTAGCACATTCCCTCCATCAAGAAAGAAATTTGTTCTGAGACTAATGTTATTTACTATTTAAATCTGTAACTTGGGGTATAGAAAAAAAAAAAACAAAACACTTACTTGTACTTTCTGTCACCCAAATGTGTACATGTAAAAAATACTAATCTCTTCTGAACTATACATTACCTCAAACATCTTGAGACTGATCAGAGACCTGAAAATAAAAGGCTCACAAGGGAAAAGTTATCAGGGTGGCATACTAAAAGAGACAAACTGAGTTGACCAAAATAACCTTCTTCCCTTTCCCCTGATCATCCGTTTTCCCTCAGATTTTCCATTTCTGTTTGCTTGTCTACTTTGCCCATTTTCAATTTTATTGTAGATTTGTAATGTTCGATAGCCCATGTATTTAAGTTCTCTGTACAGTGCCTTAAGCTTTTAGGGAGGAAAACACTATATAAATCTAACAATAAATAAATAATAAATAACAGAAATAACTGGCTATGTGTGAGTGGTTCTAAAAAAGATCTATGGGGTGTGGTGATGAATAGAGGCTGAAAAAAAGTCCACAATGTAGTATCAGTGTTTGTAAAGCTGGGAGGTACAAATAAAAATGCAGTTGCAATGCAACAACTAAGTCCTAAAGGTACCTTGCAAATAAGTCTGTAGCTAAAAGGTGACAGCTAATGGGGTGGTATCTACTGACTGAGCACCCTAACACCATTACTACATATTTTTGGGGACAAATAAACTGGGAAACTCCAATGTGAAGCACAGGAACAAACTAAGATTGAAATCATTGAGTTTGCAGTTAAGCAGAAAGGTGAGCAGCAAATTTAACATGCATTGAACACCTGCTTTATTAGAAGTTTTACATACATTATTTCACATAATTTTTACAACAATCTTATGAAGTATGTATTATCATCCCCATTGAATAAATGGGAAAATTGCGATTCTGGGAGGATAAATCACTTACTCAAGATCACATAACTAGCAAGCAAGTGAGCTAGGATTCAATCTACTGTGCATCTAATTGCAAAACCTATGAGTTTTTTACTCACCATGGCACCTTAATATAGTAATTTATTTGACTTCTAGGAACAGAACTTACCATTTCTGAAGAAACTCTTCTAAAGTAAAATTTCCTGAAAATCACTATTCTATAAAAGCATGAGAATACCTGCAAAAGTTTTCAACTTTTTAAGAACAATGGAAATTATCATTTGCAACAATTCTAGAAATGTTTATTCAAGAAAAATGACTTAATGTTAGTAAGAACAGTGAGTTTTATGGCATTTCAACTTGCTCTATTCCCATCTATCGCTCTCTAGTTCTCTACTAACCTGAAAAATAACAGCCTCACAACTGCTGTATCTGTGCATACCAACAGCCCAGCAGGCACTGGAGGTGTCAAAATGGGTTTGGAATTCCTTAAAAGCCTTATTCTAAATTGTCACATTTTAATCCATCAGGCAACCACCTAAACAGCTATATTCTTAAGACTTGTCTTTATTTGACCTGACTCAGAGCTCATTCTGTGCAAACAGCTCTATCCCTAGGGTGTTTGCCCAAAACAATCATCAGCAATTGTTTAATATTGTAGCTGCCTGTAGTAGAAATTCCAGTTAGGGGTAATAACAAGATGACAAAAACAATGTAAAAGGAAAACTGGAAAACAATATGTCACAGGGAGTTTTCAAAACTTCCAACACATGCCTATGAATCTAGAAAGCCACATGCATATTTAGGGCTGTGCCCATCACCAGACATGAGAAGGCCTTAATTTATCCATCTGATTGATGTTGATTCTATGTGTAAGCAGATAACATGCCCCCCAAAACATACAAAGCCTTTGCAAAGGTAGGGGGACATATTGTTTCAAGACACCTAACATAATCTCTAGCCAATCATTAGCTGACAACTAAGATAACTAAGTATAGATATCAGTGATCACACGTGACAAAAAATACTTATTTTACAGATTTAATTCAGAAAACTAAACTAACAAAGAGCAGTAACAACAAACAGAAACAACAAAAAAATTCGGGGGATGGGAATTCAGTTAATCCAGTTTCCAGAGTTACCACATTATATTTTCTAAATACTTAGTTTCCAACAAAAATCACAAAGAAACAGGAAAGTGTGATGCATACGCAAGAATAAAAGTAGTCAATGGAACAATCCCTGAGAAAATCAAGACATGGGCTATACTTAACAATGACTTTAAATCAGCTGCCTTTCATATACTGAAAGCTAAAGGAAACTATGTGCAGAGAATTAAAGGAAACTAAGAAAAAAATCTCTCACCAAATAAAGGATATTAATAAGAGATAAAAACTAAAAACAAACACCAAATAGGAACTTTAGAATTAAAATGTGCAATAACTAAAATAAAAAATATGCTACAGGATTCAACAGCAGATTTGAAGTCAACAGAACACTCTACCCAACAACAAAAGAATACACATTCTTCTCAAGTGTATGTGTAACATTCTCTATGATAAACTATATATAAGGCCATAAAGCAGTTCTTAATAAATTTAACATAACTGAAATTATAAAAAGCATGTTCTTCAACTACAATAAAATTGAATCATAAATCTATAAAAGCAGAAAATTTAGGAAATTCACAAATATAGGGAATTAAACAACACTCTACTAAATAGCCAATAGAGGAAAGAGGAAATCACAAGGAAATTATAAAATACTTTGAGATTAATGAAAATAAAAATACAACATACCCAAACAAATGGCATGCAGCTAAGCAGTGATTATGGGGAAATTTATAATTACATCTTAAAAGCCTCTTTTAATTTTAAAAATTAGGTATCAAATCAATAACCAACATTTTTACCATAAGAAACTGAGAAAATAAGAGAACACTAAAATCAAAGGCAGCAGAAAGTAAATGTTTAATAAACATTAAAGTGGAAATAAGTGAAATATGAATAGTAAACGTCTTCGCCAGAGCAATCTGACAAGAGAAAGAAATAAAGAGCATCCAAACCAGTAAAGAGAAAGTCAAACTGTCACTGTTCGCTGATGATATAATCATATACCTAGAAAACCCTAAATACTCATCCAAAAAGCCCCTAGATCTGATAAATTCAGTAAAGTTTCCAGATACAAAATCAATGTACACAAATCAGTAGCACTGCTATACACCAACAGCAACCAATCTGAGAATCAATTCAAGAACTCAACCTCTTTTACAACAGCTGCAAATAAAACAAACGAAACAAAACAAAATACTTTGGAACATACCTAACCAAGGAGGTGAAAGATCTCTACAAGGAAAACTAGGAAACACTGCTGAAAGAAATCACAGATGACAAAATCAATTGAAAACATGTCTCATGCTCATGGATGGGTAGAATCAATATTGTGAAAAAAAAAAACTATGTTTATCATACAAGAAAAAGAACAAAGTACTTAGAAAATAACTTAATAAAATTAGTATAAGACTTATACAGTGAAAACTACAAGAATTATTGAAAGAAGGTAAAGATGTAAGTAGATAAAAGGGCATCCTGTGTTGATGGGTTGGAGGCCTTAATTTTGTTAAGATAATAACACTCTTCAAATTGACCTACAGATTCAATGCGACCCATATCAAAATCCCAGCTAGATTATTGCAGAAATCTACAAGCTAATCTTAAAATTAGTATGCAAATGCAAGGAGCTTCAAATAGTCAAAACAATTTTGAAAAAGAATAAAGTTGAAGGACATACACTCCTTAATTTCTTTTCTTTTCTTTTTTTTTTTTTTTTTTTTGAGATGGAGTCTTTCTCTGTTGTCCAGGCTGGAGTGCAGTGGCACGATCTCAGCTCACTGCAAGCCTGCAAGCTCTGCCTCCCAGGTTCACGTCATTCTCCTGCCTCAGTCTCCCCAAGTAGCTGGGACTACAGGTGCCTGCCACCACAGTTGGCTAATTTTTTGTATTTTTTAGTAAAGACGGGGTTTCACCATGTTAGCCAGGATGGTCTCGATCTCCTGACCTCGTGATCTGCCCACCTCAGCCTCCCAAAGTGCTGGGATTACAGGTGTCAGCCACCATATCCAGCCACACTCATTAATTTCAAATTTTACTAAATAACTACAGTTATCATGGCAGTATGATACTGCCATTAGGATAGGAATATAGATTAATAGAATAAAATTGAGAATCCAGAAACAAATTCTTACATTTATGGTCAACTGCTTTGGACAAGGGTACCAAGACAAGTCAACGGGTAAAGCATAGTCCTTTCAACAACAGCAACAAAAATGCTGTGGCAGCATAATATCAACATGCAAAAGAATGAAGGTGGACCCCCACCTCACACCATATACAAAACTTAAAATGTATCAAAGACCTAAATGTAAGAGCTAAAACTATAAAATTCTTAGAAGAAAACATAAGAGAAAGTCTTCACATGACCTTGGATTAAACAATAGTTTCACAGATAAAGCACTGCAAGCATAAGCAACAAAAGAAAAATAGATAAAATGAGGTTAATCAAAATTTTTAAATTTGTGCTTCAAAGGACACCATGAATGAAATAAAAAGACAACCAACAGAATGAAAGAAAATATTTACAAATCATATATATGATAATTGACTAGTATCCATGATATGTAAAGAATACTTAAAACTCAATTATCAAAAGAAAAGCCAATTTAAAAATGGTCAAAGAATCTAAATAGAGTTTTATCCTAAGAAGAAACACAAATGGCCAATAACCATGTGAAATGATGCTCAATATCATAAGCCACCAGAGATATGCGAACCAAAACCAAAACAAGATGCAACTTCACAACAATTAGGATAGCTATAATGCTATAATCAGAAAGACGGACAATAACAAGTGTTAGTGAGGATGTGAAGAAATTGAAATCACTATACTCTGCTGGTAGAAATGTAGAAATATGAATCCATTGCAGAAAATACATTAGCAGTTCCTCAGAAAAGTAAATATACAATTACGATATAACCTAGCAATTCCACCATAGTAATATACCCAAAAGAACTAAAAATATATGTTCATACTAAAACTTGTATGCTGAAAGGGTGAAACGAGATGGTGGAATAGAAACCTACACTTTTTGTACCTGCACAGGGTACCAAATTTTAACAACTATCTGCACACAGAAAAGCACCATCACAAAAAACAAAAATCAGGTGAACAATCACAGTACTTGGTTTTGACTTTATGTCATTGAAAGAGCCATTGAGAAGGGTCAAAGAGACAATCCTGAATCACCAATGTCATCCTTCCCCTATCCCCTGGAGTCTGCGGATTTGAGGGAGTGAGAGCTCAGTGATTGGGATCACTAGATTGAACTCAGTGCTGCCCTGTCATAGCAGAGGGTAAAACCATGCTGAGCTCAGCCAGTGCCCATGTACAGAGGGAGCATTTGGACAAGACCTAGCTAGAGGGGAACTGCCCATTCCACTAGCTAGAACTTTAGTTTCTTAGCAAGCCTCTCCACTGGGGGTCAAAGTGCTCTGGGGTCCTAGGTAAACTTGAAAGGCAATCTAAAACACAAGGACTGAAACTCCTAGGCAACTCTCAATGCTGGGCTGGCCTCAGAGCCAGAGGACTACGCTGGCACATGACTTAGGGAGACACCAGCTAGGGCAGCTAAAGTAGAGCATGCATCACCCTTTCCCCAACCCCAGGCAGCTCTGTTCACAGCAACGAAAGTGTCTCCTTCCTTCTCCTTAAGAGGTGGAGAGAGAAGAGTAAAGAGAACTTTGCTTGCATGTTGAATACCAGCTCAGCCACAGTAGGATAGGGCACCACGCAGACACGAGGACCCCATTCCGGGCCCTAGGTCCCAGATGACATTTCTAGACATGCCCTGGGCCAAAAGGTAACTTGCTGCCTTAAAGGAAGGATGCAGTCCTGGCAGGATTCATCATTGGCTGACTAAAGAGTCTTTTGGGCCCTGAATAACCAGCAGCAATGTACAAATATAACGCTGTGAACCCTGAGCTCTGAGACATGCTGACTACACATGTGACCCAGCACATTCCCAGTTGTGATGGCCACAATGAAAGACTCTCTCTGTTTAAGAAAAGCAGAGGAAAAAGTAAAGGAGATTTTGTCTTGCACCTTAGGTACTAACTCTGCCACAGTGGGACAGAGCAACAAGCAGGCCTTGGGGTCCCTAAGTTTAGGCCTAGGCTTTTGGACAGCATTTCCAGACCTGCCTTGGGCAAGAGGGAAGCCCCGTGCTCTGAGGGGTGAGTCCCAGGCCTGGCAGCATTCACCAAAAGCTGACTAAAGAGCTTCTGGACTTTAAATGAATACTGGTGATCACCTGGCAAAACACTTCATTTGCCAATGGTGGTAGTGGCCACAGGGAGACACTCTCTTGCCTGTGGAAAGAGGAGGGGTGAGAAGGACTTTACATTGTGGTTTGAGTGACAGCTTAGCTGCAGTAGAATAGAACATCAGGCAAATTTCTAAAGGTTTTTACTACAATCCCTTGCTTCCAGAAAGCATCCCCAGACTCACCAGGGGCCTGGGAGAACTTGTCACCCTGAAAGGAAGTACACAAACATGGCTAACTTTGCCACCTGCTGATTTTACAGCCCTAGGGCCTTCAGTGAATGTAAGTGGTAGCCAGGTAGTGGTAGCTAGGTAGTGGTTAGAAAGGGCATTGGGCAAGACCCAGTGCTGTGCAGGCTTCAGGTCTGATCCAGCGTGGGCATACTGGTGATGCCCATAGGAGTGCTAGCATCACCACACTTCTAGTTCCAGGTCACTCAGCACAGAAAGAGAGGTCATTTGGGAGAAGGAAACAAAAAACACAATGGTTTCTGCCTGATAATCCAGAGAATTTTGAGTGGTCTTATCCCAGACCACCAAGGCAGTACATGTGTCTACACAAAGCACAGAAATATTGGGCTTGGGGCCAAAGACCCTTCTAATACCTGGAATGCCTTCTCAAGAAGTACAGACACAAACAAGCCCAGAGTGTGAAGAATATAATAAATACCCAACTTTTTAATGCCCAGACACTGACAAACATCTACCAGCATCAAGATCATTCAGGAAAATGTGACCTCACCAAAAGAAACTACATAAGGCATCAGGGAACAATCCTGGAAAAACAGAGACATGTGACTTTTCAGACAGATAATTCAAAATAGTTATATCGAGAAAACTCAACAAAATTCAAGACAACACAGAGAAGAAATTCAGAATTCTAGCACATAAATTTAACAAAGAGATTGAAATAATTTAAAATCAAGAAAAAGTTACAGAATTGAAACATGTAATTAACATACTGAGGAATTCATTAGAGTCTCTTTGTACCAGAATTGAGCAAGGAAAAAATAGTGAGTTTGAAGACAGGCTACTTGAAAATACACAGTCAGAGGAGATAAAAGAAAAAAGAATATAAAACAACCAAGCATGCCTTCAAACATGAATGAGAAATAGAGACATTCCCAGACAAACAAAAACTGAGAGATTTCATCAACACCAGACCTGTCCTACAAGAAATGCTAAAGGTAGTTCTTCAATTTGAAAGAAGAGGTTGTTGATGGGCAGGAAGAAATAACCTGAATGTACAAAACTCACTGGTAATAATATATTCTCAAAGAAACACAGTATTTAATACTGTAATTGTGTTGTGTAAACTACTCTTAAGTAGAAAGACTAAATGATGAACCAATGAAAAATAATAACTACACCATTTCAATACATAGACAATACAGGAAAACAGTGTGGCGATTCCTCAAGGATCTAGAACTAGATGTACCATATGACCCAGCCATCCCATTACTGGGTATATACCCAAAGGATTATAAATTATGCTGCTATAAAGACACATGCACACGTATGTTTATTGCAGCACTATTCACAATAGCAAAGACTTGGAATCAACCCAAATGTCCATCAGTGACAGACTGGATTAAGAAAATGTGGCACATATACACCATGGAATACTATGCAGCCATAAAAAAAGATGAGTTTGTGTCCTTTGTAGGGACATGGATGCAGCTGGAAACCATCATTCTTAGCAAACTATCACAAGAACAGAAAACCAAACACCGCATGTTCTCACTCATAGGTGGGAACTGAACAATGAGATCACTTGGACTCAGGAAGGGGAACATCACACACCGGGGCCTATCATGGGGAGGGGGGTGGGATTGCATTAGAAGTTATTCCTGATGTAAATGACGAGTTGATGGGTACAGCACACCAACATGGCACAAGTATACATATGTAACAAACCTGCACGTTATGCACATGTAACCTACAACTTAAAGTATAATAATAATAAATAAATTAAAAAAAAAAAAAAAACAGAAACAAAAAAGGTAAAAAGTGGTGGGGATGAAGTTAAACTTCAGAGCTTTTATTAGTTTTTTTGTGCTATCAGTGTTAAGTTGACACCAGTTTAAAATAATGAGTTGCAAAATAATATTTGCAAGCCTCATGGTAACCTCAAATTGGAAAATATACAATTGATATGCAAAAAAGAAAAAGTAGGTAATTAAATCACACCACCTGAGAAAATCACCACCACTAAAAGGAAGAGAGGAAAGAAAAAAGAAGGGAAAGACCACAAAACAATCAGAAAACAAATAATAAAATGGCAGGAGTAAGTCCCTACTTATCAATAATAACACAAGGGACTAAACTCTCCAATCAAAAGACATACAGTGGCTGAAAGGATTTACAAACAAGACCCCATGATATGTTACCTACAAGAAGCACTCTTCATCTATAAAGATACATATAGTCTGAAAATAAAGGGATGGAAAAAGATATTCCATAACAACGGAAACCAAAAAATGTAGGAGTAGCTATGCTTATACGAGACAAAACAGATTTCAAGACAGCAACTGTAAGAAGAGACAAAGTCATTATATAATGATGAAGAAATGAATTCCGCAACAGGATAAAATGACTGTAAATATAAATGCACCAAACATTGGAGTATCCAGATATATGAAGCAAATATTATTAGAGACAAAGAGAGACAGATCCCATACATTAATAGCTAGAGACTTCAACACCCCCACTTTCAGCATTGGACAGATCTCCCAGACAGAAAGACAACAAAGAAACATTAAATTTATTCTGCACTATAAAACAAATGAATTTAATATATATGTACAGAACATTTTATCAAAAAGCTGCAAAATACACATTCTTCTCCTCAGCACATGGATAGTTCTCAAGGATACACCATATGTTATGTCACAAAACAAGTCTTAAAACAATCTAATCATGAAAATAATATCAAGCATCTTCTCTGGCCACAATGCAATATGACTAGAAATCAACAAGAGGAATTTTGAAAACTACATAAACACGTGGAAATTAAATCATATTCTCCTGAATTACTGGTGGGTCAGTGAAGAAATTAAGAAGGAAATCACATACTTTGTGATTCCATTTATTTGAAATGTCCAGACAACAAATCGATAGAGATAGAAAGGAGACTGGTGGTTGTCAGAGTTTGGCAAAAAGAGAGAATAGGGAGTAATTGCTAATGGGTAAGAGGTTTTTCAGGGGGCTAATGAAAATATTTTACAATTAGTTAGTGACAATGGTTGCACAACTCTGTGAATATGATTTAAAAATCACTTAATTATGCAATTTAAATGAGTGAATTTTATGGTATGTGAATTATATCTTAATACAGCTTTTATAAATTAAAAGAATTTACCCTTCCTGGTTTTAACCTTAACATTTAGAGTCAAAAACATAAGTACCAAGTGTAGGAGTGAGAAGCCAGGACAAGGATAGTTGAGCTCATGCAGAGAACACAGAATATAAAATAGGCACTAGAGTGCACTGAATGAAAGTCATCAGAAGCACATGTTCAAGATGGAGTAAAGAGTCTGTACCCAAGTATGAATTCAGAATAATGCCATTTATTATATCTGAATAGCCAAGCTGGAGTAAGGGTGTAACGCCAAGGTTTTCTTTGACCTTTTGTCAAGCTTTTTACTCAGAAGGTGAAAGAAGCAAAGAGAGGATTTGTTAGTCCAAATCCAATTCCACTAGAAAGGATCAGTGAAATGGAAATGAATCTTGGGAATGGGAAGTAAGTGATCCTATCATTTCAGGGTTTTGTGACAGCCAAAGAAGTAATGGGTGGGCAAATTTCAATAACTGTGTATAATTCTGTGACAGGAAATTCGAAGAGGGTCTTTGGCTCAAAGTTTGTGAGAAGTGAAATCAACAGTACAATCAATAAATAACAAGGTCAAGGATGGTGGTTCATGCCTGTAATCCCAACACTTCGGGAGACTGAGTGGGGAGAATGACTTCAGCCCAGGAGTTTGAGACCAGTCTGAGCAATATAGTAAGACTCCATATCTACAAAATATGTGTGTGTGTGTGTATATATATATATGTGTGTGCATATACACACACACACACATATATATATATATACAGAGAGAGAGAGAGATCTATCTATCTATCTATCTATCTATCTATCTATCTATCTACTAGTCATAGTGGAGCGCAACTGAAGTACTAGCTACTTAGGACACTGAGGTGGGATGATACCTTGAGGTCAGGAGTTGGAGGCTGCGGTGAGCTATGATTGTATCACTGTATTGCAGCCTGGGCAAAAGAGGAAGCCTCTGTCAAAAA
>NW_012103266.1:491939-558964 GCF_000951045.1 Mandrillus leucophaeus | reverse complement strand
AGAGAGAGAGGGGAAGGAAGGAAGGAAGGAAGGAAGGAAGGAAGGAAGGAAGGAAGAGAATTAATTGCCTGAATAATATTGTGTAGCTTATTAGGTTTTAAATAACATAAAAAAAGAGAAAGGAAGATGAAACAACCAAGAACAATTCCTTCTGGGTGCATAGCATTTTACAAGACCAGTGCTCTAACCCCTGAGCTATGGAGCCAAGTGCATAGTATTTTACAGTTGGTATTATCATTCATTCATTAATTGATTTATTCATCCATTCAGCAAACATTGGTATGTATAGAGCACTAGACTGGAGTTACAAAAATGAATCAAATTTGTCTCAAGGAGCCAAAGCCCAGCCTGAGGTTTGGAGTTTAGAGAGGGATGACAGGCATGGACATAAACAATTATAACACAATGAATTAATGTTGTCAGTTATGAGGTTTTTTTTTTTTAAGCATTCAAAATATGTGTCAAGTAACAGGAGCACAGAGGAAAGCAAAAATATAACTGCTCCTTTAAGGAAGTTAGAGGATTAAATGCATGCAAATGTTTGGGGAAGTTTCAGAGAGATGGCACTTACCTGAATGATAATTAGGAATCAATGAGACTGACAAGATGAAGCAGGTCAGCAAATCATTTCATGAAAAGAATACTGCATGTGCGCTAACACAACATTTACAAAGCATTTACTTATCTATTATCTGATTTGATCATTATAATATACCTGAAAAACAGGTAAGGAAATTTTTATGATCTACGTTTTACAGCCAAGGAAACTGAAGCTCAGATTAGGAGTGAAAGCAATTTCCTTACAAATGGCAGAATTAACGTCTCATCCAGATTTTCTTTATACTTTTTCAATAGGAAAAAGGAAAAATGAAATGTTATCTGGACTCATAAGAGCAGTCAGAAAGGTAAAAGATGAGAGTGAATTTTGAATAAGAAAATGGATTTTGAGTTCTTTTTGTATTTTTCCCCCTTTGGAACAAGATGAAGAATTGAGATAGACCCCTGCCTGGATTAGATTAGAAAGAACTTCCCCACTCCTGTTTTATCCATCAAAGATAATGATTTTCCAACAGAAACTGGTAGAATAAACGTCCTTAAGATAAAATGTTTTAAGTCCTTAATAAGTAAAAACACCTGTAGCTCTAAAGGGATTTAAAGCTCCTGGCCCAAGGGAGTTACACCTAAAGATTCTGAGTAACCATGTAACTTCCATATAATCACCAAATACTACTGTTAACTTCGAGAAATTATGAAAATCTGGATAGATACATTCTAGAAGTCCAGAGACAGGCAACTATTCTAATTTTCAGTATATACAAGAATATATAATTCAAATATTAAAAACAATGAGCTTGATGTTTATTCCTGGCAATATTCTAAAATAGAATATTAAATAAACAGTTTGTGGGCACTTAGAAAAGGAAGCTGTGATTTATTCAGAGCCAACATGGATTCACCGAGACCATGTCATGCCAAGTCTACATAAATTGCCCATAATTTGCCCCTTACTCCAACTGGTATATTTAGGATCTTTTTAATCACCTATTATTTTTACATAGTTGATATGTTATAAATTCGCAGCTTAATGTCTTTTTATTTAACATTATTTCTCTCAGTATTCATCCAATAAATATGTACCTAATTTCTACTACGTGCCAAACACTGTGTTGTGCTCTGAGCATAGAATGCTGAATTATAGGCTATTTCCCCACTTATTAAAATTTATTCATATTCAAATTTAATATTTAAATATTTGAAATTTAATATTTGGCTGATAGTCTATTATGCATATGTGTCACTATTTATTCTCCCAATTATGATTTTTAAAATTATTTTATATTTTTTCACTATTATAAGCAATGTTATATTAAATACACTGGCAACAAAGCTATTTTTGTGTTTTGAATTTTTCCTTGGGATGTATTTCTTAGAAATGTGATTACAAAGTCAAGGGATATGAGCATTTTAATACCCTTACTATATATTTCCAAATTGCTTCCTATAAAGGTATTACCAATTTCTAGTCCCATCACTATAAGTGGATGTCCATCTCACTGAACACTTGCCAATACACAGCATTTATTTCTCAGACAGATTGGTTAAAACAAATAATATGTTAATTTCAAAATTTGCAATTGTCTGAATAGCAGTGAGATTATACTTCTTTTTTATATTTATTACATTTAATCCCTCTTCTTTGATGTGTGTGATCATGCTTGTTGACAGTTTTCATTGGGCGTTAATGTTTTCTTAATGATTTGCACAAGCTCATATAATATACACAAAAATAACACTTTTCCAGTCATATTTTTTTGTAAATGTTTTGTAAATGTTTTGTAAAAATTTACATTTTGTAAATGTTTCCCAAATTTGTCTTTTTATGTTGTTTTCATATTTATATTTTTGCCATATGGAAGTTTTAAAAATCTATGGTCAAATCTATTGGTCTTCTCATTGATTTTTTTCCATTGCCTTTATACTTTAAAAGTCCTTTCCCATTCAAAGATCAGGAAAAAAAAAAAAAAACCACTCTATTTATGTCTTTTTGTTATTTCATATTTTTACACCTCATTTCCCTTTTAAATAGAGTTATTAGGCTGGAAGCTCATAGATGCACTTTAGACACAGTTTACCTGGATTTCCAGAAGACATTTCTGAAAATCTTCAATATCTGCCATCTCACTGGCTATTTTCCTATGCTTACAATGATGTTCAATTCATCCCTGTTCTGAAGGCAAAAACATTTAAAAAAAAAAAAAAAACTTTCTTAAAATGCTCTTCTTACTTGACTTTCATGGTAAAATTATCCTCTCTGGATTCTCCTGATTCCTCTTTTGACCATTCCTTCTGTTTTTATTTTACCACTTTTTTGGCACCTTAAAGGCTAGTGTTACCTTAAATTCTGCCTTTAGTTCACTACACAGTCTCTCTGGATGATTTCATCCACTACCATACCTTCAACTATCATCTACACGTGGATGTTCACAGCTCAAATTTCTTCCATGAGTTCTACATCTTTATATATAAGTGTCTTCTGGACATACCCATCTGGTTCTCCTACTTGGGAACACGATGGATAATCTTTCACAAGCTGCCATCAACTTTTATTTACATAATTATCACCTTCAATTTGTCACTCAGTCCACCTTATAGAATGTATTCACTTTACATTTCTGTCATATTTAATTATCAACATTTGCTAAATATGCCTCGCCTTGTTCGTAACACCGCACCTTTTGGATGCTGTTCTCCTTGCCTGAGACATCCTTTATACAAACTCCTACTCATATCTTCAAGACCCAGCATAAATGCTAGTTCCTCAATTATGTCTTACTTATTTTTGTCATATGTGATTATTCCAGTTTCTATATTCCCAAAACACTTTGTTTTTATTTCTTACCAAGTTATATTTTAATTTATCCAATTAAATTTTGGTTTTCTTTGACAGAATATGAGCTTCTAAAGAGTAGGGTACATTTGTATCATTCTTATTGGCCCAGTATCTAGGATTTTCATATATAATTTGGCTCAATTAATGTCTATTGAACTAATGATATATTTGTGGACAAGATAGAGAAATGTGAGCTGGATAATATTATTCATTAAATAATTGGTTCTCAACCAATTGGATACTCAGAATTACTTATGGGATTTAAGAAACATACTTCAGTCCTATTATCCAAAGATTTTTATTCAGTAAATTTAGCAAAGTCTCTCCAGGTATATGTATGTTTTAAAATGCCATATGTCATTTTGATGTACCACCAGTGTTAAGCACCTCTGAGATAGAGTCACGAATGTACTCACAGGCACTCTTTGATAATTGATGTCAACTGGGAGGAAATATCTTTTGGGATGTGAAAATGTGCATGTGTCCTGAAAAGGATGTATGCTGAACTGCTGACAGTGGTCTCCTGTGTGACATGGTTCTAGAAGTGAGGAAAAGAGAATGTTTTCAATTCATATACAATAAAAAAGAATAAAGGATTAATTATAGGTGATTGTTAACTTTGTGTATGTGTTTTGTATGTTTCAGTTTCTTATGTATTTCAAAGTGTTTATACCATATAACCCAGCAATTTAGTTCCTCAGAACTGATCTTCAAAGGAAGAAAAAGCTGTATCACAAAGTTACCCATAATAGTGATATTTATAAAAGCAAAATTCTATAAACAACCTAAAAGCTTCATAATAATGTAATAGGGAGACGAATTGGGGCACATCAACACAATGGACTATTTTTATAAATTAAAAATACCAATTTAGACCACAATGTAGCATCATAAAAATTATTCACAAAACAATGCTTACTAAAAATAGAAAAAATAAATTTCACATATATATCCTAATCAAGACTATATAGAACACAAACGTGAATGAAACTTAGAAGGGATAAAATATAATATACTATATAAGAGTATGGGTTCTTGATTCAAATTATTTAGGTTCAAAACCAAGCTTTGCCAATTGTGTATCTTAGACAAGTCACTTAACTTCTTTGTGACTCAGCTTCCTAATCTATAAATTGAGGATCATACTAACCGAGTGCAATTGTTTAAGGATTTAATGAGAATATACATACAAAAGGACTTAGAATCATGTCTGGCACATAACGATACTACTCATAGTGTGTCTATTGTTGGCTGTGCATTTTCTATGGGTTTTATATATATCAACATGTTTATGCCTTAAAATAACCCTATGAGGTATTTAATGTGTTGAGTCAGTTCTGTTGAATCACCGTCTTCAACGCTCTGTTGTAACATTCTAGGGAACACTCCACAATTATTTTACTCATTCTCAATTATTTTGCTTTAAACTCCCACATTTAAATCTACCATCCTATTGGATTCTATGTAGTAGGAACCATGGGATCACTTTATTATTTTAAAAAGTCATTCTATCACAGAGACACATGCACACATATGTTCATTGCAGCCCTATTCACAATAGCAAAGACATGAAATCAACCTAAATGCTCATCAATGGTAGACTGAGTAAGGAAAATGTATGTATACACCATGGAATACTACGCAACCATGGAAAACAATGCAATCATGTCTCTTATAGAAACATAGATGGAGCTGAAGGCCATTAACTAATACAGGAACAGAAAACCAAATACCATATTTTCTCATTTACAAGTGAGAGCTAAATGATGAGAACACATGAACACACAGAGGGAAAGAAGAGACACTGGGGCCTACCATAGGGTGGAGGGGCCACGGTGGGAGAAGGGAGAGGATCAGGAAAAATAATCGGTACTAGGCGTAATACCTGGGTGATGAAATAATCTGTACAGCAAATCCCCATGACACAAGTTCACCTATATAGCAGATGTGCACATGTACCCCCGAACTTAAAATAAAAGTTAAATTAAAAAACTACATCCCCCAAAGTGCTTCATCACCTATCAACACTATCAATTAAGAAAGAAAAAGAAGTCATCACAAAATCCTCTGCCAGGCAATACTACTTGAGTCATGGTCTTCACACCTGTGTACCAGGGTTTACTTTCTTCCTTTTTCCCTCCAGCCTGAAAACCTGAGGCAAGTGGCTTTTACTTTTTTCTCAGTTTTTTTTTTTTCTTTTTAAGCTAAGCAGCAATTTGCCTAAATATCTGCTGCTTGCATTCTGATCCTCCAGTTCCTGGAGGGAACCTGCATTATTCCATACATCTACCATCTTGTCTCTACCCTTCCCTACCTGACCCCCATCTTTCTCCCGACAAATCTAATCGCTTTTGGAGGCAAGTATAGTGACATTATGGGGGTTAGTAAGAATCCATTGCTCTTCCTTTACATCTCAACTCAGGTGTTCTTTTCTCAGGAAAGTTTTCCCTTCTCTCCCTGACAGGTCAGTTCCCATGCTCTCATGACACTTACACCTCTCCTTTACAGCATTTTTATTCTTGTGATCATACATGCACTTGTATGATTCTCTAATGTCTTCTTCTCCTACTAGACTGAAAGCTCCATGAGAGAAGGTCTAGTGTGTGTTTTTGTTTGCCATTGAATACCAGCACAGAACATAGAGCCTAGAACACAGCACATGCTTAAAAGTATTTTTTGAATAAATGGTGAATAAATCAGTGAATGAATAACCCTTTGCTTCCATATATAGATTCAGAGAAACAGAGTCCATACTCTCACACCTGTAGAATGCCAGCGGATCCCAGTAGCAGGCTTACATCAAAATTTTCCAAGACTGGATTCAAGCTCAAGCAACGAGGTGGCCATACTATTTAAGCCATCATAGGGATGCAGTGACCACAGTACCATACACATAGTTTGGAGTTTAATAAATTATTGTTCATTGACTGACTTAGCAGACAATGAAGAGTGATTTCACTATTGTGCCAAATGAGACAAATTAAGAAAATATGTGAAGAAATTCTTTTCTAAAGGAGTATTAAAAATGAAAATGGAAAAAATGGCCCATATCCACACTAGAACTTGAGGAGGACCAAAGCAAGTACTAGTGGCAGAAACTGCCTTTTTCTCTATATAATTTGATTTCAGAAGTTTGAGGTTCATCAAAGAGTAAAAGTGCTTTGGGGAATTGAGATTTTGAGATGTGATTCCTTTGCACCCATATATTAATCTTAGGATACTGTGTCCAGTGTTGGAATACACAATTTTTTAAAGGCATAAAAAGCTTGAATAGTATCTGGAAAAGAGTGACAAATGTGACTAAAATATATTCAAATAAGGTCTAGGGAAAATTTGAAACTTCAGTCCAGAGAAGAGTAGGCTAAGAATGGTGGTTTCATAATTGTTTTCAGGGTTTTTGCTCTCTTTTATCTTGTTTACCACAGAAAAGTAACAATTTTCCATATCTACTAAGGGTGGATTAAAAGAAGCTGCTCTTAACAGCAACTTAACAAGCTTGTTTAACATAAAGAAGAATTCCCCAAAAGTAAGAATTGCTAGTTACATAAATTAGTGACTGATGGGTGTCAGGAATCTCCTTTAAGAAGATCTTTAAGAAAACAGATCAATTCCTCCTAATTTGAAAGGCTTTCTGGAGCTACTTAAAGTCAGGGACAGGGCTGGTGCGGCTGCTATGAGGACTATATGACCTTTTAAGTCCCTTCCAGCCCTGGATAGGTATAAATGATGAAAAGTGAACTACAGTATACAGTGCATTAAAAGCTTTAACAAACATGGCCCTCCAGACAAAATTAGCGTGCTGATTTTATGAAATGCCTAGATATTACTTCCCAGCAGAAGTCAGTAGAAGCAAATATTTATTGCATCCTGATAGGGGATAAAAGTCATACTTAACTATAAATTGCTATGAAATGTAGAGGTATTGTACTCAAGCATTAAATAAATTGTATTGAACTTATATAAGCTCAACAGGTCGAGCCTAAGAAATGTGAGCTGCTTCCACAATTCAGTCATGGGGCAAACATGAAAGATAATATGTGGTATCATTTCTGCCAAACACATAACATGCATCAAGGTGAGATAATTGGATTAATACACCTCAGAAGAGTTAAATGACCACAGGGCTGCTGTAAAACAATGAGGTTCAACAGAAACTCAATGGCTGCTTGTACAAACCATCATCAAAGAAAAGAAAAAAAAAGAAAACAAAATTCCAAATGCTTTCCCTAATATAGCATTGATAGTTTTTCATTCCACCCTTGATTGACATGCACAACTTGTTTCAGTATACACTGAGGTTTTGCCCATGTAGACTTAGACCGCATATAGTCCTTAATATTCATACTTTAATATAGTTGAAATGTCACATTATATTAACTACATTATATAAAAACTTGCAAAAGTTCTGAGTTAAATTACAAAAGCAAGTTTATTATAGCACAGAAATGATAAGAGGTGTGAGTATATATGTATTTATATATATTCACAAAAACAAAACAGATGCCTTAACTTTTTTCATAGTTTTACACACTGCAAGGTAACAATATGTGTAATCAGAGAGAATGGTTGAATGAATCAATCTGAAGGTATTCATGAAAGGCTGGCAAACTAGAAGCATCAGCTCCAGGGGACCCAAACAGCTAATCAGCTTTAACTTTAGGGTGTTTTCCCACTCACACTTTTATTTGAAGAGTCACATAAAAAAATCTTTGTAATCCTGTATTTGGAGACTTTCCATTTGCTTATTTTTGATCATTTGACTCTGAAACACCTTATCTTGATAAAGCCAAAGAAATCAGACTGGTGAGTGAAAAGCGAAAAAAAGTTTTTAAAAGCTCTAAGTCTTTTTTTTTTTTTTTTTTTACCTTTTATTTTAAGTTCAGGGGTACATATGCAGGTTTGCTACACAGGTAAACATGCGTCATGTGGGTTTGTTGTGCCGATTATTTCATCACCCAGGTATTAAGCCTAGTACACATTATTTATTTTTCCTGATCCTCTCCGTTCTCTGACCCTCTGCCCTCTGATAGGGCCAGTTTATGTTGTCTCTGTCTATGTGTTCATGTGTTCTCATCATTTAGCTTCCACTTATAAGTGAGAACATGCAGTATTTGTTTTTCTGTCCCTGAATCACTTTGCTTAGGATAATGGCCTCTGGCTCCATCCATGTCCCTGCAAAGGACATGATCTATTTCTTTTTTTTTTAAGTCAATAAATTTTTATTCAAGGAATTCCATGTTGTGATTTCTTCCACTGTCCATCAAGGTCACTTTAGATACTCTAAAGAGCTGGAGTCAAAAGATTTCTCTTCAAGTTAGCCCTTTTTAATGAAACTGATCCAGTGGTCCTGTCAGCCCATAATTACTTTGGCTTCTGTCATCTCCTTTTAATATGGGTATACTGATGAAGTCTTCAAAATTCACCAAGAATCTTTGGGACCTGATTTCTTCAACCAATTTACTTCAGGGTCCTTTTTAGTGTCGGTGGTGGGGATCTGCCTGGTTGTCAATTTGATACCCTCTCTTAACATGAATGAGTTCAAATCACGTTCATTCCTAAGCGATCACTCAAGAATAGTACAGATGTGTGGAATACCTTTAATTCCAGACATCATGTTCTCAAGATAAAAGTTTTCTTGCACAGGCTGGTCTTGAACTCCTGGTTTCAAGCAATACTCCCACCTTGGTGTGGGGATTGCAGGCTTGAGCCATTGCACCCGGCCTGGAACCAATCTTTATGGTTATCAATACTCCCATCAATTAACTGTCTCAGGTATAATAATATCCCTTCTTATATGTATCAAAACTCATATTGAACAATGAGTTCTGGGTTGCAAAAGAGGATTTATTTTTTGTACTTATCCATAAGTCTTTGTCCATAAGTTAAACAAAAACATCATAAGTGCAGTGATCTATTTCTTTTTTATGGCTGCACAGTATTCCATGGTGTATATGTACCAAATTTTCTTAATTCAGTCTATCATTGATAGTATTAAACTCTGTTAGTATGCATTTATAGTACAAAACTCCCTTCAAAAGACAGTATTCCTCAGAAACATGTGCATGTATCTTATTGGCTCATGACTTTTAGATAACTAATTTCAAAAGAGAATTTTCAATAATGATGGTCTGTAATCATAATTATATGGGAAGTTTAGAGGTAAAGAGTAAATTTTATGGATTTTAGATTTGCTTTTTCTCTGGCAAAAACAACTACTCCCATCTACCCCTGACTTCTTAATCTGGTGATTTACTATTTAATAAGAATTTCCACAACTCCATTAAAAATTTATATTCAATGTCTCAACAACCTGGATCCCTCCAGAAGCTCTATCTGTAGCCAGTTAAGCCCAAGCCAAAGAGCCACTGAACCATGGGAATGAACTACTGACCATCCCTCACCAGAATAACGCTAAGGCAGGTCTGTGGTAATCTAAAACTCTGGGGCCTTCCCCATGGATAAAAAGCAGCACTGTGAAGCTTTTTCCTTGGTGTATATACTCTTCTGAAGACCTGAAAGCATTAATATTGTTTCCAACATCATTTATCCTCCACACATTGAGTAATTAATACACTAACAGAAACCACTAAAAATATAAAAGCAAGCAATGTAAACCTATACAACTGTCTCATCTATAGTTTTGGAGAGATTATTTTAAACAAAGAGAGACACAAAAGTTAGCTTAATTTAAATACTGTTGTTTTCAGTCTCTGCTATCCATTGTTGGCAGCAGAGAAACCCATATCAAAACCAAGATTTCTTCCTCCTTATAAAAGAGACATATATACATGATTCTTGCAAAGAAAAATTTGTCTTGTCATATATCATATTTTGGAAATGGAGCTCAGTATATCAAAGACAAATTGCTCTAGTGAGCTAGTCTTATAGATCAAAATATATGAAAGAGAGGGAAAAAGAGGGGAGGATGTCAGGTTACTAAATTTATAAATGTATAACTCAATGAGATTTTCCCAATTCTCACTAGATGTTCTAAGTTAGTATTGAATAGACCTGGTGGCTCTGACTGCCTTTGCACAGATTGTGTTCCAGCTGTCTTCTGATATTTGAACACTCAGGTCTTGGTCCCACGCTGTGCAAACAGTCAGCCTCCCATGTATTCTGTATACTAGGAGTAATTTATTAATCCATCTATAAAGGCAATCACAGTGCATGCAAGAAAGGGTTATATAAAGCTCTAAAATTGAAAGAAGTAGCTCCAGTAAACTTGGTACCAGTTCCAAACATCACTATTATGTTTAAGCTGATTTATAAATCCTATGGATCTTTGTCTGGTAATCCATCACTTTTGCGAAGTTGGAAGAGGGAACAAAAGTCTGGATGACACAGTCTCTGCATAAATCTCAAGCTGCTGCAATTTCTTTTCCTTGTTGCTTCGTATTCACTAAATAACCTTGCAATTTGGGATCTAAGACAAGTGGGAAGGAAAGACGGGCACTGTGACATTCAGCCAGTGCCAACCAGGTGAGGACAAGACGAAACCTTCAAAATGCTTTTGTAATTTGTTATCAATTGTACATCTGACGGAATTTCTTCAAGAGTGGCCCTAATGGCCCATTAAAATAAAAATGGTTGCAATTTTAAGAAGAAACATAAAAGGCTACACATTGGGCACAGTGTACACTGCTCAGGTGATGGGTACACCAAAATATTAGATATCATCACTAAAGAACTTATTCTTCTAACCAAACACTACCTGCTCCCTAAAAACTTATTGAAATAAAAAATAAATCAAAAGAAAGTTTTTAAAGCAAAGAAACAAACCAAAAAGCAAAAACCCAGCTAGTTGCATTAGAATTCTCTTTTTGAATATTAAAAAAAAAAAAAAAGGAACATCCATGTAATGGCTCAGAATGTTCTTTGAAGATTGTGGCCAGGCTTTCTTTATCTGGGCCTTTTCTCACCTAGCTCCATCTTCATATACCTGCCACCAATGACACATCAGCTCATTCCTCCCATCTATGATTCTGCTTTGACAAGGAAAGATTTCAACTTAAGTTCCTGCAGCTCTCTTTTTTTAGCCTCTCTTTGCATCTTTTTCTCTCGTCTTCTCTTCCAGTTCCACTTGAAGATCTTTCTATTATCACCACCAATTAGTCTCTCATTGTAATACTTCCTTCTTCCACTCATATTCTGAATACACAATGCACTCCACTAGTACTTAAACAAAGTTCCTGTGTTTGCTCTGATTATACAATTTGCAAGACCAATACTCTGTGAATTATTTCCAACATGCTCATGATTGTCAATTATGATTATGATTTAGGATTATGATTTCACCTACTCATGATTGGTGAAAATTGTCATCAATTCAGACATGCTATCTCCAACTGCAGTACCTTGACTGGAAATTTGGCCTGAATAACCAAGACCTCCATGAACGAGAAAAGAAGATATAATGTTCTTTGCTATTCAATTATCTTTTTCACAACAGAAAAAATATAACTCTTTGTAGAAATAGTGTAACACAAAAAACATAAACTGTTTTGAAAAGTATTCCTTATAACATCATAGACAATTCAGAGTAAGCTACTGAACTTACCAATTCGTATTCTCAGCCACTACACAATTGTCAAGAAACATCACACTGAGTGTGTGAAATTGGAGTTAGCTCTACTCTGGGTTTAATCATGGTTCTGGTATGAGTCAATGAAGCATCAAAAGTTGAGGTACACTGCTGTCGTCTTTGATAACATTTGGATAAAACATTGTTGCATCACACATTACTTTGCTTCCCACTATGGTTGCTTGTTTGTTTGTGTGTTTGCTTGTTTGGTGCTGTTGGACAATTTTTGCACTTACCTGTATTCTTTCTGGCAAAAGTAATACAAAGTGTTATCCTTAAATTCGGCTGTTTCCCAAATGTGAAAGCTGGCTATTCAGTATGTTTGTTCTTGTCAATCATGCTACATGTAAACTGTTGATTATTTTCTTAATTCCAACTCCCAGAGAAGAAATTTAGCACCGTCTATTCTCGCTTATGCTTTTACTCCCTAATCCAAATGCTCTGGCAGTATATTTTTTCCAATATCATCTCAATCACAAGTTTTCCTAATGTCACTGCTCCCACTGCTAAATAAAGCAGAGAGATCTATTTCAGAGATTTTCAACATAATGTTCCAATAATTTTGTCTCTCCCTCTTAAATCACCACAGATCTAAATATGTCTCAATCTCCTCAAGACCTAGTAACTAGATGACAACATACACCTTGAGATCATTCCAAAGATGTCAATCAGTTCAAATTTGGTAAATATGGAATCACTTGCTTAAATGTCTGATATAGCAGAAGAAGAAATTTTGCTTGGTTGGCTTCCCACTGTAGCTTTTAAACAATCATATTCTTTTTTCCTAGGGACTGATACCATTCACTCTTCCCCTTTCTCCTCCATTCAGTCTGGAAAGAAATGGAAGTGTCATCAGCTTTCTCCTATACCTCACCTGCATATGTACCTTTTAAATTTTTATTCCTTTTCTCCAAATTTCCTCCCTTCACCAACTGGCCCCAACTTTAGCTACCTCTGTCTCCTATTTGATTACAAACTTACCACAATGGCAAAATTATTCCTGTGGGGGCACTATTCTCATCTTCCCTCTGCTTCCCTTCCTCTTTGTTTGTCTCCAACAGATCCTATCCTTGAATTTGAACCTACAAATAGTCATCTAGTTATACAGAGCCTCATTCTACTTAACACTCTTCTCATACCACATGCTACAAGTACTTGGAAATACACACCACCTTTTCAACAATTCTGACATCCATTATTTAGGAATTTCACCATTCTCTCTAGGAACTGGCCTGAGGACACGTGTAATATGAGATTAATAAATCTCATAGACAAACACAACAACTAAGGTGTGAATAAAGTGACAATTTGAACATGTGCACAGTTTTTGTCCCATGGTCTATTCATTTTGGAAAAGGTTACTACGGTTCAGTTTTTAAACAAATTTTTATATATGCAATAATTTTAAATTTAGAGAAAAATTACAAAGGCATTACAGAAAGTTCCCATTTACTCCTCACCTAGTCTTCCCTACTATTAGCATCTACATAACCATGATGCATTTGTCACAACTAAGGAAATAACTTTGGTACATTACTACTAACCCAATTCAAGACTTTATTCAGGCCAGGTGCCATGGCTCACACCTGTAATCCTAACACTTTGAGAGGCCAAGGCAGGAGGATCATGTGAGGCCAGGCGTTTGAGACCAGCTTGGAAAACATAATCAAACCCTCATCTCTTTAAAAAAAAAAAAAAATGTATTAAGTTAGGCCTGGTGGCACATGCCTGTAGTCCAAACTACTTGAGAGGCTGAGGCCAGAGGATTTCTTGAGCCCAGGAGCTCAATGCTGCAGTGAGCTAGGATAATGCCACTGCACTTCATTCTGGGAAACAGAGTAAAACCCTGGCTGAAGGAAAAAAAGCCACTTTATTCAGATTTTATTAGTTTTTCATTATTGTCTTTTATCTGTTTGAAGATCCCATATTTTACTTAGTAATCGTGTACGTCACCTTAGCTTTCACTGACCTATGACAGTTTATCAGTCTGCTTGTTTTGCCTGATGAACCTCCCGGTTTTTAGAACTGTCCGGTATGGGTTTTGGGGAGAAAGAGTACAGAGCTATAGTGCCATTTTCACCCCATCATATAGACAGGTACATGTCTTATCATTGATGATGTTAGCCTTAACCACCTGATGTGTGTCAGCTTTCTCTTCTAGAAAATCACTTTTCCCTGACTCTCTTCATACACAAGTATTCTTTGCTAGTGACTGTATCAGTCCATCCTGACATTGCTACAAACATATACCTGAGACTGGGTCATTTATAAAGAAAAGAGATTTAATTGGCTTATTGTTCCAGAAACTGTACAAAAAGCATGGCTGGGGAAGCCTGAGGAAACGTATAATTATGGCAGAAGGCAAAGGAGCAGCAGGCACATCCTACAAAGCTGGAGCAGGAAGAAAAGAGACTAAAAGGGGAAGTGCTATACACTTTGAAACAACGAGATCTCATGATTACTCACTCACTATCACGAAAACAGCAAGTGAGAAATCCACTCCCATGTTCCAATCACCCCCCACCAGGTCTCTCCCCAAACACTGACAATTACAATTCAACATGAGATTTGGTGGAGGGGGGGACATAGAGCCAAACCATATCATTCCACCCAAGCTCTTCCTAAATCTCATGTCCTTCTCACATTTCAAAACACAATCATGCCTTCTCAACAGTACCCCAAAGTCTTAACTCATTCCAGCATTAACTCAAAAGTCCAAGTTCAAAGTCTCATTGAAGACAAGACAAGCCCCTTCTGCCTATGAGCCTATAAAATCAAAAACCAAGTTAGTTTCTTCCAAGATACAATAAGGGTACAGGCATTGGATAAATGCTCCATTCCAAAAGGGAGAATCCGGCCAAAACAACAGGGATACAGGTCCCATGTAAGTTTGAAACCCAGCAGGGCAGGCAGACATTAAATCATAAAGCTCTAAAATAATCTCCTTTGACTCCATGTCTCACATTCAGGCCACATTGATGTAGTGAGTGGGCTTGCAAGGCCTTGGGAAGCTCTGTCCCTGTGGCTCTGCAGGACTCAGCTTCCCTGGCTGCTCTCAAGGGCTGGTGTTGAGTGCCTGCAGCTTTTCCAGGTGCATGGTACAAGCTGTTGATGGACTTAGCATTCTGGGGTCTGGAGGATGGTGGCCTTTTTCTCACAGCTCCAATAGGCAGTGCCCCAGTTGGGCTCTTGGTCTGGCCCATGAAACCACTTTTCCCCCCCAGGTTTCCAGGCCTGTGATGGGACAGGCTGCCAAAATGGTCTCTGAAATGCCTTGGAAGCACTTTCCCCATTGTCTTGACTATTAACATTGGGCTCCTCTTTACTTATGAAAATTTCTGCAGCAGGTTTGAATTTCTCCACAGAAAATGGTTTTCTCTTTTCTACCTCATAGTCAGGCTGCAAATATTTTAAACTTTTATGCTCTGCTTCCCTTTTAAATGTAAGTTCCAGTTTCAAGTCATTTCTTTGTTTGTGCAAATGAGCATAGGCTTTTAGAAGTAACCAGGCCACATCTTGAACAGTCTGCTGCTTAGAAATTTCTTCCATGAGATACACTAAATCATCTCTCTGAAGTTCAAAGCTCAACAGATCCCAAGAACAGGGGCACAATGCTGCCAGTCTCTTTGCTAAAGCATAGCAAGAGTAACTTTTACTCTAGTTCTCAATAAGTTCCTCATGTCCATCTGAGACCACTTCAGCCCAGACTTCACTGTCCACATCACTCTCAGCATTTTGGCCACAGCCATTCAACAATTCTCCAGCAAATTCTAAACTTTGCTTCATCTTTTTTGTCTTCTTCTGAGCCTTCCAAACTGTTCTAGCCTCTGTCTGGTACCCAGTTCCAAAGTCACTTCCACATTTGCAGGTATCTTTATAGCAATACTCTACTTTTCTGGTACCAATTTTGCAAGTTACTAACTCAAGAGGATAGAATTAATTCCACCTTTTGGAAAAGAAGTTATCTACATAAACTATTCATTAGAGACTTATCTGTACTCCTTTATTTATTTGTTCGCGAACATAACTATTTATTCAATAATTTATATCCTTTTGGTCTGTGTATATTTACTTAATCCTATGATTATAATTTAATACTGTTGTTTATTGTGTTGAACAAATTCTTTCAGCTTTGGCCATTGTGAGCCTTTTCAGATTGGCTCTTATGTCCTTTGACATCCTCATCATTCTGTTTTTGAATACTTCCTTAATTTACGACTCTGTAAGAAATGACAGGTTCATCTTATACATCCTGTGCCCCAGCCTTAGGATTCACCATTTCTCCAGGAAGCCCTGGTTTCTTTGATTACAGAATAGTATTGAAAATAACAAGCTTGTTCACCATCACTTTGCTCCTTCTTCGGATACCTCCTGGCGCAGAACTGTCCAACTCTGCATAAACCCAGAACTTCATGTTGCTTCTGCCTTAGCCCCATCTCCATTAACTTTCTTGGAAAGTGTGCCACTCCCAGCTTTAGCCTAACATTCTTATAATCAGTTGGAGCATTCTTTTGCCTACCAGCAGTAACAAAAATCCCTGAAAAAAAAGTAAGAAAGTGGAAAGCTAAAATGCCCCTGTGCTAAAGCACAATTTATAACCAAAGAAAAGGAATGGAAGTAAATTAAATAAACATTCTTTATGGAAGAGTTTTGATTACTTCATGAGACATCATCTTTCACAAAACAAGTAAAACAGAAACAAGTTAAGCCTGAAAAGTGAACTAACACAGACTCATGTCAGATAAGGTATTCAAATAATATAGGTATAAAAACTGATAAGCAGAAAATTTTTTGACTTTTACATATTGGCAGAAATATTTTCAGAATATCCTTGTCAAACCTATTTTTTTTAACCTCCAAAGAATATGATTATTTTTGAGAGACCAGATGGCCAATAATTTGTAATTTTAAAAAGGCATAAATTAGGAGTCACTGCCATGAATACTGAGTCGCATATTAATGGTTATGGTCAGCTACTTCAAGAGGTGTGTCTACTGAACAAGCCTATCAAGAGATAACCACCAAATATTTGATAGAAGAGAACCAAAAATTCATCAGAATCCTTCCTTAAAAGTTTCTCTCATATGCAAAGACTATTTTGACTGTGAAAGTCACATCTCTTTACTGAATATTCAAGCTTTCTTTGTGCAATTCAACATCTTTGGCTTTGAAACAAAGGAAGACTCTTTGGGTGAGGAAAAAGATCTCCTTTGAAAGTAGTATACATAGACAATTACTGTCTAGGTGTTAACAAATATTCACTAATTTATACCTTGTATGAAAGCTAAAATTAATTTTGATTTGTGTCAAGTACCTCAATAAATTCCGTAAATTTATTTTTACTTCACTTAATCATAAAAAGTAAAAACATAAAGGAAGTCACACCTGTTCTTAGCTCAGTCCAGACTGGCTCAATCATTATTTCTTGGTTAAAGAAACCATGAGACACGTTGTATTTATTTAGAAAAAATAGACTTCTTCAATCTTCCCGTAGATGAAGTAGACTCCAATCAAAAAGAGACTTTTACCTAAAAACTGTGTTCCAGGCCAATAAAGCTGACAAGGTATCTAACTGCTCAAAACTAGAGAGGAAACTACAGACTTTTTAAGGATAAAAAGGGGAAGTTTTGAAAAATCTTATCTGTCTCTGTTATGCTCTTTTCTTAAGCTAGATACCATTAGGTTAAAGATGAGTTTCTCATTTCTTGTTTGAAACTATATGATGAACAACAGATGCATAAAACACGGCACGTGTTTCAAATGCTATGCTGTAAACTTATCCAAGCTGGAAGAATTGAGACAAAAAGAATAATCATGCTTTCACTGAAACCTTCCTTCTGAAAGACTGACTAAAATCATGAAGAGTGTTTTCCTATTGTGGGAAAATCGATTTTCAGACCTTGGTACTAATAGTGACTAACTGAAATTGTAAAAGAAGGTGAAACATGTAGAAAACAGCCATGTTGGAGTGGGGAAACAAACTGAACTCAGGTAAGAAAGCAATCAACGAGGTGGGAACCAACTGAATGTCAGAAAGGGTATATCATCTGTCACCAGATGAAGAATGAACCCAGAGAAATGATAGCTTCAGGAATCAAGGAAAATGACAGTGAAAGAGAATTTCCATTGCAACTGGGTGTATGCACACTGGGAGATAAACTGGGAAGAAGACCCAAGAGATAATAACATTGTCTATATTTAATTTGACAGCATGAGAACGAGGTAGACATCTTGTTAAGGCTGTTAAAACTGAAGAGAAAACTTGGCAGCTTTAAAGATAAAACTAATGTCTATACATAATTGCTTACATTATGCATGTTCTGATAAATACTCAGTAATTTATTACACATTATAAATTCCACAAGTATTAATAGTCCACTTTCATACCTATTTTTTATTTTGGTGTCATTTACAGTTCTTAATATAGCACCCCAAGAAAGTTCTTTTTAAACTAAGCCTTAGAGACAAAAAAATAAGTGTAGACAGAATATATCACATTTCCAGAATTAACATCCAAAAACACATATTCTAAAGCCTCCCAATGAGAATGGAAAAACTATCGATTAAATAAGACATTATACTCATGAAGTGTCAGCATAGGCAATGGTTATTTCAGGAATACCACATAAATGTCTTAGTTTTCTTCTACTGCCTTTTAAAATTTTCTCCCTTACAAATAACAAAAGTGTTTGAGAATTATTTCTTTCTACCATGAATCCAAGGTTTCCTTCTCTAAATGCTAATTTTGAAAGACAAAAATTACACACACACACACACACACACACACACACACACACACACATCTTTCATTAGCCAGGGTTATCCAGAGAAACAGAATAGGAGGATGGATGGATACATACATAGGTAGGTAGGTAGGTAGGTAGGTAGGTAGGTAGGTAGGTAGGTAGATAGATGATTGATTGATAGATAGATAGATAGATAGATAGATAGATAGATAGATAGATAGATAGATTTTAAAGAAATGGTACACACAATTGTGGAGGCAGAGGAATCCCCAATCTTCTACCTGCCAGCTGGAGGCCCAGGAAAGCTAGTTGTGTAGTTCCAGTCCAAGACCAAAGGCCGAGAACCAGGAGAACCAATTATGTAAGTTCTAGCCCAGGTTTGAATACCTAAGAACCAGTAGAGCCAGTGTTGTAAGTACTACTCCAAAGACAAAAGACCGATGTTCCATCTAAAGCAGTCAGGAAAAGAGAGTAAATTCTACCTTCCTCTGTCTTTATGTTCTATTAAGGCCCTCAATGGATTGGATGATGCTCACCCACACTGGGGAGGGCTATCTGTCTTACTCAGTCTACAGCTTCAAATGCTAATCTCATCCAGAATCACCCTCACAGACATACCCAGAAATAATGTTTAACCCAGTATCTGGGCACTCCATGACTCAGTCAAGTTGACACATAAAATAATTTATATTACATCCCATTTACAAAGATGTGTTCATTTTCAGACACATACACTGATATGGTTTGGCTCTATGACCCCACCCAAATCTCATGTCATATTGTAAACTTCAGTGTTGGAGAAGGGGCTTGATGAGAGGTGACTGAATCATGGGGGCAGACTTCCCCTTTGCTATTCTCATGATAGAGTTCTCATCAGATCTGGTTGTTTAAAAGTGTGTAGCGCTTCTTGCATCACTCTCTATCTCTCATGCTGGCCATGTGAAGATTTGTTTGCTTCCCTTTCACCTTCTGCCATGATTATAAGTTTCCTGAGATCTCCCCAGAAGCAGAATCCCATACAGCCTACAGAACTGTGAGTGGATTAAACATCTTTTCTTTATAAATTAACCAGTCTTAGGTATGTCTTCATAGCAGTGTGAGACCTGACTAATACTGAAAATTGGTACTGGAAGTGGAACATTGCTATAAAGATACTATAAATGTGGAAGGAGCTTTGAAACTGGGTAACAGATAGAGGATGGAACAGTTTGGAGGGGTCAGAAGAAGAGAGGAAGATAAGGGAAAGTTTGGAACTTGCTAGAGACTAGTTAAATGGTTGTGACCAAAATGCTGATACAGATATAGACAATGAAGTGTAGGCTGAGGTGGTCTCAGATGGAGATGAGGAACATACTGAGAACTGTAGTAAAGGTCACTGTTGGTATGCTTTAGCAAAGAGATTGGTGCCATTGTACCCTGATTTAGGGTATCTGATGGAAGAAATTTCTAACCAGCAAAGTGTTCAAGGCTGCTTCTAAAAGCCTATGCTTATTTGCATAAGCAAAGAAACGACTGAAACTAGAACTTATATTTAAAAGGGAAGAAGAGCATAAAAGTTTGGGAAATTTGTAGCTTATGTGGTAGAAAAGAAAAACCCATTTCCTGTAGAGGAATTCCAGCCTGTTGCAGAAATTTGCATAAGTAAAGAGGAGCCGAATGTTAATAGCCAAAACAATGGAGAAAGTGCCTCCAAGGCATTTCAGAGACGTTTGTGGCAGCCCCTCCCATCATAGGCCTGGAGACTTAGGAGAGAAAAGTGGTTTCAAGGGCCAGATGAGAGAAAAGTGATTTCGTGGGCCAAACCCAGGTCTCCACTGCTCTGTGCAGCCATGGGACATGGCACCCCGTGTCCCAGCCACTCCAGCTGCAGCCATGGCTAAAAGGGGCCAAGGTATAGCTCTGGCCATTGCTTCAGAGGGTGCAACCCCCAGGCCTTGGTGGCTTCCACATGGTGTTGAGCTTGCAGGTGAACAGAAGGAAGAAGGTGAGGCTTAGGAGTCTCCACCTAGATTTCAGAGGATGTATGGAAACACCTGAATGTCCCTGCAGAAGTGTGCTGAGGGGGCAGAGCCCTCATGGAGAACCTCTACTAGGGAAGTGCAGAGGGGAAACATGGGTTAGGAGCCCTCACACAAGAGTCCCCACTGGGGCACTGCCTACTGGGGCTGTGAGAAGAGGGCTACCGTCCTCCAGACCCCAGAATGGTAGATCCATCAACAGCTTGCCCCATGCACCCAAAAACATTGCAGACACTCAACACCATCCCTTGAGAGCAGCCAGGGGAGCTGAGCCCTGCAGAGCCACAGGGACAGAGCTGCCCAAGGCCTTGTGAGCCCACTCATTGCATCAATGTGTCCTGGATGTGAGACATGGAGTCAAAGGAGATTATTTTGGAGCTTTATGATTTAATGTCTGCCCTCCTGGGTTTCAAACTTACATGAGGCCTGTAGTCCCTTTGTTTTGGCCAAATTCTCCCTTTTGGAATGGGAGCATTTACCCAATGCCTGTACTCCCATTATATCTTGGAAGTAACTAACAGTTTTTTTTATTTTACAGGCTCATACGCAGAAGATACTTGCCTTGTCTCAGATGAGACTTTGGACTTGGACTTTTGAGTTAATGCTGGAATGAATTAACACTTTGCGGTACTATTGGGAAGGCATGATTGTGTTTTGAAATGTGAGAAGGACATGAGATTTGGGAGGAGCTGAGGTGGAATGATTTGGTTTGGTTCGGTGTCCCCACTGAAATCTCATGTCAAATTGTAATCGTCAGTGTTCGGGGAAGGACCTGGTGGGAGGTGATTGAATCATGGGGGCAGACTTTCCCCTTACTTTTCTGGTGATACGGCTTTCACGAGATCTGATTGTTTAAAAGCTTATAGAACCTCTCTCTTCACCCTCTCTCTTATGCTGGCAATGTAAAGATGTCCTTGCGTCCCCTTCATATTCTGCCATAATTGTAAGTTTCATGAGGTCCCCCCAGAAGCAAAAGCCTGTACAACCCACAAAACTGTAAACCAATTCAACCTCTTTTCTTCATAAATTACCCAGTCTTAGCTATGTCTGTATAGCAGTGTGAGAACAGACTAATACACACACCCATCTGCAAATAACTTAAATAAATCCAAACTAGATCCTTCCAATTCTGTGGAATCACTTTTCTATATGAGAATAGGTTGAATTTCGTTAAAAATCTTTATTTTGACAAAATCTTTAAAAATGTTTATTTTAAATCGAGGGGCACTTATTTGTAAGTCAGAACTTCTCAAATTTTCAATAATATTTATAAGCTTATCTGTATAATGAATATATTTAAAGATGTAAGTATATTGCAGCTAATGCTCAATGATTGGGAAATGGCTAATGTTAGCAAAAAAAAATGGTTAATGTTTAATATAATCTGAAACTCATGAAATAATTCTTTCTCTTTGATGTAAAAATCAGTCCAATTTATTGGATCAGTTATGAAAAGTACAACCATAAAAATACTTCATGGAGGTTTTTCTGTTGGTTCAGTTTCTCTTAAATGTAAGAGAGTCGGCTGGGCGCAGTGGCTCACACTTATAATCCCAGCACTTTGGGAGGCCAAGATGGGCAGATTGCTTGAGGTCAGGAATTCAAGACCAGCCTGGCCAACATGGCAAAACCCGGTCTCCAATAAAAATATAAAAATTAGCCAGACACGCTGGTGCATGTCTATAATCCCAGCTACTGGGGAGGCTGAGGCAGGAGAATTGCTTGAGCCTGGGAGGTGGAGATTTCAGTGAGCTGAGATCGCCCCACTGTACTCCAGCTTGGGAGACAAAGTGAGACGCTCTCAAAAAAAAAAAAAAGAAAGAAAGAAAAAAGAAAAATAGAAAAGAGTTATCTAGCTATTGAACTCAGCCGAATATTAGCCATGGTATTTGCTGTATGAAATAGTGTATTTGCATGTATATCTGCATATCTCTTGGTACACATACAGGCATAGAGAATAGGATGGTGTAATTTTAAAAGTCACTCAAATAAAAGAAAAAATATTATTTCTCTGCTTACTCCATTACATCTATGACCCCAGATAAGTCATTGAACCTTTCTGAGACTCAGATTTTTTACGTGTAAAATGAGAAGGCTGGACTAGTTAATTTCTCTAAAGTTCCTTCTTGTTTTAATGTTTCTGTTATTCTCTGATTTTATATGCATATGTTATTATTAATAATTAACTTTGTTTATTAGGTGAGTTGTAAATCCAGGAGGGACTTAGATGTAAATAAAGAGCTCCAATTAACAAACTGATATAGGAATCTGTGAGATAGCAAGGGAAAAGTTAGCTTAGTGGCAGAAGTATCTCAATACAACATATCCAAAATGGATAAATAAAATGAAGCAAGGAGTGAAGCCAAATGCACATTGTGAAGCAAATTATACTTGCTAGAAGGAAACAAATTTAGTTTCTAAGAAAATAGCAGGGAACATGAAAGGGAAACAAGCCTGTCTACGCAATTTTCATTGTCCTTGACATTATTTTAAGCTATTCAGAGAAAGTATCACTTATCCTGTTATCAAGAGAAGAATTCATCTATGGGTCCTCTTTATGATGCTGTGAAATGTAGTAAAGAATACTTAACAGCAACCTTCCATGAAATACAACAACTACTTTCAAGGGGTAGTTTATTACAACATTCCTTATATATAAGGACTTCAAGCCTATACTTTTTTTTTTTTTTTTTTGCCCACCCTGCCCAAGCCTATACTTTCTGATGATTAGCTGAATAGAGCTATGGAGCTATTCTATCACGCTCATTTAAGTGTAGAGGTACATGCTATGTATTGTCCAAGGACACCCACCTTAATAGAAGAAAACTATAACTCTGCCTGGGGACATGCCAAGAAAGTATTACAGGCAAGTCAAAGGTTCTGTCTCATTAAAATATTTGGCTTTACCCTAGGAAACAAATGGAAGATCAAAGCTACAATACTTTTAATCTGTAAAAAATAATGTAAGTACATATGTGTAACCAAATACCCACCTAAGTATAAAGCCAACCTTGTTATACAGCAGATGTGTTTACCAAATCTCATTTCCTGGGCATATGGCCCTCTTTCAATGGTAAACAAAAACCTCTCCCCAGCCCCCTTGATGTTGGGCAAGGCAATCTAATTGTCACTCATTGATGAAATGTGATTGGAAGTGATATGTGTCATTTATGGCTTGAGGCAATGAAAAGTCCCTGGATAACTCTCCAATCTTCCTCTTATCCTATTAGGATAATACTGGAGAAGACCTCAGGTTGAGGTCACAGAATAACAAGATCCTTAGATTGCCAAGTAACTTCCTGAAAGATCTACATTCCTGGGGAATCACCCCAGGACATCCAGCAGACTTCAAAAAAGTAAAAATAAATTTCTGTTACGTTAATCACTGAAGAACTGTTACTGTAGCAGGAGCTTAGACTATCGTAACTAACACAGCATCCATATAAAGTATAGTTCTCTGATGAATACCCAGATAAACTGGTTGCAAAACATACTTCTGAATAACTGAAGGAATGCACTCCATAGGCTCGCTATTTATGTCAGATAAATGTTAGGTAATATCTACGAAATAAACAAAAACAAAGAAAGTTGGTTTTGGGGAATTCTGTGAATTCTTTCTTTCTGGCAGTAATTAAATAAGCCAGTGTCCAGTAAAGCCACTGTCTCAGACAGGGTCCCGGCAGTAAAAAGGCAGTATATTCAAATGGAATAATTGAGGACAATTTAATAAAGGGATACTTAAAAATTGCTGACAGGGTTAAAATAAAATAATATGGTAAGAAAAACCAAGTTCTCATTAATACTCCAGACTAGCAAAGGTACAGATGCATCACCACCCTAAAGCTAAAGGGATAATGAGAAAAAAATGGTTCCAGGTATCCAAATAAAGCTGAGACTCTAGTCTGTGGGAAAAAAATGAACCCACAGTCAACTTGTAACCTGATCTCTCTTTTCTCCAGCCTTCTGATCTCCTGTGAGTGCATGGGCTATAACCAACGAGAAGTGAGAGCAGAGTGGAGACTGTTGGTACAGTCCAAAGAAGCCCACCGTCCAAGGCACAAAGGAGGGTGGAGAAGGCTGGAAGATGAATCTGCAGGGAGAAATCCAAGATAGTCAACTAAAGCCATGCTATATGCACAGTGGATAATTTTTATCTTTCTGTTACCTATAGAGGAAGAGGAAGACTATCACAATACCTCAGAAAAAAAACATTCTGAGGTCCTGAGAAAGGATAGAAAGGAAGTGGAAAATAGGGACAGATAAGAGAGACATTCTGCAGGTTGAATGTATAGACTCGTGGTAATTAATTGTGAAGAATGAAGGCATTAAAAAAGAAGGTAAGGAAATGCTTCTAATTTGTTTGAGAGAATGAGTCAAGAAAACTAGTGATTCTGGCTTGGCATCCTGTAGCCAATTTGAATAAGGTCAATGTTGGAGGACTCAGGTTATTCAGAACGACAGACTTGCCAACCATTGGAACATCAATGTAGTTGGATTAGGAAACAGAGCCAAGCCCTCTTTTACTACCTATCCCTCAACTTTCTCGTGACAAGGAATTTACCCTCTGCTCAAAGTAAGATGTGTAATTTGCTCCTTACTTAGACTTATCTGCTCCTTACTTAAGAGTCTTTTCATACGTGCTCCCATGATCTAGAGCAGAAAATGATACTTCAGGGTACATTCACAGACAAGAGACTTAGCTGCTTTTGCCTGCAATTATTAATCATTTACACGCAACATTATCTTTGCAAAGCATTTGGCAACCATTAATTAAATCTCATAACACTCCTGTAGGTAGCTTTCTAATAAAAAGAAACATTCACAGAAGCCCAGCCCTCATCAAAACTGAGAAACTGGCACATAATTTCTTCAATGTACCCTTCCTCTTCCAGGCACCAAGGACCTACAAGCTACTCCCATATAGCCCATGTCTTCCTGCCACAAAGGCCCTAATGGACCTAGAAGGTGGCCATCCTATGCTCTCAAATTCCCTTTTCCCGACTCCCAAAATCTAACCGCCCAGGGTAGTAGCATTCATTTACTGAAATAAACTTAACTCTGTCTAATTGTTACCAGATACCACAGTATCTTAATCCCAAAGAGATGTGATAAATGGCAGATTTCATAAACTGTGACAAAAGAGGGTACCAAAATATTTTTTGATAAGGGAAAAAAAGTTTGGTTGATTTTTTCCCCAAGTCTACATTATTGAAGATTAGTCTTCGGTATACTTGCTTCAAATATATAGTATGATTGTGAAAATCAAGAATACAAGTGCAGGGCTCTGGACAATATTGATAATGCTATCCAGATTGAACAATTTGGACAGAACTCCCTAACAGGAAAAGAGCCAGAGAACGGAGTTACCTGGGCCTACCAACTGTGGCCATTACAAATTACTCATCCTTTGAACAGGAAGGGAAAAGTCTGTCTTCCTTCCCTACATTCTAAATCTACTACTTCACCTATAATTTGAATCTCACTTAATAGCTTCACCATTTACAGTTTCCAAAACCAGAATCCTTGGATTTGTCCTCAACACTTTCTTCATCATACTACATATACAAAACAATCACCAGTCAAGTCCTGTTGATTCTATCTGCAAAATTAAAAACGAAAGTTGCCAACTCTCCTCCATTTTCCTTCTATTCCCTTACTTCACATTATTGTCATCTCTTTTCTGGAAGATTAAACATTTTCTGATCTTGGCCTCATCCAATTTCTTCTCTGTTACCAGGGTAACTTTTAAAATATGAATCTGGAAAACACTATTTATGATAGTTCAGACTTCACTCCTTCTATGAAATCTACCACAATGCCCCAGGCATAGTCTTCTCCTTCTGTGTCCATCTCTCCATTGTAGTAATTAATATATCACACTGTTATGCATCTACTTATATATCTATTTCTTCATTACACTTGGAGTATAGGGACTACATCTTCCTCATCTCTTTATATCCAGAATTGTGCCAAGACACACATTTTTTGCTACACATTTGTTAAAATATTTGCCATTATAATTGCTTCATAAGGTTAACACTTGGAAGGTCTCAATTGAAATGCAAATATTACTTAATGGGTAATTACCCACTCAGCTATTAATGCATTACTTAGGCCATCCCAGTCACCCCATCACAGAGCAAGACCCCAAAAGGGTGGATCCCAAGGTGTTTAGGTGATGAAAAGTGATCTGGAAAGGTCTGGAGCATTGAAATGATGTGAGCTGAAGAAGATCAGCATACATAGCTTTTAGGGAGCCACAGTCTCTCCCAAGGATAAGTGTATATAAAAAGGAAAAAATATAAAAATTATGCATAAAAGTGGCCAAAGGGGAATTCAAGTCAAATGGTGCTACATTTTCTATCATGCTCAGGATTGGTCTTGAATACAGTTAGGTGTTACTTTACTTTTCCCAAAAAAAGGATCCAATTAGTATATATTACTCATCTCCTTTAATGCTAAATGGACCCCACATTCTATATTATTCTATCATGCTAGGATTGGATGAAAGATTTGTCATCATCAATCATTCATTCATTTATTCACTCATTTATTATTTCACTTCTAAGGTCATCTATTTCTAGAACAAAAGGCTAAGCAAACCCCCTCCGGACACTCAAGCAAGTAGAAGTAGACTTGTGGGATTAGAGGAATTAGACCTTCTGGTTTGCATTATACCTTAAAGCTATCCCCTAATCTGTTCTCAAATTGCTCCAAGCTATGATTTGACTGATAAAACACCAAGGGCACAATGTTGAATGGTTGGATTTATCCTATGGCATATAAAATTCATAACAATATGAGGAAAATTAAATGATAGACAGCTTTCATTTATATATATATACATATCATAAACCTTAGTATGGGAGCCGCAGATCTATTAGGCATGGCACTCCAATGTGGTAAGACCTAATTACATTTTTCTGATAAATGAGCCTTGGGATTTTTAACATCTTGAGGATATATGTGAATGTGCAGGAAATGATCACTAGGACAGTATCAAATGTTGGTAGTTTGAATCCACTCCGAAAATTAAAAAAGTGCATCAATTAGTTAATGAAGTGACTAACAACTACTGTTGGATCACCTGTTCCTTTTAAACTATGGATGACAAATTTGCTTCTTTGGTGGTGCTGATTCTTTATTGATGTGCTTTTGACCATGACTCTGGCAAAATGAGTGCATGGACTCATTTCTGATTTCCCTGCACAGCACCACAAGAGCTGTCCAGAGATACAGCAACCTCTGTGACATAGGAGGCAAGACCTTAGATTCATAGTGAATGATGCTTAAACTTGAACCTCAGCTGTATACATAAAGTTATCATTAAAATGACCATGACCCATGCAGCTCTTTTTACAATTGTCACAACTTTTTGCAATTGTAACAACAAAGCAAATGATGCTGTAAGAAGATGAAAGAGATGGAGAAGGAAGCAGAGAAGCAGAAGCAGTGGTGGAACAGGCAAAAAAATTCTGCCTGCATGCAACAGTCCCATATTTGCAATACTTAGCAACTTTTCAGGTATGTAAACTTTCAGACAGAAATATAAACAAGCAAAAATAGCCAAGTATTCATTCTTTAAATATCTTGTTTAGGTCTTAGCACAGAAAATCATCCCATTGCATTAGGTTTGTTTCCAGCTCAAGATATGAATGAACAACACTGTTCCCTTGATGTTTCTCAATTATATGCCAAGAAAAACAATGTATTGATGCTCTCATGTTAATGTACTATAATTTTTTACATTTCATATACCGAATTATATTTTCTCCTGATAGTGATGTAAGGCTTCAGTACTAAGGATTGAAAAGGCAGCTCTAGTATTTATATATTTAAATTTTTTTAAAAAAAATACATTACACAGACAGTTTTCTGTTGTGGGCTTACCTTGTTAATGTGCTTTCCAAACAAATTCATTAATTCAAACTCTGCTTTCTATGCAAGATTTTCAAAAGTATGACTGATTGACACTTTTAAAAATGAACATGAAGGCTATATTAACCAAAATAACATATCCAACTAATAAAAAAAGGTCATCTGTATTTATTAACTTAAATGTCTGGCCATCACTGTGACCTACAAAGTATATTGGACAGTGGCACATTGAGTGCTTATTTATTGAGCCCTACATTCAGGCACTGTGTACAGTAGGAAGGGAGTGAAAATTAGACAAAGTTCTTTCTTTCAAGAAGTTCACAGTGCAATACAGGAGATACATGCAAATATTTATCATACGGTAATACAATGAAGCTATTGTAAATGGTTCAGTGATATCACGAAGAGTGTAATTAACTCTGTCCAAGTGATCAGAAGTCTTCATCTAAAGGCTTCATCATCTTGAAGCACAAACATTTGCTAGGTAGACAAAGGAAAAGAGATCACTCCATGGAATAATATGTGCAAAATCACAGAGGCAATGAGAGCCTGAACTAAAGCAGTGACATTGAGGATGGAGTGAACGGGATGTGAACACAGTAAAAGAAAGTCAGGAGAAAGAGTGTCTAGCATCTTCCATCCTAGGGAGAATATGAAGAGATGAGATGAACAGAACTGACTTCACAGTGACTACTTTAGAGCAGGGGTCCTCAACCCCCAGGCCATGGATCAGTAGGAGTCCGTGGTTTGTTAGTAACCGGGCCACACAGCAGGAGGTGAGCAGTGAGCGAGCCAGTGAAGCTTCATTTGTATTTACAGCCACTCCTCATCATTTGCATTACCACCTGAGCTCTGCCTCGTCAGATCAGCAGTGGCATTAGATTCTTATAGAAGCATAAACCCTACTGTGAACTGCACATGCGAGGGACCTAGGTTATGCACTGCTTATGAGAATCTAATGCCTGATCATCTGTCATTGTCTCCCATCAATCCTAGATAGGACTGTCTAGTTGCAGGAAAACAAGCTCAGGGCTCCCACTGATTCCACACTATGATGAGCTGTATAATTATTTCATTATATATTGCAATGTAATAATAGAAATAAGGTGCACAATAAATGTAATGCACTTGAATCATCTTAAAACCATCCCCCACCTCTGGTCCATGGAAAAACTGTCTTCCACAAAACCAGTCCTTGATGCCGAAAAGGCTGGGGACCTCTGCTTTAGAGTAATAAAGTTTGAAATTGAAAGGTGAGCTGTGACAGAATAAACTTTAGGAGTCCAAAAACCTGGCTTTCAATCCCATTTCTGCTGCTAACAAGCTCCGTGACTTTGGAGGAGTCATTTCTCCCTCTGGATCCTAATTGCTCATCTGCAAAATATATTGAGTTGCTCTATGACCTGTGACATCCCTTCTATCTCTGTCATTCTATGGCTATAAATAAAGGTTTTGAGATAAGAAGGCAGGCAGTTCTTAACTTATGTGACTCTGTAGTTCCCAAGGACAGAAAACCAAATTCCTGGAGTAGCAGGTGGGATGGAAGACACAAATGTCACTTGAGAAGAATCGTACGTAAACATAAGTGTAGTCACCTCTCATTATCGAGGCACTGATTATTCATTTTCCAGATTATCTGTGACCTCCGCTTCTCCTCCTCCTGACTGCCTGGCTTTTAGGAAAGTCTCTGTTCATTAAGATCTCCAATGCAAGGTGAGAAGGGAAGGAGGAAAGCACAAGCACCACAGTTGGCTGCTTATTAGCAGATCTGTCTTTATTTAAAGTGGATTTAGGAAGAAGAAGATTGAAGGCAGAAGCTAAAAACAAGTCTTTATGATTATCAATGGATTTCAATTATACAGTTTAGCCTTATTTCCACAGAAAACTGACAGTTTAATATCGTAAGTTACTTGTGAAGAATAAACACAAATAGTAGAAAAGTGAACTTTAAAATTGTAGCAGATGGGAAGCAAAATAAAAGCTCATTTAAAGATCAATTTTACTTCTTGATGTGAAAACAATGTTGCACCACTGTTCCCCCCAGGACCTTCTCCAGAGACTGGTTTTGCTTAGCCTAAAATTATTTGGACAATAAAAGCCTTCATGACTTCTTTTGGAAAACTGTCCGGGCTCAAACTAAGTCCTCTATCAGGATCCTGGAACAAGCAAGTGAAGTTTTTTTTATTTATTCTAGAGAAGAAAATCACAGGATCTTGTAATTTATTGAAACACCGAAATGGGCACCAAATCTACATTATGGAGAGGAAAGGGGTACACTAGAGCTAATAATGCTCCAGTGGAAATATTTAGCTCTCCTGCAGAGGAGCAGGTAGGTAAATGCAGTGAGAGGTTCTGTGCTCCTCAGGAAACTAAATACTTTCCCTTTGGAAAGCCCAAATGAACTTACTAAAACAAACAAACAAACAAAAAACCAGAATGCCTATTTACCATTCACCCATACAATATATTCAATAAATATAAATCAGAAACAGGCTGACTGGCCTGGCACTACAGGGAAAGCAAACAAAAGAAACTATGTAGTGAATCTGGACTTTGGAGGACTAAACCACCACATAAGTATCTAAACATCTAGGTAAGAGGGCAGTTTTGTGATGTGTGAGGCTTTAACATATACAAATATATTATATATTGCACTTCTGTTAATATCATATAGCAAAGTATGCTTATATCTTTCTTGATCTCTTACCTTTACCAATCATATGGAAATTGTTATCACCACTCAAGGGCAGTTTGAGTAGTAGAGGAACACTCAAGTGTTTTAATAAACAAGAATTAAGCACCAAGGTGATTTAGATACTCCAGAGAGTGTAAGATCAATGCAACAATTCTCCAGACTTTAAAATATCAACTGTTTGAATAAAAATTATATGTGATATTTTACAGTTTGCAAGCATTTTCTTACACATTATCTCATTTAACCTGTTTTTTTAATTTCTTTTTGAGACAGAGTCTCACTCCATCACCCAGGCTGGAGAGCAGTGGCACAATCTTGGCTCACTGCAACTTTTGCCTCCCACGCTCAAGTGATTCTCATATATCAGCCCCCTGAGTAGCTGGGATTACAGGCACGCACCACCACGTCCAGCTAATTTTTGTATTTCAGTAGAGAGAGGGTTTCGCCATGTTGGCCAGGGTAGTCTCGAACTCTGGACTTCAAGTGATCCTCCTGCCTCAGCCTCCCAAAGTGCTGGGATTACAGGCGTGAGCCATCATGCCCAGCTTCATTTAACCTTTATAGCAGCCTTGTACCTTAAGTATGTCGTCCCTATTTTACAGATGAGAAAACTGAAACATTGAGAAATTGATTAGGTCACATAGCTGATTAATATCAACATTTGAATTTGAGCTTCAGTCTTCAGATGCCAGGTCCAGTTTCTATATTTCAGTTATTATGTTGATTAGAAGATTTTATTCAGAAGAAGGGAACAACAGACACCAGCACCTACTTGAGGCTGGAAGGTGGGAGGAGGATGAGTATCAAAATGCTGTTATGCTTATTACCTGGTACTATGCTTATCACCTGGGTGACTAAATCTGTACACCAGACCCCCATGACACACAATTTACCTATATAACAAACCTGAACATGTACTAGTGAACCTAAAATAAAAATTAAAAATAACCTATAAAAGCACCGAAAATGGTAGTACTGGACACAAATAAATTGCTTTTCAGGAAGAATAAATATTCATCTAAGCTAACCTGGATTGAACCAGTGAGACTTCTGTATTTGAGGAAGTTTGATCAGCCAAAATGCTCAGGGAACAGGGCTTCTGGCTATTGAAATCCTTTTTTGCTTCAATGTTTTTTGTTGTTGTTGTTGTCCATAATTATAATGTGTCTTCATTCATTTTTGTGACATAGGACATAAAGCATATAAAAAAATCCTTAGTGACTTGAGTAGTAAACTAAACAAATATATGTTGATTGATAAACTGCAGGGCCTCTTAAAGCAGCATTCTGGCCATTCACTATTATTATTTAGGGGTATAAGTAAACATATAGAGTTCCAAATCAAATTTATACTGACTTCAAGACACTCCAAGGAAGTTGTTAGAATAAATCACTGATGAAAGTTTATTATCTTATTTGTTTCTTTCTTCCTGGAGTCAAGGTCAAAAAAAAAATCTGTTAGTGATTTTGATGAATTTAATCTTTACTGCAATATATAAATATATTTCAGTGAAAGCTGATCTCCTTTTCAGCACATGGAGACACAAAGCCAAGAGTCACCATACTAAGCAAAACGTAAATGAACTGAGAACCATGGGTCAAGTGAAAACTCTTCCATTTTTTTGAGTCTTCTATCAGGATCCTGGAATAAGCAGGTGAAGTTTTTTATTTATTCTCGAGAAGAAAATTACAGGGTCTTGTTACTTATTGAAATACTGAAATGGGTATCAAATCTACATTATGGAGAGGAAAGGGGTACGTACTAGAAGACAACACTAGAGCCATCCTGGTGTGCTGAGGCATAAATCAAATGGCTGCTCTATGAAGGAGAATCAAGGTGCTTAGGGAACTCAAGATGGATCTACATTAAGTATATTACAGCTCATTCACAATGACAACTTCAACAAACAATACTGGAATCTGTATGCAGAAGGAAGTTTATTTGAATGTATTCTTTCCTCCAGTGAAGGAGATTTAGAATACTGGAACTTTAACAATTTTGATTAACATCTTTCTAAGGTCTTTTTAGCATTCTCTTCTGTCAAAGGTATGAAGAACAAATCTTCAAAGCCCTCCCTGCTGGGATTTTGCTTGAAACCAAAGACATTCTCAAACAATTATTTTCTCATTAACACAAGGGAGAAGCAGGACTGCCACCACCTCTTCTTTGCCTGTGGCCCCTAATAACCCCACACAATATTTCAGAAGCTACCTTCCTCATTATTTATTATTTTCCGGCGAAATATTTTATCTTACAAAGATCAAGTGTGTCTTGCATTAATTCATATTATAAGCTAAATTTTGACATGCTCTGATCTATGTGTATTATATACAATAGTGATCTGAATGCAATATACTAAAGCTTATAATCTATGTGCATTGCAATACTCAATAAAAAAGCTAACAAAATTTCCTCAATTAGCATAGGAATTGACCTTCATTTTTATCTAGTATGCTAAATCAACTGAATAATTACTCTGAAGACTAGACTAAATGATACCTACTTAGTTTCCCAATTTCTGACTATAAGCTAAGTAATTTGTAAATTACTTACACCCCTAAATATAATATGAATTGATGAACTTTTGGACAGCCCCATGCTATACCTAAACTCAATGATTCATTCTAAATTTCTTTCAATTACCTCCATAAAAACAAACTGTATTTTGGAAGATAGGTTAAACACAAGCAATCTTCAATGAACAATAGTTACTTTTAAATTTTTACATTTTACATTTTACATTTTACATTTCACGGAAACTAGAAAACATTTCAAACTGATTTATTTTAATTCCTCAACCAGCAAATTAAAACTGAGTAGCTAAATCTTATCCCATTTGATTTTGTATTTTATTATACATTTATAAGAGGATTTAATTGAGTTGTATTAACAGTCACATCCCAAGGACTACTGTTGCCCACGTAGTTTGAAAGTAAAAGTGACATTAATAAACCTTGGGTGGCTGGGAAACAGAAACCATCTATGAACAACCTAATTCTAGCCATAGAAGCAACACTGTAACTGTGCATCCAGGGCCCATAAGAAGTCAGAATAAATATTCAAGTTGCAAAATGATTTACCATGTTCCACCTTCTTTCATAGCCTCTTATTAGGTATCTGTGGACTTCTGAGCAGAACTAGCATTTCTATTGAGAAAAGGCAAAGGGATTGTGACTTTTCACTGTCTCCAGTACTAAGTAAGTAAGAGTATGTTAATCAAATTTATTTTTATATATATATATTTATATATATATATAATTTTTTTTTTTTTTTGAGACAGAGTCTCGCTCTGCCACCCAGGCTTGAGTTCAGTGGTGCGATCTCTGCTCACTGCAACTTCTGCTTCCTGGGTTCAAGCAATTCTCCTGCATTAGCCTCCTGAGTAGCTAGGATTACAGGTGCATGCCACCATGCCTGACTAATTTTTGTATTTTTAGTAGAGATGGGGTTTCACCATGTTGGTCAGGCTGGTCTTGTACTCCTGACCTCATGATCTACCTGCCTTGGCCTCCCAAAGTGCTGGGATTACAGGAGTGAGCCACCATGCCCAGCCTTTATACGATCTTAAAACTGGCAGTGTTACAGATACAGAAATAACATACAAATTGGCACTGATAAACTGGTAAAATGGTCCTACAAAGGGGAATAATGCCAACAGGAGAAAACACAAAGCATTAGGAACAAGCTTGGACTTAAAGATCAAAAAGTGATAACCACAGATACAGTATGGAAGAGCCCCCATTAAAAATTAGTATAGCTTGAGAGACCTGGAATTCATAACTGACTATAAGCTAAGCATGAACCAGCATTGCAATACTATCACAAAGATGCCCCAGGAATGTACTGAAAAATAATACACTGAACAAGTAACTAACATTTATTGGGCTTTTTCTGAGTGCCATGCAGTTTATTAAATGTTTTATACATACATCTCATTCAATGCTTCCAATATCTTATCACATAAAGTAATATATTTAGCATATAGATAGCATCTATATAGGTTTTATATATTTATGTACACAAATTCATTTATATATGTTTCGCACCATCTTACATGTGAGAAAACTGAAGTCCCAGACTTAACTCTTTCTTAGAATTCCTGTGAATATTGAGAAAATGGCTACTATGGTCTTGCAGAGTAAGGTGTTGTAACACTGGAATCTAAATTAAGTATTTTTCTTCTCCCTTGTATAATCTTTTTTTCTCAATAAAAGTGCACAAATGGCTATACAGGACAAATGATTTTGCCTTGTGATCTACTTTGATTTATTAGTAAAACTACAATGATGAATCATATTTAATTATGATCATTAAGAGTGATAAAACATACAAATTGCCTGTTCATCACAAAGATCATGAAAAATGTGCATTTTTGAATTCTGATGCTGAGAGAAGTAACCAAGTTTTCTGCCTGATCCAAAAGAGCTTTCATTCCCTATTGAAACTTCAGAGAATGTCGAGAATCTGAGCGTTAGATGAACCTTAGAGGGTCCATCTTCCAGCCTTCAGGCAGCTGGATAGGAAACATTCCAGGACTAGTTATCAAGTCTCTTGAAGTCAATCAGCAAAATATTTTACTTCTAATAATAACAATCTTTCATGTGTTTTTCATTCTCTCCATGTTTACACAGTACCTAAAACAGCTGTGTTAGATTATTTTGTGAATTGAACAGCCTCCTGTAGCCAGCTCTGAAGCAAGTTTTTAAACCAGGAACAGGTTCATCAAAAGTCTTTGGTTGCCCATAGTGAGTTTTCTACACCTTGATAACCATAAAGGTTTTCATTATGCTCAATAGAAATTTCTACTGCTTCCGTTGTAAGCACTTTTCCATTTTTAAATCTCTGAATTAAAAAGCTATTAAATATCTCTCCCCATAACAACCACTGAAGATGAGATTCCAATTACCTCTTGCCTTTAAAGTGAAATCCCTATCCCAGTAGCATATTCTCATATGAAGAGAAAAACCCACTCTAACCTTTTTTACTGCTCTTCTCTGATGTTTTCAGTTTTGCATCTCTATTTTAAAAGTATGTTGCCATATAGTAAGTGAAGTTGCCACATAGTAAGCACCAATATATGATAGCTATTATTACTATTATTATACCAGATGAAAAAGGAAGATACACTAGACCGATTATCAGAACATGACTGTTGAGCATAGTCCAAATCAACAGTTTCAATTTGTAAATTGGGGTACTCAGGAAGGAAAAGCTGGAACTCAAGAGTCAATATAGAAGAACAGTTGTCAACATTAGAATACTGTATCATAGGTCCTATAGGCCACTAGTCTGTATAGTACAGACAAATACAAAGCGACTTAAGAACACTATAGAAGCCCAGAGATCAGTGCTAGGCAATCGTGTCCTGAGAAGACCAGCAGGGAGAATAACAATCATAAGCCTTAAAGAGGGATTGGTTTGGGAACTGAAACAAAGCTGATACTACAGGGGGGTAATTCACTACTCCACACTGGGGGAATCCCAGAAGGTAGAAGCAGAAAAAAATGAGATTCCTTTGGTAAGAACTAAGATAAAGGTGCGCTCTTTGGTAAGAGAAAATGCTATACGCATAGCAATAGACACACACTATTCTGCTGTTTACTGTGAGTCAAGTACCATTATAGATACTTTCTTTTGACAATAAGAAAACATTAGAATCCCAAGAGTCATGTGTACCTTTATATAAATTATCCAAGTTATACTCTGCAAGGGTGAAATTAAGGAATTAAACTGCCCAACAAACTACATGTTTTTTAATCATGCCAACAGAGAAATGCTGAAAAAACAATTATTCTAACAACATAGAAATCTAATCCACTAGAGGGTTCTCCATGTTTTATAGAACCTCAGCGCTAAAAGGAACCTGAAAGACCATCGAGGTCAATCTCCTGCTAAATTCATGAAAGAACTCTACCACCACCCAGACCTCCGGTCATTTAGCATTTATTTTAACACTTCTGCAGCGCTGAGGCACACATTAAATTTTCAAATTATTTCAAGTTTTATATTTGAACCAAACTCTGCCCCCTGATACTTACTCATCTTTACGAGTTTGGATAGATGTGGATCCAAACAGTCACTAAAGAGAAATCTAAATCTAATCCTTCCTCCATCTGAAAATCCTTGTCAGTAAAGGGCACTGACATTTCCTTGCCAACTGGTAAAAGGCTTTAACCTCCTACATCAAAGCTTTTCTTTTCTTTTTTTAAAATTTTTTATTATACTTTAAGTTCTAGGGTACATGTGCACAACGTGCAGGTTTATTACATATGTATACATGTGCCATGTTGGTGTGCTGCACCCATTAACTCATCATTTACATTAGGTATATCTCCTAATGCTATCCCTCCACCCTCCCCCAACCCCACGACAGGCCCTGGTGTGTGATGTTCCCCTTCCTGTGTCCAAGTGATGTCACTGTTCAATTCCCACCTATGAGTGAGAACATGCAGTGTTTGGTTTTCTGTTCTAGTGATAGTTTGCTGAGAATGATGGTTTCCAACTGCATCCATGTCCCTACAAAGGACATGAACTCATCCTTTTTTATGGCTGCATAGTATTCCATGGTGTATATGTGCCACATTTTCTTAATCCAGTCTGTCATCTTACATCAAAACTTTTCTTGATCATTCATATATTGTATACGTGGTAAACATGGTCAAGTCCACATCAAAACCAACTTCTGCTACTGAAGTGGCACAGTTATTAGATTTAGAACTCTCTTCAGGGAAATATTATGTCTAATTCATTACCGTGTCCTGAATATCACCAGACTCTGGAATATATGAGATGATGAACACCTATTTTTGATTGAGGTAATGCAGTTTCAACAGAAGCAAAAAAATATATAATCAAAGGTCAAAACATGTTTTGACAACAATACAAGGTAAACTAAGCTAAGACCCTAGAAGACAGGTCGTCCTATTATTTCCAAACTATTCCTGACTCATTAAGGGCAATATTTTAATTTATAATATCAGGCTTATACATGCTGTTTACTTTCTGTGTATGTTTACACATTGCCTAAAAATCATTAGACTAAATTGTTTTACAGAATTGTACAAATGTGTAGACACACAAAATACGAAAAATAAACTTGTAAGCACCTTTTAAATCTAAAGGGAAATAATATGATTCCTTTACAAATCAGATGTGATGTTTACTATAAAAGAAAAATGATGGTTGTGATGATGATGATGATGATGATAGCAGCTAACATTTATTGAGCAGCTGCTACATGCCAGATACTGCACTCTTACATAATTTCATTTAAGCCTCATGAGTTATATGTTATCATCTCTGTTTTAAAGACAGAAGATAATACAGTGTGGAGAGTTTATGTGACTTACCTAAAGTCACAGAGCAAGTTTGGATCTGGAATCAAACTCAGGTCTATCTACTCTTAACAAGTGTTAATTGTATCTTTGAAGACAAACCATAGCAAGAATCCTTAGGAACATGACCGGTGACTAGATCCACTTCCATCCTTGTTCTCATGTTCAATCCTTTAATGGTTTCACCTTATTTAACGCTAGATTGTCTCCATGAATTTTCCTCTACTTAGGCCCTGTCAAAATTATATACAGTAACCTTGGAAGCCAAAAGAGGTACCACTTATCTAAAAATTGCTCCATTTAGGATAGGAAAGCAAATAATTACCAGACTATACGCCACTTTCTAGAGTTGCTCTCCTTTCTCTTGCTGCAGTAGAATGATAGATAGAAACTGGCCAAGAGAAAAATCACTGGTGATGAATTGTAGTCACAAGCCACATGAAACATGTTTAAAAGTGTCTAGAAATAAAGTTGAGTTTTTTCCAGGTAGAAACACAGACACACCCCCAAAACATCTGCACCAAACAATTCTATCACAGAATTACCTATCCCAGAGACTAAGTTCCGTCCAGAGGTTTTGAAAGCAGTGAAAATGTCATCCAAGGAAGTGAGGTCAACTCCACAAAATATGTCATCACATTTGCTCCTTTAATATGTACCTATGCTTTTTCCTTTGGAGAAAGGAAACAAACAGCCAGAGAAGTATTGCAGCATTATATTTTCCTGTTATTGTATCTAACCAATACAGAAGTAACATGATGAGTGGTGTCAGCACAGGATTTGGAATTGGACAGGCATGGATTAAACTTTCTAGTTCTGCCATGGCCACTTACTATAACTTATATGGTGAGTCAGCCTTAGCTCTCTGATCCTCATCTGTAAAATGTATGTATTACATATAAATATTTATTATATAATTATATGTGTATGCATATATACTTGTTATATTTATATACACACATACACATATATACATCCTTCATAGGTTATAAACATTAATAATATATAATAATAAAGTGCCTACATTATAATAGGTTCTCGATAGCAAATTTAGTGGGTATAAATTTTTCTCCACACACTTGTGCATATTAGAAACATCAATTTTTGTTTAAATTTAACCAGATTTTACTCTGAGCCCTCATTCTATTGGACCTGCAGTAAATTAAATGGCCTTCATTACTGTACATCCAACAGTCTCCCACAGAGCAGAACATTGGGGAAGGTCACTGATTATAGGTTTACACCAGGCACCACTTATAAATTCTCATTGGTCTTTTACAATTGGACCACTCAATAGCTTCTGCACAATCCTGGACATAGGAATCTTTGTGAAGAATAGGCCTCAGATTTAGCATCCTTATGTATACCACACAGCCTTCTAGAGACACACACACACACAGACACACAGCCCAAGCACTCCAGTTTTCTTGATAATCCAATCCACAATGCCGTAACTAGTTTCAAAGTCTCTTCCTTCACTATCCTACTGCTTCTTCCAACCCACTTTCAAAGGCCTCACTTCTGGACCTCTCCTTCCAGTTAAGCTCTCTGGAAAGCCTCTTGAGTTGAGGCTTTCCAAAAGCCAGTCATCGTATTCATAAATTTGACAACATAAACTACATGCCACCCCTATGCAAAGCCACAAAATGATCTATCTCCTAGAAATACAAAAGAAAACACAACAAAAAAATATAACTTTTTTTGTTTCTTCTAGAAAATAAGAAAAATAAATAACCCACACTATTTTCAATGATCTTGCCCCACTGTTGTCATAGCATATCATCACCAGACAAAATGGCAAAGTAGGAGAAATGGGTCCTTCATTCTGATGTCTTCTCTGCTTCTCCTTTAGAGTCCTTCATTCCTAGCCAGGTACCCAAAGCCATTATAGGTCTTGATGCCATATCCATGCCTATAGATACCAACTCATCTTGGTTTGCCCAGGACTGTTAAAACTGAAAGTCCTGTATCCCAGGAAACTCCCCAATCTTAGGTAAACTGGGAAGATTAGTCACTCTAGGCATAACTTCCTTCCATAGGTATCACTCCATCTAATGATCTTTGGTTCCACTGTTAAAATCCATGCTCTCTTTGCTAGCTAATCTGATAAATAAATTCAAAGTAAGGTATTAATGTATCACCTCTCCCCAAAAAAAATCTTCAATTTAGCTAGGATATACAAATCATAACATAGCTATATTAGGTGGTATGGCAGGGCTGATGCCAGAAAAATACCAAGGGACCAAACATTTTCAGAGCACTTGAAATCTCACCATTTGGATGCCACCTATTTGGCCTATGGGTGGAGCTAATACACGGGTCTAATTGAATTATTAGACTCTCAAAATCTTGCTTTAACAAACAACTGAGGAACTTTAAAAAATAAAGTCAAATACCTCATGTTCTCACTTATAAGTGAGATCTCAAGAAGAATGTGGAATGATAAACATTGGAGAATTGGAAGGGGGAGGGTGGAAGTGAGGTAGATGATGACAAATTACTTAATGGGTACAATGTACCTTATTCGGGTGATGAATACACTAAAAGTCAAGACTTCACCACTTCCCAATATATTCATGTAACAAAAACATACTTTTCACCCCTTAAATTTGTTATTTACCTGGATCTCATCCCAGAGCCATCAAGTCAAAATTCCTAGGGTGGGGAGTGACCTAGGACTCAGGCACTGGATTTTGTTTTTAAAGTTCCCTAGGTGATTTTAATGTGCAGTCAAGGTTGAGGGCCATTGTCTTAGAGCCTTTGAGAGTTTAGGCAAGTAGACATCATCTCATATACTTTTCCCAATGAATAAAGTAAAAATGGGAAACTAAGTGCTGCCTTTATTAGATTTTTTTGCAAAGATTGATCAATTCCTCCTTGCCAATTGCATTCCATCCCACAATGAAAACACTTTAATAGATGCTTACTTATTGATTGAGAACAAGAGTCCTCTGGTGTCTTCACCTTTATCTTTTGGACACCATATTATACCTTATTTATAGACATCCAATCCTCAATCACACCTGCACCAGAGATGTTCATTCAGTATATGCTTCAGTGTCCATCCCATGACCCTGGAACCTGGACAGTAATAATTAGCAACCTGGTGACAAGGCAAGTTACAAGGCATTCCTGGCACCTGCTGAATCTGGAAATGTCCATAATATTACCCATTTGACCTGCTGGTTGTGCTGCCTTTGCTGGGTCTTGATGAGCTATGTTGAAAAGTCTCTGTTTGATACTTTCTTGCAAATTCAAACAGATGCTTCCCACCTTATGACTCAATGATGCATAATGCAAACCTAAAGCAGTAAAATTGAGGGCACTTAAGTTTTTAATCAAATTAGAAGTCTATGACTTGACTTCTGCAGCACTAGCACTAAAGGTGGCAAATAGAACCTTGGCTCAGAGGATTTTAATCTCAGTCTTGACAGAGAGGCGCCTACCCGTTTTCCTTGAGAAGCATTTTGCCTTCATTGCCTCTTTAATTCTTTTGAGATCATAAATGTGATTGCTCAGTGGTGATGTGTTGTGCTGATAGATGCACTTGCCCATTAAGTTTGACCCTAGACTATCATCAAATTTCCCATAGTGCATCTAGCAAGTTTCATTACTGACTTGGGTCAGATTGAAATTATCAGGCTAAAGCTAAAGTCCCTTGACCCAGTTCATTCCTCCTTGCTGTCATTCTGTAAGGGATTTCATTTTTGTCCTTACAGAATTTTGCTGCAGAATCTAAGAAGGTTAGGAAAACAGGATATTCAGATGAAAGGAAGATAATGATAATCGGATCTCTACCCCACCCCATCTCACCCCCAAACTAATCGATTTTTTATATTGTCAATTGTGTCAATTCTTATATTTATAATAAATTTTCAGAAAGACAAAATGGTTGCATGATCTTCCGTGAAACTAGTACTAAGTGGGTGATACTTTCTTAACAGATGCATAAGCCTCTGACAGAATGATTCTGTGAGGACCACAGACAACAACTGGCACCCCTTCACTGCCAGCAGATGGCTCAAGTGAAAAAAGAGTTACACCCAAAAGGCCAGGCTGTGTGTGGTGCAACTAGCAAAGTCCCTAATCACTACCCATTATGACTTAAGAAGTAAAAGTATTATATAACTGAGGACATCCAGTTAATACACATTTCTTTGTTACCTACTATGTACAAGTCATGGAATATCCATGCAATCTATGTCCTAGGTATATTAAAGTACAAGAAGAAATAACCTTGTCATTATTCAAATTTATCTAAAAGTAAAATTTCCCACAGTTTTCTTATTCTTTACCAAAAACAAAATATGGAAAGAGTTTTGCTATAATCATCACTATCTGAGTCAGCCTTATCCCAGCATCTATGTGCTGTTGATAGTAACAGTCCACTGCCACATAGATGCTGAAGATATCCACAAGGATTTGAATTCCATGTGAGGAATAAATAATGAAGAACCTAATGGAGCATACACTCATTTCTAATTAAATGATCTCTTTACTCATTATATTAGTCAGAGTTCTCCAGAGAAACAGAACCAATAGTATGTGTGTATATGTGTATCTGTGTATATGTGTGTGTGTATATATATATTAAATATTTTATATCTGTGTATATGTGTATATAACATATACTCATATGCACATATACACACACATGCAGATATAAAATATTTAATATATGTACATAAATATATTAATATAGAATATTTAATATATGTATATATAAAATATATTTAAAGTATTTAATATACATATATATCCTTAAAGAAATTTATAACAAGGATTGTCTCATAAAATTATGGAGGCTATAAAATATTATAGATATAAAACAATAAATATTAAAACATTTCTAAAATATCTAATATATAAGATATTTAATATGTGTGTATATATATCCATAAAGAAATTTATTAGGAGGATTGGATCATAAAATTATGGAAGCTGAGAAGACCCAAGATCTGCAGTTAGACCCAGGAGAGCCTGTGGTGCACTTCTAGTCTGAAAGTTGCCAGGCTCAAGACCCAGGAAGAGCCAATGTTAAAGTTCAAGTCTAAAGGCAGAAAAAGACCAGTGTTCCAGGTCAAAATCAGTCAGGCATGAGAAGTGCCTTCTTATTCATGGGAGGTTCAGCCTTTTTGCTCTACTCCGACCTTCAACTGATTGGATGATGCCCACCCACACTAGGGAGGGCAATCTGCTTTACTCAGTCTACCAGTTCAAATGTTCACCTCATCTAAAAACACCCTCACAAACACACCCAGAAGAACATCTGACCAACTATATTGGCACTCTGTTCTAGGTCAAGTTGACACACAAAATTAACCATCACACTAATGAAAGACTTTGGTCAAAAGTATTTTTTGAGTCTATGACTCAAAACTGGAAGTCTAGGTGTGGAAAAATCTAATAATTTTATATCGATTATTATAAAAGCTACATGAAATATTACTTGAAGAAGAAAATAAGAATCACCAAGAAGAGTAATTTTTCCAATCACTGTTAAGGATTCTATTAATTCACATGCTACAGAATTTCAGGAGTGTCAATAAAATAGTAAATCAAAGTGATTAGAGCTGTCACTAGGTATATGACTCTTGATCTCATTTCCATGAGCTTACACATGAGCTGGCACAGTCGATTGTTGTCTTCTTGACCTACTTTCTTCTCAAAAAGAAGATGTTTCTCTTGGTAGGTATTATAATTAGTAAATATTGAGTAAAATACTAGTAGGAGTAGGGATGGGTGTACTAAATAAATGAGTGGGTGAAATCAACATCCAAAACACTATCTGTCCCACGTGAAAGTAAGGAAGAGAACAAAGACCCCAACATATTACTAGTATTAGCAATTTTTCAAAAACTTGAAACCGTGGTTAGCCACAGAAATAGAGAAGGAAGCCCCATACCCCAGTATTTTCCCACTGGATGCTATCAGAGGTGGGGCATGAAAACAAGCTAACTTTCTTTTTTCTTTTCCTCTTTCAGTGAAATAATCTGAAAAAAAAAAAATCCAGGAACCACAGTTGTGCCAGTGCAAGCCAGAGAATGCCAAACTAGAGAGAGCTCCTGTTTCTTACTATTTCCACCAAGCAATATGCTTGCCATTTATGGAAAAATCACAAAGCAACTAAACAGAACTCACACCTTAGTGATATATTGCTCTGTGTAATTGGTTCTTGAAGATTTTTGCAAGTTTTATCCAAGAGGTTAGGAAATGCTGTTATGCCTTATTGCCTATTATCCAACTCAGTTTTATGATGACATACTCTTCCCTTCTGAATACTTTGCCTTTCCAACTGGTGAAACAATAAAAAAGAGGCTTTCTGTTAAAAAACATTTTCCTTGCCACTATGCTGATTCCTCATTCGGCATCATTACTTCACAAATCAAACAATCATATTCCACAGTATATCAGATAAAGGAATACAAACAGGTGAAAACTGCTAACTTATTTCTCTCTCTAATGATGCTACAGAGGCAAATATAGCTGTTTTCCTACAGATGATGACAGTGGAATAAATAGATAAATATGTGCAATAGACACAAATTGCAAATATTACATGTTTACCAGGACTTGAATGATTGGTGAGTTACTGTATGGAGCACATCTCTAGTTATGATTGATGACATTGCATAAAACAAAGCTCTGTGGGAAATTTAAAAGGAAGAGTTAGGAAAAAAATTAACCACTTCTAGACCCTAAAATATAGCTCTATTTAAGAACACATAGTATGACAAGTCATTCTTTTTCCAGGAGGCTTACCTTTCAAATGTAAAATCTGTGACTTTTGCCTTTCAAACTGGCAAATATTTTTAAATGGTCACAGCCAGTGCCTGTAAAGGTACAGAGAAACAGATATTCTTATTCATAACTGGAAGAAAATGTAAACTACAAGGAGGGAATTTTTTAATTTTCCAACATGTATCAAAAGCCTTAACAACGTATACAATCTTTGCCTCAGAGATTTGTTGCCTAGAAACGTATCATAAGGAAATATTATAGAAGTCCAAAAATGAGAAAATATTAACTATAAAATCATTACAGTATTTGGTATAGAAAAGTTAGAAACAATGTATTTGTGCATTTATAAGGATATCAGTTAAACAAATTATTATTTATCCATATGATAGAATAAGGCCACAAAATGTACTGCAAAAGTTTACTTAAAGAGATGAAAAACCGCCGGGCGCGGTGGCTCAAGCCTGTAATCCCAGCACTTTGGGAGGCCGAGACGGGCGGATCACGAGGTCGGGAGATCGAGACCATCCTGGCTAACACGGTGAAACCCCGTCTCTACTAAAAAGAATACAAAAAACTAGCCAGGCGAGGTGGCGGGCGCCTGTAGTCCCAGCTACTCAGGAGGCTGAGGCAGGAGAATGGCGTGAACCCGGGAGGCAGAGCTTGCAGTGAGCTGAGATGGTGCCACTGCACTCCAGCCTGGGCAACAGAGCGAGACTCCGTCTCAAAAAAAAAAAAAAAAAAAAAAAAGAGATGAAAAATCCCATGACATAGTAAGTGAAAAAAGTAAGTCACCAAAGAGTATGATCCAATTTTTACAAAAGTATATAAAAATATTAACATTAATTTCTCTTAATAAACTTGAGTGCTTTTATTTATTTTTGTCTGTATTTTCAATAAGTATCATTTACTATATTTAAATGAGAAAAAAAGTTATTTTAAAAATTGGATATCTGAATTTTTGTTCAGGGACTGGCTCACAAGGAAAAAAGCTAAAGCCAAGCACTTCTAACCAGACTCCCTGGTAGATTTCTATAAATGTTAGCAAGGTGAAATAGCCTAATCAGAGGTTGAACAGAATTCTGCACACAGATTTTTAGTCAACATTGCAGTTGTAAAATATTTCAATTTTCAGTAGTTTGATAATTTTCCAATATGATAATACTTAATTCTGAAAGCATCAGTATATTTAACAAGGTGTGGGTTATATAATATTGCTAGTTGACTTGAAGTGAAACAAATAACAAATATGGAGACAAAGATATTAATGAGAATTTTTGCAAAGGATAGGAGTAAGATGACATGAAGGCTGCCTACCCCATCTTTTGGGGCTAGGCTTGTTATCTAATGTCAAATATTTCTTATTCACAGTTAAACAATATATCATCATAAATTTTTTTCTACTGTCCCCTGGCATTTTTTCATTTTGACCCAAAACTAAATCCTAAAGCCCATTTTTGTAGAATAAATCAAACTGTCAATTCCCTGCTGGAATCTACAGGCTTAGTCAGCAAACAGCCTGTATATTGATATCCTTGCTCTCATACAAACATCAAGCTGAGCTGTGTCATCCTGGTCAGTATTTGCCCAGCGGATTTCTAGTCCAGGAACAAGTAAGAAAATAGCTAATGGGAATCATTCTTCTAAATCAGCAATCCCCACTTTGATTTTCAAAAACACTTTTCCTTTCAAAACCAGAACACCATTCATCACTAGTAAAGATATGACTTATGATTTCAGGAACATGATGGGAGAAGTCTGATACCTAAGCTAGGTATCAGTCAAAATAGGCTAGGTTATGCTGCAGTAGGGATAACAAAAATAAAAACACTAAAATGTCAGTGGCTTAAAATAATAAATGTGTATTTTCTGCTGATGCTACATTTCTATCATGGGTTGCTGGAGGTGAAGGTGGTACTAGAAGAATGATTTTCTCATCATAGTTACTCAGGGATTTCTCAGGGATTCGGGCTGAGAATGCAGCCACCATCTGGAACATCTCCAGCCAGAAGGAGACAGAGGGAAAGAAATCTAGAAAGCATCTCGCTCAGGCAATTAAATGTTCTGTCCTTTCAGGTCCTGCAATGAGGTACGTCACCTTTGCACACAATCAATCCATTGACTAACACCATACAGTTCCACCAAACCACTAGGGAGTCAGGAAGCACAATCTTTTTTTTTTTTTTTAATTTTAATTTATTTATTATTATTATACTTTAAGTTGTAGGGTACATGTGCATAACGTGCAGGTTTGTTACATATGTATACATGTGCCATGTTGGTGTGCTGCACCCATCAACTCGTCATTTACATCAGGTATAACTCCCAATGCAATCCCTCCCCCCTCCCCCCTCCCCATGATAGGCCCCAGTGTGTGATGTTCCCCTTCCTGAGTCCAAGTGATCTCATTGTTCAGTTCCCACCTATGAGTGAGAACATGCAGTGTTTGGTTTTCTGTTCCTGTGATAGTTTGCTAAGAATGATGGTTTCCAGCTGCATCCATGTCCCTACAAAGGACACAAACTCATCCTTTTTTTATGGCTGCATAGTATTCCATGGTGTATATGTGCCACATTTTCTTAATCCAGTCTGTCACTGATGGACATTTGGGTTGATTCCAAGTCTTTGCTATTGTGAATAGTGCTGCAATAAACATACGAGGAAGCACAATCTTAAAATGGGCACAGAAAGGGAGAGGAATGACAACTATTTGCAGAAAAGCACCAAAGACTATCTGCTATGGTTTGGATTTTCTGTCCTCCAAACCTAATGTTGAAATTTGATCCCCAGTGTTGAAGATGGGGCTAAATGTGAGGTGTTTCGGTCATGGGGACAGATCCCTCAAGAATAGATTAATGCCCTTCTTCAAGGGTAAGTGAGTTCTCACTCCATCAGTTCCCAAGAGAGCTGACTGTTAAGAGAGTTTGGCATCTGCCCCGCTCCCTTCTCTCTTGCTTCCTCTCTCGCCATATTATCTCTGCACAGCCAGTTCCCCTTCAACTTCTACCATGAGTGGAAGCAGCTTGAGTCCTCCACTAGATGCAGATGCCCAATCGTGAACTTATCAAAGCATCAGAATCATGAGCCAAATACATCTTTTTTCTTTATAGATTACCCATCTTCAGGTATTCCTTTATAGCAACAGCAACACAGAAAGGACTAAGACACTATCATACCAAATTTTTCATTTAATCATTTCAATTTCAGTTTGCCAAAGCTGTTTCATGTGTATGTCTGCATGTATGTGTGTGAAAGAGGATGCTTTACATACATACTAGTAATTTATCATTCTCCCTTCTCCTTGGTTTCATTTTCCCAATTTTTCCTCACCTTTTTTAGGCTGTTCATTTGGTAATACAGTCTTTTGACAAATATTGGTGTTGTTCAGTAATAACTTTATGAGTAACTCTCATTTATAAATTGCCACGCTGTATATTCTTTAGGTCAGATCATTTAAGATTGGAAGGTGGTTAACCGAAGGCTTTAAAATGACAACAATTCCTAGACAAATACTCACAAACTTATTCCATAACTAAGGACTCTTGCAACATATCAATAAACAGAAATGGGGTACTAGACAGGATGTAAAAACAGAAATTCAACACTAGTGAACAATTCAAGGGCCTGGATAATGAAATTGAAGTACAAGATTTAGTTTATTTACAAGGATGAGGAACTATCCCAGTTACTGAGACAATACCAGACACTGGATGAGCATCACAATATGTTGCTGAAGCATGGAAGCACTATACCAAACTTCCCTAAACTCTTTCTGATTAAAAATAGGTTTAGTGCTACCAGAGATGAAGGTAAAGGCATTCCTGATGGTTGGGACTAAATGGCTACAGGAACTGAAAGGATGTGGAGGTAGAGCCTCAAGCAGATGGACTCCACCAGGAGTCACAAACTCAAATATCAAACCTAAACCAGGCAAGAATAGCAAATGTGTGAAGCTGGCTTTATACAGCTCAATGGGTGCTGTATAAAGTACTGGAACCAACTATGGCATCTGCCAACTTACATTGCCTTTCAAAACTGTTCATACCAAGCAAAACCTGTCCATACCTACAAATTACCATGAATTTATAGGTACTGGCCTGGTAATTCTAGTCTGGTCCCTCCATCTTATTTTATCTTTTCAGTTCCAGCTTATTTACCCGCATATTCTCTGAAGACTATATTTGGACCATATACCTCTAGATTTCTTGCATTACCAATTGCCTTGGAAACAACATGAGCTTTGTACATCCTGCATTGTTTCTTCATTAACTGTACATTTGTTCTTTTCCATTCACCCGACTTTCTGATTAAACTTTTATCCTGATTATTGGTTTTACTGAACCTAGTTTGCTGCTTTGATTCAGACTTTCTTTCTTGGGTCCTTTAGTAGATCTTATTTCCTAAAACCTTGCTTAAAACAAAACTTCTCCCATTCTAGCTTCTTGATGGGCATCCATAATCTACTGCAGTAACATGATAGAACATTTGTTGGATATCTACTGTGCATTAAGATAGACTCTTAACAGTGTGAGTTAGGTGTCTGAATGCAAATCATGATCTCACTCTTTTTCAATTCCTAGGTTTCTGCTCCCACTCACTCCATTCCAAAGAACTAGAATTTCCCCTGACCTTAAAATCTCCTCTTTGCTACAGTAGATTGTTTTTCCTTGTGAAGACATAACAATTGGTTAATGTTAGCTTGAGTAGGTCAGTAGGGAACACAAACTAAGGTGATCCTCAAAGTTACTTCCCAGAAACAGCAAAATAATCTACAAATCATATCCAAGTTCCCCAAATTAGCAAGCATGCTAACTAAAGAAAGGAGATATACTTTCCTGGATCCATTCATGTTAAAAGAAACTGTAATTATTAATCTTTTCCTTCAAGTAAAGGCTACTAAATTAAATGCAAGGAATATGTAAAAAATATACTAATTTAAGATTCTACAAAATCTCAAAAATTTCAGTCCTGAAAACAAAAGGCCCATGTAGGAATTGTTTCCCAAATTTCTTGACAACACACTTTTCAAACTGTTCTGTGAAATATTTCTCTTGTCAATAGGAACAAAAGAATGTGCAGGTGTGCATTAGTCATTGAGGTCTACCAGAAAACCAGCCCCCACCCATAGTTTCCAGGTGCAGAAGGAACCAGGGCATGGCTTGTAAGCTGTGACAGTTAGAGCACTGAACTAAAGTGCTTGGAAAATTTCTTTTAAGAGTTGCCAGAGCTTGGTGGGTAAAGAGACTGATGGCAGTACTGATCTGTGGGTGTGGCTAGAAAGACAATGGGGGGATTAACAATCCCTTTTACACTGGGCAAGCTGGAAAACTGTTCATTGACTAGTGGCAGCAACTGCTATTTTGGGAACTAGACTTATTTGTCATTCTTTGTCTTGGATTTCTAGCCAGTTCAAAGCCTTGGCTGAGCTGCTTTCTCATCCCCCATTCAAAGGGTTTGACCTGGGGATAGAATACTTGGCAGCTTTTAATTAGTGCTCTGCAAGTCTTAGTGCAACACAGTCTTAATCACTGCTTTCCAGGACATTCACCTATTTCTTTTTTATTTTTATTTTTTGGACCTTTTCCTTGCTGAATATACTGAGACCTCTTGCCTCTTTTAGCTGTGTGTGTTCTGGCCCTTTAAACTCATTGTAACAGTTTAAAATATAAACCATGTTACTTAATGGTGAGTCACAAATACCCACTTATATGGAGGGCAATAATTTTAGAAATTTTCCCTCCTTCCCATCCTACTCATTCTGAACCTCTATGCACTTACCCTATTTCCATCTAGCTTTGATCCTTGCCTTGACCTGCCTTTGGTATCTAAGCTTGACACACACACTTGATATCTCTGGCATTGTAACCTGTTTTCCCCAGTGGTCTTGTTTGACTTTCCCTTGGGTTCCTAATACCTGTACTATTAACATCTTCAGCATGTGTCCCTGCTACAGATTTAATCCTGGAAATCCTGATACTGATTTTGGTCTTTAATTACCACCATAGTCCTCAGTTCCTCAGAGGGTTTATTTTCTCCAAAAGGTAGAAGGCATGAACATATGTGTGACCATATTCTCCTCCCTCCCTGTCTAAATTTCATCCCATTACTGGCTTCCTTGAAAAGAACTCAGGCTTTAGAGTCAAAATTACCTGCAAGTTTGAATCCCAGTTCCACCACTGAATAATTGCATGACCTTAGGCAAGTTACTTCACCTCTCTGAGTCATAAATTCTGTAAAATTAAGGTGTTATTCCCTCTATCAAGATCATGTAACAGTTTAAAATATTTGCAAAGCATCTATTAGATTTTAGGCACTCAATAAATGTTAGTTCTCTTCTCTGAGTTAATCCACTAGTATCTTCTCCACCTCCCAAGTGCAAGTAGTCTTTAAGGTTGAGCACTCTGGGGCACGACCGCTCCATCACACCCATGATTAACAAAAGCATAATTCTAACACCATCAGCAACCAGAAATTTTGTATAAACTAGAAGATTAACGAAAAATATTCAGAACAGAAGCCAGTAAGCAGAACAAAGAACATTGACAACTTAAGTAATGAGTTGCCTTGGCCTAAGAGTTTTTATACACTGCCCTTTCGAACATTAGCCAATCCCCAAACATGAATAATCTGGGGAGTTTCAACAGAGCCAAGTGGGAGCACATGGTTGAAATCAAGAGCTAAGAGGAAAGGATAGTGAAAGCTTATTGTAGACAATTACTCCTAAAGAAAGATCTTGAGACCAAGTGCGTCAGGATGAGCTGAGAGGGATGCTCCTCTCACTAAGTTTCTTCTATTTCTAAATATATTCAGGCCAAAGCTATTATGTCACCAGTTCATGTAGAGGAACTGAACCCAAAACTTGAACATTTTAAGAACCACCAAAATGCAGCCATGTAGCTGAGTACAGAGAAAAAGAAGGCACTACATAGAGCTTTCTGAATACGTCTTCCAGACTTCTTATGATGACATGTAACTCATAGATTTACAGAAGAATTCTAGGTTCTTCAACAATCATTCCTGAGACGATTCTAGGCAACAAACGTGTAATAAACAGCCTCCCTTCCCTATGTGATAATGTAGGGGCTATCAATCACAGTGATCTGCCTCTGACAATAGAGATGGCTATGTGACCAAAGTTCAGCCAAATATAATACCGTATCCTTGTAAGAGATTGGTTTGTGTTTGGGTGCACAACTCATACTGTGCCAGAGCCTTTCCATAATATATAATATAGAAACAATAGTAAGTAAAGGGTTTCTCTTCTGTTTTCCTACCAAACATGAGGAAGTAGGCTTGGAGTAATCTTTCTTATTGTATAGAAAAAGCCTGACCCCACCTCACCCCACCCCCCCAAAAAAAAACATTACGAAAGGAAACTAACTTGAAATAAGGAAAGAAAGGCCAAGTCCTGACAACATCTAACGAGCCCCTTGATCCAGAGAGATCTCAGGCCAGAATCAACTCTTGGACTTTATAGTTGTATGAGCTGTTATGGAATGAGTGTTCACCCTCCCCCAAACTTACATGTTGAAATCCTAATCCCCAATGTGATGATATTTGGAGGTAGAGTCTTTGGGAGATGATAAAGTCATAAGGGTATAGCCTTGATGAATGGAATCAGTGACCTCATAAAAGAGACCCAGAATGCTCTTTCACCTCTTCCACCATGTGAGAACATAGGGAGAAGACAGCCATCTATAAACCAAGGAGTGGGCCCTCATCAGACACTAAATCTGTTGGGTGCCTTCTTTGTGGACTTTTAGCCTCCATAACTGTGAGAAACGAATGTGTGTTAAGTGCCCAGTCTATGGTAATTTGATATAGCGGCCTGAACAAACTAAGCCTGGCAGCCAACTTCTTGACAGAATGATGGAAGCCAGAAGACAATGGAATAATATCTTTAATGTTCTGAATGAAAATAGCAGCCAACCTAGAATTCTATTACCCAGAAAAAAAAACCAGCCTACTTAACTGAAGGCAAATTAAAAAGACACCTCTAGACAAATAAAATATATTTCAGTACCAGCAGATTCACACCAAAAAAAAAAAAAATCCCAAAGAGAGTTCTTCAGGCAGAAGGAAATGATCCCAAATTCAGGAAATAATAAATTCAGGAAATAATAAAAAGCACTTGAAAGACAGAATATATGGATAAATATAAATCAACATTAGATATATAAAATAATAATAGTAAATTGCTGAGTTTAAATGTATGTAGAATTAAAATATATGATGACAATAATACAAATGTGGTAGAGGTAATTTGGGATTGTTGTATGAGTAGTAGTAGTGAAAGTATTATAAAGTCCTATAATTGTAAAAAAAAAAAAAAAAGTAGTCGAATACTAAATTATATCAGGGTACATGTGAGGTATGATGTAATTTATAGGCAATCACTGAAAAAATAGTAGAAGTGTGTATAAATAAACAAGTAGAGGGTGAAATGGAATAATAAAATATTTGGTTGATTCAAAAGAAGGCAAAATGAAAGGGAACTAGACTATAGAAAATGCTGGATAAATATAAAACTAATGGCAAGATTACAATTTAAACCTAAGTATATTAGTAATTACATTAATTATAGTAGACTATGTATTCCAATGAAAGAATAGTTGAGAATCTCAGGTGCTTGATACAGGAAGATGTTAGCATTTACAAGAATGGCCCACTGAAGTTGTAAGTGACCTTGTAGATGGGCTTAAGGCATATAAGGAAGAGTATCAGCAACATTTGATACACTACCAAGCACACTCCTTGTTATATGTGCCCATATGCAAACCAAAAAAAATGCACATGTGAAGCAAAAAAACATGAACAAGAATGGTCATAGCAGCCATCTTCATGAGAGCAAAAATATGGAAACAACACAAATATCTACCAATAGTAGACTGGATAAGTAAATTGTGGCATAATCATATAGCAGAATACTATAGAGCTATTAAAATAAACTACAGCTACAACCAAAAATATAATTAAATGCTTTAGATATGCAAGCCTAATATTCAGCTAAAAAACAGATAGAAAAGAGCATATAATGTGTGATTCATATACATAAATTTTAAAAAGTAAGCAAAACTAATCAACTGGGACAGAAGTCAGAATAGTGATTTGGGGAGAAGACATAGTGACTAGAAAGGGGCAACAGGGGAACCTCTGGGATACTGGTAATGAATTATTTCTATCTCAGTAGTGATTTTGTGGGTATGTTAGTTTTGTTAAAAATTTACCTTCTGTACACTAGTGAGTTGTGGACTTTTCAGTAGGCACTTTAATATAAAGCTTACTTAAAACAAGAATTACTAACACAGAACAGATAACGTATGGTGGAGTGTTTCAATCATCCATTTATCCTTTCAATAATTATTTATTGAGCACCTACTATAAGTTAATTTGTACTATATAATTAAGAAAACAAGTATAGGCCAGGTACAGTTGCTCATGCTTGTAATCCCAACATTTTGGGGGACTGAGGTAGGAGGATGGCTTGAGCCCAGGAATTCAAGACCAGCCCTGGCAACATAGCGAGACCCTGTCTCTACAAAAAATTTAAAAATTAGCTGGGTGTGGTGGCATGTTCCCATAGTCCCAGCTACTCAGGAGGCTGAGGTGAGAGGAATGCCTGAGCCCAGGAGTTCGAAGTTACAGTCAGTTATGATCACTCCACTTCTCTCCAGCCTGGGCAACAGACAGAGGCCCTGCCTCAAAAAAAAAAAAAAAAAAAAAAAGTATAAATACTGCTTTAGGCAGTATTTCTTTTTATGATCTTTGATAATAAGTTATCCGACCTTGATCTTCCATAAAAACAAGCAGATTGTGCTTATTACATTCTAGGGTCCCTTCTAGTTTTAAGGTGACATGAGTCAGGACTTGGACCAAGAATCTCTAATGGTAGTTTTATTATAATATCATTAGCAATAGAGTGAAAGTGTCTGTATCCACCACTACAAAAACATTCTACTTTTTGTCCTTCTTCAATAAAATAGAAAAAAAAAGTCACTTCCGGTATCTTTATTCTTATTTCTGAAAAGGGGACCCAATATTTTTGCCCCCGTTTTTACCCTGAGTATCACTTGCTTAGGCTTGTCACTGTTTTCATGCTGCAGACAGACAGTGAGTCTTCAAAGATATGCCCACTGGGAAAAAATATACTCAAAACATGTTATTCATTTCCCCTTTATGTAACTCAGAAACAAGTAAATAGATTTAATTCTAACTTTCTATGACATTTAGCCCCTGGGCCTAGACCAAGAGCTACTAAGTTCAGTCAAAAATAAAAATTTGTGGTGGAAGCCGCCAACATGGACAACTAGAAGCAGCTAGTGTGTGTGGCTCTCACAGAGAGGAATGAAAGGGGCAAGTAAATACAGCACCTTCAACTGAAACATCCAGGTACTTGTTCTGGGACTAATCAAGGAAACAACTCGACCCACAGAGAATGTTGAAAAGGAAGGCCAGAAGATGCCCGCCTGGGAGTGACAGGAAGCCTAGGAAACCTTCCCCACCCAGGGAAGCAGTGAGTGAATGGGTAATCCCAGGAACTCAGGCTTCTCCCATAGATCTTTGCAACTCTCGGGTTAGAAGATCCCCTTGTGAACCCACTCCACCAGGAGCTTCGATCTGACACACAGAGATAGTGAAGTCTCAGCAGAGCAGCTGCTCAGGCACACTTGGAGACCTGGGAGTCTTAGATACCCAGGCTTTCTGGCCTTCCAGGCAAAAGTAGTTAGAACTCACCCAAAGTGGGAAGTTACACACCGTACATACCCCTAGAAAAGGGGCTGAATCCAGGGGGTTGAGCAGTGACATTCCACAGGCCCCACTTTCATGGCACCTCACAGGATAAGACTCACTGACTTGGAACTCCGGCCAACCACCAATAGCAGAATTGTACCTCCCTGAGACGGAGTTCCCTGAGACGGAGTTCCCAGGGGAGGTGAGTTCGTTATTTTTGTGGTTTGGGCAACTTAGTCATTCCAGCCTTTAGGCTTTGGAGAGTCCAAACTGACTGGGGGAGGAAGTGGTACCCCAGCACAGCACAGCACAGCACAGCTACTCTACAAAAACATGGCCAGATTGCTTTTATACACAGGTCCCTGATCTCATTTCTCCTCACTGGGCAGGACCTCCCAACAGGGGCCTCCAGCCATCCCCACCAGTTTTCTCCAGTTGACAGAGATTTTAAACCTTCCTGGGACAAAACTCATAGAGGGAGGGGTGGGCCATCATCTTTGCTGTTTGGGTGACTTAGCTATTCGAGCCTTCAGACTTTAGAGAGTCCAAGGTGACGAGGGGCTAAAGTGGACCCCTACCACAGCACAGCTGCTCTATAAAACATGGTCAGGCTGCTGTTTAAAGCAGGTTCCCAATCCTGTTCCTCCTCACTGGGTGGGACCACCCAACTAGGGTCTTCAGCCACCTCCTACAGGTTATCTTCAGACCAGTAACAGATCCATACCTCCCTGGGACAGAGCTCCCAGAGGGAGGAACAGGCTGCTATCTTTGCTGTTTTGTAGCCTTCACTGGTGACACCTTCAGGTACTAGAAAACTTGAAGATACTAGGGAGCAGGCCCCCAGCATACTGCAGCAATCCTATGGAAAAGGGGCCAGACTGTTACGTGGGTGACCATTTTCATACGTCCTTACCAGGCAGGGCCTCCGGGAACCCCCAACCAGAACTACTGAGCCAGTAACAACTCCCTGGACAGAGCCTCCAGGGACAACTGAAAGCCTCTCTGCCACTTCCTCTGCAGTGGAACTGCCCTTGTTACCCTCGGACTAATGAAGGAGCAAAGAACTTAAGTGCCTTATCCACACCTTCAACAAGCTTCAGTCAGCCCAAGGAGAGGAGGCCAGTCCATCTCCCACAGACCCACACACCACCCACTGCTCATCACAGACAGGGAACACCCTGGCTTGTGCCCACAGCACAGACACTCTATCCTGGGCTGATTGCACTGAGTGACTGCTGACCTGCATCTCTCTTGGGTGGGGTCCCCAGGAGATAGGCAAAAGACCCTTGGCCACAGTTATTACTAAGGTCCCCTCCTCTGCTGCCTCCAAGTTGGGGAAGGAAAATAAACACTGAGATCACCCCAGAGCTGCAGTGGGCAGCCCAGGAATACCAAGCTGAAATCTGCAGTCAGCACTCAATGGGGAGAGGAACCCACACTTTCAGAGCATAACTGTGAGGAAACATGGGGAGCCACACACGAGTCTACCAACTGACAAATAAGCCTAAGTGTCACCTACTGGATCACACCCCAAAGCTTCAACACCAAAAATACCTTGCTAAAATACCCCCACTCTGAAACCAGGGACAAGAAGTCAGCTTCAAATAAAGACCTTGCACAAAGCCTTGGCCTAGTGAAAACATCCAGACAAAAAGTCTATTGACTGTACTCAATCTACACTGTAGTTAAAGGAACATCCACACACAGAGATGAGAAAGAACCAACACAATAATCTGGTAACTCAAATGGCCAAAGTGTCACATGTCCTCCAAATGACCAAAACAGACCTCCAACAAGACTTTTTAACCAGGCTGAGCTGACTAAAATGACAGAAATAAAATTCAGAGCATGGATAGGAATGAAGATCATTGAGATTCAGGAGGATGGCAAATCCCAATCTAAGGAAACTAAGAATCACAATAAAGCAATACAGGAGCTGAAGGATGAAATAACTGGTGTAAAAAAGAACCTAACGAGTCTGACAAAGCTGAATAACACAATACAAGAATTTCACAATGCAATCACAACTATTAACAGCAGAATAAACCAAGCCAAGGAAATAATCTCAGAACTTGAAGACTGGTTCTCTGAAATAAGACAGTCAGAAAAAAATTGAGAAAAAGGAATAAAAACGACTAAACAAAACCTCCAACAGGTATGGGATTATGTAAAGAGGCCAAATCTACAAATATTGACATTCCCGAAAAGGACAAGGAGACAGCAAACAACTTGGAAAACATATTTCAGGGTATCATCCATGAAAATTTTCCCAACCTTGCTAGAGAGGCCAACAATCAAATTCAAGAAACACAGAGAACTTGTACAATATTCTACACAAGAAGATTATAACCAAAATACATAATCATCAGATTTTCCAAGTCTGAAATGAAAGAAAGAATGTTAAAAGCAGCTAGAAAGGGCAGGTCACCTACAAAGGGAATCCCATCCGGCTAACAGTGGGCCTCTCAACTGAAACCCTACTAGTGAGAAGAGATTGGGGGCCTATATTCAACATTCTTAAAGAAAAAAATCTCCCACCCAGAACTTTATATCCAACCAAACTAAGCTTCCTAAACGAAGGAGAAATAAGATCCTTTCAGATAAGAAAATGTTGAGGGAATTTGTTATCACCAGAACTTCCTAACAAGAGATCTTGAAAGGAACACAAAATATAGAAAGGAAAGATTGCTACCAGCTAATACAAAAACACTTAAACACACAGACCACTGTCACTACAAAGCAACCACACAAAGAAGCCAACAAGACAACCAGCTAACAATATAATGACAAGATCAAATCCACACATATCAATACTAACCTTGAAGGTAAATGGGTTAAATGCCCCACTTAAAAGGCACAGAGTGGCAAGCTGGATAAAAAAGCAAGACCCAATGCTATGTTGTCTTCAGGAGTCCCATCTCACACTTAATGACACACACAGGCTCAAAATAAAGGGATGGAGGAAAATCTACCAAGCAAATGGAAAACAGAAAAAAAGTAGGGGTTGCAATCCTAATTTGAGACAAAACAGACATCAAACCAAGGAAGATCAAAAAAGACAAAAAAATGGCATTGCATAATGGCAACAGGTTCAATTCAACAAGACCTGACTATCTTAAATATATATGCACTCAACACAGTAGCACCCAGATTCATAAAAGAAGTTCTTAAAGACCTTCAAGAGACATAGACTACCACACAATAATAGTAGGAGACTTCAACACTCCACTGATAGTATTAGACAGATAATCCAAGCAGAAAATTAACAAAGATATTCAGGACTTAAACTCAGCATTGAACCAAATGGATCTGATAGACCTTTACAGAACTCTGCACCATAAAACAGAATATACATTCTTTCATAGCCATATGGCATATACTCTAAAAGAGACCACGTAATTGGACACTAAACAATTCTTAGCAAATGCAAAAGAACCAAAATTATACCAAACATACTCTCGGTCCACAGCACAATAAAAATAAAAGTCAAGACTAAAAAAATTACTCAAAAACAGGCAATTACATGGAAATTAAACAACATGCTCCCGAAGGATTTTGGGGTAAATAATAAAATTAAGGAAGAAATCAAGAAGTTCTTTGAAACTAATGAGAACAAAGATACACCATACCAGAATCTCTGGGAAACAGCTAAGGCAGTGTTAGGGGGGAAATTCATAGCATTAAATGCCTAAATCAAAAAGTTAGAAAAGTCTCAAATTGACAACCTAAAATCACAACTGAAAGAATCAGAGAAGTAAGAACATCAACCCCAAAGCTAGCAGAACACAAGAAATAACCAAAATCAAAGTTGAACTGAAGAAAATCAAGACATAAAAAACCATTCAAAATATCAACGAATCCAGGAGGCAGTTTTTTGAAAACTTGAATAAAATAGGCCACTAGAAGGACAGATAAAGAAAAGAGTAGATACACATAAACACAATTAGAAATGACAAAGGCAATGTTACCACCGATTCCACAGAAGTAAAAATAAACATTTGAAACTACCAAGTACACCTCTATGCACACAAACTAGAAAACCTAGAAAAGATGGATAAATTCCTGGACACAACATACACCCTCCCAAGTCTGAACCTGAAAGAAATTGATTCCCTGAACAGACCAATAACAGACTCTGAAATTGAATCAGTAATAAATAGCCTACCAACCAAAAAAAGCCCAAGATCTGATGGATTCACCACCAAATTCTACCAGTTGTACAAAGTAGAGCTGGTATTAGTCCTACTGAAACTATTCCAAAAAATCAGGAGGAGGGACTCCTCCCAAACTCATTCTATGAGGCCAGCATTATGCTGATACCAAAACCTTCCAGAAATACATCAAAAAAAGAAAACTTAAATATCTTTGATGAACATCAATGCAAAAATCCTCAATAAAATACTTGCAAAGAGAATCCAATAGCACATCGAAAAGCTAATCCACAACAATCAAGCAGGCTTCATCCCTAGGATGCAAGGTTGGTTCAACATGCACAAAACAATAAATATGATTAATCACATAAACAGAACTAATGACAAAAACTACATGATTATTTCAACAGATACGGAAAAGGCTTTCAATAAAATTTAACACCCTTCATGCTAAAAACTCTTAATAAATTGGCAGGGCATGGTAGCTCACACCTGTGACCCTAGCATTTTGGGAGGTCAAGGTGGGCAGATCGCTTGAGCCCAGGAGTTTGAGACCAGCCACAGGCAACATGGGGAAACCCCACCTTTACAAAAAATACAAAAATGAGCTGGATGTAGGGTCATGTGCCTGTATTCTCAGCTACATGGAAGGTTAAAGCAGGACAATCACTTGAGCATGGGAAGCAGAGGTTGCAGTGAGCCAATATTATGCCATTGCATTCCAGTCTGACAGACAAGAGTGAAACTCTGTCTCAAAAAACAACAAAAAAGAAATTCTTAATAAACTAGGTGTTGAAAGATCATACATCAAAATATTAAGAACCATCTATGACCAACTCACAGCTATCATTATACTAAATAGGCAAAAGCTGGAAGCATTCACTTTGAAAACCGCCACAAGACAAGGATGCCCTCTCTCACAACTCCTATTTAATATATTATTGGAAGTCCTAGCCAGAGCAATTAGGTAGGAGAAAGAAATAAAGGAAGTCAAATTGTTCTGTTTGCAAATCAGGTCTGTTTGCACACAACAAGATTCTGTATCTAGAAAACCCCAGCGTCTTGGCCCAAAGGCTCATTCAGCTGATAAACAACTTCAGCAAAGTTTCAGGATACAAAATTAATGTACAAAAATCACTAGCACTCCTATAAACCAACAACAGTCAAGCTGAGAACCAAATCAGGAATCCAATGCCATTCACAATTGCCCCAAAAAGTATAAAATACCTAGGAATATAGTTAACCAGGATGGTGAAGGATCTCTACAATGAGAATTATAAAACACTATTCAAAGAAATCAGAAAAAAACAAGCAAATGGAAAAAACATCCCATGCTCATGGATAGGAAGAATTAGTGTTATTAAAATGGTCATACTGCCCAAAGCAATTTACATATTCAGTGCTATACCTATCCAACTACCAATCACATTCTCCACAAAACTAGAAAAAACTATTTTAAAATTTATATGGAACTAAAAAAAGAGCCCAAACAGCCAAGGCATTCCTAAGCAAAAAGAACAAAGCTGGAGGCATCATGTTACCTGACTTCAAACTATACTCCAGGGCTACAGTAACCAAAAAAGCATGATACTGGTACAAAAACAGACATATAGACCTATGAAATGAATAGAGAACCCAGAAACAAGGCCACACACCTACAACCATCTGATCTTCAACAAAGCTGACAAAAACAAGCAATGGAGAGAAGACTCCCTCTTCAATAAATCATGTGGAATTAACTGGCTAGCAATACGCAAAAGACTGAAATTGGACCCCTTCCTTAAACCATATACAAAAACAAACTCAAGATGGATTAAAGACTTAAGTGTAAAACCCATAACTATAAAAACCCTGGAAAACAACCTAGGCAATACCATCCTGGACACAGGAACAGACAAAGATTTTATGAAAGACACCAAAAACAATTGCAACAAAAGCAGAACTTGACAAATTGGATTTAATTAAACTAAAGAGTTTCTGCACAGAAAAAGAAACTCAACAGAGTAAACAGACAACCTACAGAATAGGATGAAATATTTGCAAACTATGCATCTCACAAAGGCCTAATATCCAGTATTTATAAGGAACTTAAATTTACAAGAGAAAAACAACCCAGTTAAAAAGTGGGCAAAGGACACGAACAAACACTTTTCAAAAGAAGACATACATGCACCAAAAAGCATGTGGAAAAAAGCTCAATATCACTGATCATTAGAGAAATGCAAATCAAAACCGCAATGAGATATCATCTCGCACCAGTCAAAATGGCTTTTATTAAAAAGTCAAAAAATAACAGATGCTGCTGAGGTTGTAGAGAAAAGGGAACACTTATACAATATTGGTGGGAGTGTTCAACTGTTGCAGAAAGCAATTTTGGAGATTCCTCTAAGAGCTAAAAGCAGAACTACCATTTGACCCAGCAATCCCACTATTGGGTATATACCCAGAGGAATATAAATGATTCTGCAATAAAGACACATGCATGCTAATGTTCATTGCAGCACTATTCACAATATCAAAGACATGGAATCAACCTAAATACCCATCAATGACAGACTAGATAAAGACAATGTGGTACATATACTCCATGGAATGCTATGCACCATAAAAAAAAAAAAAAGATTATGTCTTTGGTGAGAACACGGACGGAGCTGGAGGTTATTATCCTGAGCAAACTAATGCAGGAACAGAAAACCAAATGCTGCATGTTCCCACTTATAAGTGGGAGCTACATGATGAGATCTTACGTAGAGAAAGAAGTAAAAAACATCCACTGGGGTCTACTTGAGGGTGGAAGGTGGGCGGAGGGAGGGGATCAGAAAAGACAACTATTGGGTACTGGGATTAATACCTGGGTGATGAAATAATCTGTACAACAAACTCCAATGACATGTGTTTACCTATGTAACAAACCTTCACATGTACCCCCGAACCAAAAATAAGTTTTAAAAAAGGAAGGAAACTCTGACACATGCTACAACATGGATGAGCCCCGATGACATTATGCTGAGTGAAATAAGCCAATCACAAAAAGACAAGTATGTATGATTCCGTTTTTATGGGGGACCTAGAGCAGTCAAATGCATAAAGACAAAAAGTAAAATGGTAGTTGCCAGGGGCTGGGGGAATGAGTCAACAGTGGAGTTGTTTAATGGGTAGAGTTTCAGTTTTGCAAGATAAAAGTTCTGGATATAGGTGGTTGTGATGGTTGCACAATAATGTGAATGTACTTAATGCCACTGAAATGTACAACTAAAAATGGTTAAAACAGTATGTTAAGTATATTTTACCACGATTAAAAATTTTAAAAATTAAAAATTACCCAAAAAAATGTTACTTGGCTGAGAATGGAAAGAGGTAAGAAAATTGAAATCGCCTTTATAAATGAGAGCTCTAGCATTTTTGCTTGTGATCTCTCTATCTTATGATATGTGTCTACAGCCAGATCAATGACAACAACATGTTTTTGGTGTTTTTTCTTTTAACATTCAAAATAATGGTTCAATTAAAGAGAAGACTTCTACAGGTCTGTGGTGCCACATAGGGAAAATAGTTGACTGTTTACATACACGATTGGAAGTACTCTAAAAACCTTTACCTCAACCCCAAAATATAACAGTTTGAAAAGGAACTCATTAATCAATGTAGAGATCAAATCTGAGGTCAAATTCAAGACACTGGTTCATACTGGAAAAAGCAGGCCAATTGCAAAAGCCAAGTAAGGAAGCCAGGGCATGAGTCCATGGTACTAGACTGGGCAAGAGCATCCAGGCAGAAACTCAGTCTCAGAACACAGGTAAGATTTACATTAATACCAAGAACACAGGCATTCCTGTTCTGGAATACATTCCTGTTCTGGAATACATTTCAGGGTGAGAGATCGTCTTAAAAATCTGAGTAAGGTCATTTTAACAGCATAAGCAGGCCTAAATGGCAAATCAGAGGCAAAGATACTCAATCAGGAAATGCCTGCCTTTTGGAATTTTTCCCCACTTACATCACCCTTGGTAGGGCAGATAACATTGTGTACATGTGTGCTACTTCCTGTTGTGACACAATTCTCCATAGGTATCTGGTGTTTCTGCACATCTAGTGAGCAGAGGCACTGAATGGCTCTGTTCCAGACTAGCGTTCCAAGGATGTTTGCATAGCTAACAGCCTTAAAAGATTGAGACAGTGGCTCCCTCTGGAACAAAGAGAAGATATGCTTACTGCTGATTATAAATTATTTGGGTTTCCTAAGCTCAAGATTCATCTCCTGTAACTGACCCACTGCATGTGCAAATATCACTTGGCCCTCTTTATATTGCCCTGTGGGAATTGGGGCTGAGGAAACTGGTGCAAAGAAATGCTGTACTGACTATTGCTATTTGATGTGAGTAATAAAATCCTTTGTCTCTTATTCAGAAATCTGTGTTTTTTAACAGCATTTATGAAACTGTAACAGCCTGAAAGTAGGATGAGATCTCAGACATGCCAGGACATTGGTGGGGAGACTGGAGAAATCTGAATACAGTCTGCAGTTTGGTTAATAATAATGTATCAATGTTAATTTCTTAGTTTTGATAAATCTACCATGGTTATGTAAGATGTTAATAAGATGGCAAGCTGGGTCAAGGTTACATGAGAACTTTCTCTACTATTTTTCCCAATCTTCTGTAAGCTTAAAAGTATTTCAAAATAAAAAGTTAAAATACGGAAGGAAAAAGGTTAAAAGGGAAGAGAGAACAGCAGTTAGCAGAGCTATCATGTTTCTAGTTGACAAAGTTCTTCCAAAACAACCTTATATCGGCTGCTAGGTCTGCTTAGAGTTTCTCTTCCCAGCTCTGTAACTGTCTTCATCAGGCTTCCTTCTGCAGTATTTTAGTCAGAAAGAAAATCAATTGAAAAGCAGGCAACAAAGTGCAATTCCAACAACCTTCCATCCCCTGAACCCACTCCTGATGATTATCAAGTTGCTCTACATTCTCCAGCCTTTGAGTACATACTGACTTTCTGAGTTCTGAGAAGCATTAGATGTTTCTAAGAATCCTAATGGCAGCTTTAAGGAAAAAAAAAAAAAAAAAAAAAAAAAGGCATATCATAGACTCTCCCCCAACGAAGTGTATTTTGCTGTATTTAAGACACTTTGGAAAGTAAGGTTGTTGTAAGAGGTAATGCTGTAAAGAAAAATAAAATGTTGGCCTGTAGTTGATATTTCACAGTAGCTGCATGGCCATCTGGTTTGGTTTTGAATCATCCTTATTGATTTGCAGGAAAATGAAATACTAAAATCACCACGTAATTTTAAATTCCAAATCCATCTCAGCTTTACCAAGTGGTTCCCCATCTGCAGAAGGGAACAGCATGCAGGCAGCCTGCCTCCAGCCTGATTCAAGCTATAACATATTTGCTTGTATCTGTGATTGACAGGTCCCTTACCAAACTTGTTTGGTCCCTTACCAAACCTTTAATGTTGTCACCTATGTCTTTCATGGCGCAAGTCCTTTGAACAAGAAATTCTTACACAAGTAACACCAAGACGGCACCAATTATTCTAATCTTGGGAACTTATTAACTCGTGACCAAAACTTCTAAAAGCATTCCCAAAACCTCAGCTTGCATGCGGCTTTATGGATGAGTAGGATGCTTTCACACTGGCTTCCTTTGTACCTCAGATCTTCTTAGCATGAATTCCAAGTATCAGTTTTTACTTTCCAAAGTGGTGAATTTTCAGTGTCCTCCATTTTTAAAAACTGGAGAGAGCAATCTAACTTTTAGGGGTTTTATGTTTCGCAATGAGAGGCACTGCTGTGCCTTCTTGATGAAAAGCACTTTGAATTGCCACATGAAATAGAAACCTTTAAACTTTATTTATGCAAGACAGCAAGAAGCTGTGTGGCTTTTTCATGAGAGCCTTTTCTCTTTGGCAGTAATTTTACTAAACTTGTGACAAATTCCTCTTGCTGCTCTGTCCACTTTAGACCCCCTTATTAATTTTTCCACTTTTCACACCAAACTTTATTGAAAGAAAATCACCGTGACCCCATCTTCCCATCTCAATTCTACTCCTAGAAGTGACATTCTAGAGTGCAACCGGAAAATAGACCTGAAATGACCCAGATGTGTAAGCATTGAACTTAAAGCTGAGGACACTACTTTTAAGTAAGAGTGAAGCATACTTAAGGGTTAACAAAGAAAAGGGCTACTCAGTAGACTCATAGTGCTTCTTTTTGGATCCCAACACAGGACCGCTTTATAGGCTGAGGTGTCATTTCTCATTCCAGCAGTGCACAGGTTACAAGCCATCAGAGAAGACAATGCTGCATAAAGGTACTTAAAACCCAGATTTTTACCTATGATGAATGTAACTCAAAAATATTTCAGAAGAACATGAAGAGGTAACAGCAAAGAACTTGAGCTTTGTAAGCAAACAGACCTGAATTTCTGTCTTGACTTGGATACTCATCAGCTATTTCATGCTAAAAAGGTCAGGTAACCCAGCCGGGCGCAGTGGCTCACGCCTGTAATCCCAGCACTTTGGAAGGCCGAGGCAGGCAGATCATGAGGTCAGGAGATCAAGACCATCCTGGCCAACACAGTGAAACCCCGTCTCTACTAAAAAAAAATTTTTTAAATTAGCCGGGCATGGTAGCAGGCACCTGTAGTCCCAGCTACTCGGGAGGCTAAGGCAGGAGAATGGCGTGAACCCAGGAAGCAGAGCTTGCAGTGAGCCGAGATTGCGCCACTGCACTCCAGCCTGGGCAACAGAGCTGTCTC
>NW_012103266.1:484058-491889 GCF_000951045.1 Mandrillus leucophaeus | reverse complement strand
AAAAAAAAAAAAAAAAAAAAACTCAGGTAACCTTTCTGAGCTTTACTCAGACAAGAAAATTCACTGTCCCTAGATTACATTGTTTGTTGTAAAGAACCAAATGAAAGTATCCATGGAAAGTATTTGTTATGCTGTCTGGCCTTTAGTATAGATCATTACATGACTTTTGTTACTATTAACATTATTATTATTATTGTTGTTAGAATCATCATCATAATTATTTTACTAGCCTCAAAAATAGACTGTAGCAACTGTGGCATAAATTGGATAAAATAAGTGACTCCCAAATGAGTTGTACTTTTAAGTTGACACTAGACCAATAGAGAAGAAGAACAAACAATGAAAAAATTACGCAGGACCATTGTAGCATTATACTTCACAATCAACAGATCTGAATTCACAACTTCACTTGATCACTTACCAGCAGTGTGACCTTGAACAATTTTTTAACCTCCCTGAGCCTCAGTTTCTCACCTGTAAAATGAAGACAATAATATTCCTTCACAGTTATTGTAAGACCATATCGTATATGTAAGTCATTTGTCATAAGGCCCATTATAGAGTAGGCATACAATAGATGTTAGTTCCCTATCCTTTCTCTAAATTATATCACCAGCTCAACCAAGTCTTTTTCACTCTCCTTTTCCCTTCTTACCTCCAGACATTACAGTGGCATAAGAAGTTTTACAGTTCAAGGATTCAGTTTATAATTTCAGTTGAGAAGCTTACATAGATAAGAGTTATATAGACTTATATATTATGTGTTTATATATATACTATATATGTGAGTTTTATATATATGTATATATTCTTCATTTCAAAAGGGTTGATTATTTTTGGAAGGTTCAAATTGGTAAATTACATTTCAGGAAGATCATGCAAATCTAGTTCAAGCATCAAGAATGTTGGAGGTGAAAAGGTAACTTTCTATATATATGATCCTCCCAAACTTAGGTTGTGATTTTTACCTGGTCTCATTAACTAAAAAGGATTAGGATTAGTCAATGCTTCTATTCAGGATCGCGTTAATCAAGATTTATTGAGCTGGAAGGCAGCAACTTTCTTTTTGAATCAGGGCTAAGCTAATATTCTAGCATAGTTCTGTGGGTTTTACTAAATTAAAAAGCTCACCCACAAGTCATAACCAACTTGACTCAATGAAGATTATGTAGATGACACTGAAAGGCTGCAGAATAACAAATACTAATTCCAGTATTGTACCAGGAGGTGGCTATTGCTCCCACTTCTTCTTCTCTGCCTCTTTCCTTCCTTGGTTCCTCATAACTGAGTACAATGGTGCCCTAAATTGCAAACCTAAATTGTTCCCAGCTCCTGATCCAATTCAAATTGAAGGAGATATCAGCAGATCCATTTTAGTTTCGATTTCAATGAGCCTCCCTGAGATCTGATGGCTCAGTTAACATCTCCAACGCTTTTGCCTTTTTTCCCACACCCCCTTTGCTACCGACCCACAATAAAAGTCAGTAGTGAATAGTAATTATTTGCATGGATTCTGAAGCTAGACTGCCTGAGTTAAAATTCTAGCTCTGTCAATTACTTGCTGTGTGGCTTTGGGCAAATCATTTTACATCAATATGCCTCAGTTTCATCATCTATAAAATGGGGTAATGATAGTATCTAGCTCATAAACTTCTTGAGAGGATTAATGGTGAGAAGACTTGTAAAGTGCTTAATGCCTGGAACATAATAAGCACTTTATGTTCATGGTAATGAATTTTAAAAGTCTGAGATCCATTTTCTCAGGGAAATGCTTCCCCTCTCCCTTTCTAATTTGTAGCTCTTCTTTCCACCCTCTCCTTCAACACCCACTCCCATGTTGACATTGTTCACTAAGCTTCTGACTTGGTCACTATTCTGAATCCCTACTAGATTTCACAGCCTAATACCTCAATCCTCTTCCAGGTTTGGGCAGACTTGAAGAGAAATATGAGATGATGAGCTGAGCACCAACTGACCGACTTAACATCTGACGTTCCTTATCTATGCTCCACCAGTCTAACCAGGTTTCCCAATACCTACAAGTTTTCCAAATTGTGACTAAGATAGAATGTCTGTCTCTGGAATAGCATGTCCAACCCACCTAACTGAAGCTCTGTGGTCCTCTACCTTTTCCTCCTCTAGTTGCCCCAGGATGCAAGGAACAGACAAGGTGTAAAATCTAGGGATGCAAAGCAATGTCTAAATAAGATGTCCTGTCCTCCCTAGGGCAGTATTTCTAAAAACAAACAGGCAAAAATTCTGTTTCACAAATGAGTAATCCCATCTTATTTGGGTAGAGTTCCTGGATGATTGAACAACACCAAAAGGCAAACGCTGATCTTATTCCAGACAGACTACAAGAATAGAAAGCACTATTCAAAAACTAGAAAAGATATTACAAATATGAAAACTACATTAAATGTTCTTATTTGATGAAGGGAAATTAAGAACAGGAAACAAAGGGCTTTCCCTGCTGAGTCTTAAGTCTGAATAAGCCTATTACAATAAATTAAAATATATTATGTAAATCTTCCATTTTTATTTGTAGAATATTTTCCTTCCCAGGATCTCAAAGCACTTTGCAAACATTAATTACCTATCAGTATCTGCCTGTGGTAGGACTATTATCATTGCCTCCTAGATGATGAAACGAGAACAGAGAAAGGTTAAGAAACTTGCCCAAAGCCACATGGGGCAAACTCTGAACAAGAACCATTTGTTGTTTCTGAGTTTACAATAATGAGCAAATTAAAAGTGCAATAATTTTCTTTGTAATTCAGAAAACAACGTTCTTTTAACAGTCGTCCCTAACCATAAAAAAAGGAAGTCTTTTTAACTTCCCTTAATGTGGATACTTTTTTTCAGATAGTTCCTAATTATGGTAAATTGCTTCATTCCCTAATTGTTACTGCAAGGCAACTAAACATTGTTACGTTGACTACTCAAGAGTGGATTGTTAATGGCCTTAATCATCAGATAATCTGGCAATATAATCAATGTAACTGGGAGATACCTTGTGGAAACAAGTAAATCAAGTATAAAACATAAATTTACAAAGGAGTGTTCAATTCTATTGTTTTACGCTTTGTACGATAAGTTGAAAAATCTAATTTCACAAAGAAGCAGAAGGAGATGTTAATACTATTTTGTTTACTCTTTGCCAGAACCCCACATGCCTTGATGTATAATGCTGGATTCTCATCACACCAACTTAGAACATCTTCACACCTTTTTGGCAGATATGAAAACAGTTTGATAATATTCCGTTTGTATGGCTGTGGGGTTTATTAGGCTGTTCTTGCATTAGATAATACATGTTTTCCAAATAATAAAAAGCAAAAACATCTTCTTCCTAACCCTAGCTCTTCCATCTCCAGTTCACATGCCCCTAAATGGTAACCACTATTAATAATTTGTATTGTCTTTCAAGAGCTTATTTTTATTTTTTTTTGTTGTTATTTTTGTTATTGCATTTATAGACGAATAGAAATATATTTTCTCTGCGTCCTACCCCAATCATAGATTACCATTTTGAATTTTAAATATTTTACTTAGCAATACGTCTTAGAAATATTTTCTTATCAGTACCTAAAGAGTATCCTCATCCTTAAAAAAAAAAAAGTTACAGTCCCATGGTATTCTATTGCCTCAATGTACCATATTTTATTAGTCAGTTCCCTACCAATATAAATTTAGAATTTGTCCAATCATTTCCTACTACAAACACAGATACAATCAGTAACACGGAACATATGTCATTTTATATACGAGAATATATTTGTAGAATATGTTCACAGAAAATATATTGCTAGGTTAAAAGGCAAATATACACTATGGTTTTGATGCATTGTCCTCCATAGGGATTGTATCAATTACATTCTACCAATAATGAATAAGTAAGAATGTCTATTTCTCCATGATATAGCTTGGATATTTGTCCTTGCCCAAATCTCATGTTGAATCGTAATCCTCAGTGCTGGAGGTGGGGGCTGGTGGGAGGTGCTTGGGTCATGGGAGTAGATCCCTCATGGCTTGGTACTGTCTTCACAACAGTGAGCTCTCAAAAGATCTGGTCATTTAAAAGTGCACGGCACCTCCCACCCTCACTCTCTTGCTCCTGCTTTTGCCATGTGATGTGCCTGCTCTCCATTTGCTTTCTGCCATGATTGGAAGCTTCCTGAGGCCTCCCCAGAAGTAGATGCTGCTATGTTTTCTATACAGGCAGCAGAACTGTGAGCCAACTAAACCTCTTCTTTTTTTTTTTTTTTTTTTTTTTTTTGTGAATTGCACAGTCTTGGGTATGTCTTTGTAGCAATGCAAAAACAGCTTAATATACCTCACAGCCATACCAACAGAATATTATCAAATTGTTTTCATGTCTGCCAAAAAAGTGAAAATGGTATCTCATTGCAATTATCTAATTATGAGTGAGGTGAGCATCTTTTCATATGACTAAGAGCCTTTTCTATAAAATATCAATTTGTATTCTTTGCTCAGTTTTCAATTGATTTTTAGTATTTTCTTATTGATTTATAGGAAACATTTATATATTAGAGATAATAGCCCATCATGGATATAAACCACAAATAAATTTTTACCAGTTTGTCAGTTATCTTTAAATTTTGGTTTGGTGGTTTGCCATAAAAGATCTTTTAATTTTTAAGAAATAATATTATTAATATTTTATTATTTTCATTTTATGTCATATTTAGAAATGCTTTTGCCACACCCAGATCAAAAAACATCCCCTCTCTACAGTATAAAGATTTGGAGGGGAGTGAAATAGGAATTATAAAGATGACTTCAAAATAAAGATCTGGTCTTAAGAAACAAATATAAAATAAAAACAAAAGGACCAACCCTATTAAATAAAAAGGCAAACGAAATGTTTTAAAGTTGAACCCTCACTAGGATAACCAGAAGATACTTTGTGTTTTTAGCATATATTATGGGCCAGGGGATGATTCTTTGAACCTAGAAGGGCTAACAGATGAATTGTACAGATCAAGAAGCAACAATTTTGGTTGCCTGTTGAATAACCAGGGCCTCCAGATAGTGTAGAAGTGCTGTATATAGAGAAAAGCATGACTCTAGAGAGCAACAATTCAGTAAATTCACTACGGAATCAGCTCAGTGAACAACTAACACCATATGTGAAGTTGTTAATAATGATCAATTTAGACCTTAAAGAAATGAGGAGACACATGAAAGCTAGCATGAGTTTGTCAAAAACAAACCATGTGAAACCACAATGCCATCCTTCCTTCAACAGGATAAGTTTAGTGTATATACACACATACACACACACACACACACACATATAAAATATATATGCATATATATATATACACACACACACACACATATATAAAACTTGGTGGAGACTTGGACTAGCAAATAACTTTTTAAAGAAGCAAATTAGGTGAAAGTTCCATAGATGATATGTTAGATGTAAAACTAGTTCAAACAAATTGAGTAAAAAGAGTTGTTACTAACAATTCAATACTGGACTGGGTGGAGGTGTCAAGCAGGTCCCTTAGGGGTCCACTCTGAGTTCAATACAATTCAATATTTTCATTTACTACTTTGAAAATAGAAGATAGAGGATACTAACAAAATTTGAAGGTGTTCATGCACAATGCAGGATAGGCATAAAATAGAATGTGAGCAAGACAAACTTTTTAAATGGACAGAAGTCAATAAAATAAGATTCAATAAAGCATTCATAAATGTAATGTGATTCACAAAGAATAATCAAATGCACCAATGTAAAATGGAATTACAACAGAGTCTAAGAGTTATAGTAGAAAGTAAAATGAACATGTATCAGCAACAGGACTGTCAAACCCCAAAGGCAAGTGCTGATCAAATTACAAAAATGAATTTGTTTCCTAATAGAAGAAAAGGGGGGAAGGTTATGATAGTCTATAAGCACTTCAGCATCTGTCCAGGGTGTCAACCTAAAAGATAATAGATAAGTGGGGTACATAAGAGTGTAAAACCAAAAGAATTCACATAGGAAAAAAATAAAACAAGTATAAAATAAAGATAAATGTAGAAGCTAAGTGAAGGAAGTAAAAGTACATACAGTTGATGAGAGCAGAAGCCAGAGAGAGGCACAGGGAGAGGGTAAAGGAGTGGAAGGGAGGAAAGTGGAAAGCAGAGAAAGGCAATGGAGAAGGGAGGGGAAGGGAGAGAAGGAGGAAAGGAAAGGAGGGTAAAGGAGTGGAAGGGAGGAAAGTGGAAAGCAGAGAAAGGCAATGGAGAAGGAAGGGGAAGGGAGAGAAGGAGGAAAGGAAAGGAAGCAAGACTTTTTTGTAGGGTTCTTTTTTTTTTAATAATACTTTAAGTTCTGGGGTACATGTGCAGAATATGCAGGTTTGTTACACAGGTATACACGTGCCATGATGTTTTGCTGCACCCATCAACCCGTCATCTACATCAGGTATTTCTCCTAATGCTATCCCTCCCCTAGCCCCCCACCCCTCTACAGGCCCCAGTATGTGATGTTCCCCTCCTTGTGTCCATGTGTTCTCACTGTTCAACTCCCATTCATGAGTGAGAACATGCAGTGTTTGGTTTTCTGTCCTTGTGTTAGTTTGCTGAGAATGATGGTTTCCAGCTTCATCCATGTCCCTGCAAAGAGCATGAACTCATCCCTTTTATGGCTGCATAGTACTCCATGGTGTATACATGCCACATTTTCTTTATCCAGTCTATCATTGATGGGCATTTGGGCTAGTTACAAGTCTTTGCTATTGTGAACAGTGCTGCAATAAGCACACGTGTGCATGTGTCTTTAGAGTAGAATGATTTATAATCTTTGGGGTATATACCCAGTAATGGGACTGGTCAAATGGTATTTCTGGTTCTAGATCCTTGAGGAATCACCATACTGTCTTCCACAATGGTTGAACCTATTTACACTCCCAAAAACAGAGAAAAAGCGTTCCTATTTCTCCACATCCTCTCCAGTGGCTATTGTTTCCTGACTTTTTAATGATTGTCATTCTAAGTGGTGTGAGATGGTATCTCATTGTGGTTTTGATTTGCATTTCTCTAATGAACAGTAATGATGAGCTTTTATTCATGTTTGTTGGCTACATAAATGTCTTCTTTTGTGAAGTGTCTGTTCATATCCTACGCCTACTTTTTGATGGGGTTGTTTTATTCTTGTAAATTTAAGTTCTTTGTAGATTCTGGATATTAGTTCTTTGTCAGACGAATGGATTGCAAAAATTTTCTCCCATTCTGTAGGTTTCCTGTTTTCTCTGATGATAGTTTCTTTTGCTGTACAGAAGCTCTTTAGTTTAATTAGATCCCATTTGTCAATTTTGGCTTTTTTTGCCATTGCTTTTGGTGTTTTAGTCATCAAGTCTTTGCCCATGTCTATGTCCTGAATGGTGTTGCCTAGGTTTTCTTCTAGGGTTTTCACGGTTTTAGGTCTTACATTTAAGTCTTTAATCAATCTTGAGTTAATTTTTGTATAAGGTGTAAGGAAGGGGTCCAGTTTGTTTTCTACTTATGGCTAGCCAGTTTTCCCAACACCATTTATTAAATAGGGAATCCTTTCCCCATTGCTTGATTTTGTCAGATTTGTTGAAGATCAGATGGTTGTAGATGTGTGGCATTATTTCTGAGGCCTCTGTTCTGTTCCATTGGTCTATATATCTGTTTTGGTACCAGTACCATGCTCTTTTGGTTACTGTAGCCTTGTAGTATAGTTTCAAGGCAGGTAGAATGATGCCTCCAGCTTTGTTCTTTTTGCTTAGGATTGTCTTTGCTATGTGGGCTCTTTTTTGGTTCCATATAAAATTTAATGTAGTTTTTT
>NW_012103266.1:417233-483703 GCF_000951045.1 Mandrillus leucophaeus | reverse complement strand
TTGAGACAGAGTCTCACTGTGTCACCCAGGCTGGAGTGCAGTGGTGTGATCTTGGCTCACTGCAAGCTCCGCCTTCCAGGTTCATGCCATTCTCCTGCCTCAGCCTCCTGAGTAGCTGGAACTACAGGCACCCGTCACCAAGTCTGGCTCATTTTTTGTATTTTTAGTAGAGACAGGCTTTCACCATGTTAGCCAGGATGGTCTCGATCTCTTGATCTCGTGATCCGCCGGTCTTGACCTCCCAAAGTGCTGGGATTACAGGCTTGAGCCACCTCACCCAACCCTCTTGGTAGTAATTGTGAATGGGAGTTCACTCATGATTTTGCTCTCTGTTTTTCTATTATTGATGTATAGGAACGCTTGTGATTTTTGCACAATAATTTTGTATCCTGAAACTTTGCTGAAGTTGCTTATCGGCTTAGGGAGATTTTGGGCTGAGACGATGGGGCTTTCTAAATATACAATTATTCATCTGCAAACAGAGATAATTTGACTTCCTCTCTTCCTATTTGAATACCCTTTATTTCTTTCTCTTGCCTCATTGCCCTGGCCAGAACTCCCAATAATATGTTGAATAGGAGTGGTGAGAGAGGGCATCCCTGTCTTGTGCTGGTTTTCAAAGGGGTTTCCAGTTTTTGCCCATTCAGTATAATATTGGCTGTGGGTTTGTCATAAATAGCTCTATTTTGAGAAACATTCCATCAATACCTAGTGTATTGAGGAGTTTTTAGCATGAAGGGGTGTTGAATTTTATTGAAGGTCTTTTCTGCATCTATTGAGATAATTATGTGGGTTTTGTCATTGGTTCTGTTTATGTGATGGACCACGTTTATTGATTTGCATATGTTGAACCAGCCTTGCATCCCAGGGATGAAGCCATCTTAATCGTCGTGGATAAGCTTTTTGATGTGCTGCTGAGTTTGGTTTGCCAGTATTTTATTGAGGATTTTCATATCGATGTTCATCAGGGATATTGGCCTGAAATTTTCTTTTCTTATTGTGTCTCTGCCAGGTTTTGGTATCAGGATGATGCTGGTTTCATAAAATGAGTTAAGGAGGAGTCCCTCTTTTTCTATTGTTTGGAATAGTTTCAGAAGGAATGTTAGCAGCTCCTCTTTGTACTTCTGGTAGAATTTGGCTGTGAATCTGTCTGGCCCTAGACCTTATTTTGTTGGTAGGCTATTAATTATTGCCTCAATTTCAGAACTTGTTATTGCTCTATTCAGGGATTTGACTTCTTCCTGGTTTAGATTTGGGGGTGTGTATGTGTCCAGGAATTTATCCTTTGGAAGCAGGACTTTTTAAAGGGATGAAGAAGGACAAGGGGAGAATCCATTCAAAAGAAGTTTTATTTGTGTGAAAGCACAAACGAGTTACCCAAAAATTGGTGGTATTGGTGGTAGGCTTCCCAATAAATATTTTAATTGGAACGTTTCCAAAGAATACACTTGTAGTAATTTAGATCCTTCATTGAATATAATCTTCAGATCAGCAAAGAAATTATAAAAAATCACCAGAGGCTTATAAGAAATTTGGGGGCAAAATCACACTTAAAACAGTAGAAGAAAGTACTTTTAATTTTTTTTTTAATTTAAAAGCTCCATGAGTTTCAAAGCAATGCAAATTAGCCATGAGCATGTCAACAAAAGGAAAGCAAACAGAGCCATACATTTCCCTTATAAAGTAACATTTGTTATTTATTTAATTTCAGAAGTAAAATGTGGCCATAGGAAATTTTGAAAATTATTGGAAAATATTTTTGTAGTTAAAATTATCTATGGTCTCAACATCATTAACACTGATGTATTTACTTGACTCACTCAATATATATTTTTAATTTGTATAATTTTGTATATGTGATTGTATATCTGCATTTTTATTGTTTATCATTATATTATTAACATCTTCCCAAGAAGTGAATATTTTTTGAAAACATGACTATTAATAGCTGCATTGTATTCCATTTATGAATGTTTATAATCATCTTTCTATGGTTGGATATTTAATTATTAACTTTACATCATTATAAATAATGCTACATAGTTTAATATTTTCTTAGCATGCATTCTGAGAATGCAAAAATAAAATGTGAACATTTTATAGTTTCATATATGTTGTGTGTTATATGTGCATATGTATTTGGAAAGAGACAGAGAGAAAAAAAAAATTGTTTTCCAGTAAGGTTTATTGTATTCTTCCCAACAATATATTAAAAAACGCATTTCACTTTATGCATGCCAGTATTACATGAGCAATAGTTTTAAGTTGTATTTTTTAAGTTACTATATTTGATTTTTAAAATTTCTGTGAACTCTCTTATTTATGTATTTTGTCTAGTCAACATCATTTTTGTTAAATTCTTATTTATATATTAAGAGCATTGGTCTTTGACAATATCCATCAGAAACATTTTCCTAACTTGCTTTCTGATTATATTTTATGCTTCTTAGTGGATAGAGAATGTAATATTTATGTACATAAACACATTGAGTTTTTACTTCATGATTGCCTCTTTGCTTTTATGCTTTGAAAGTTCTTTTCCAACCTATTATCAGTTAATTATTCACTTATACTTTATTCTAGTATTTATGGTTTCATTTTTCATTTTTAGCTCATGAATTAATTTGGAATTTATTTTAGCGCATGATGTGAGGTGAGGCTTTCTTTTTCAAATAGTTAACCAGTTTTCTCAACATTGCAAAATAATCTAATTCTTACCTCACTGATTTCTTATGATCCTTTATCATATACCAAGTGTGTTCATTAATTGGGTGTGTTTGAAGGATTTCATGAAAGATAAACTGACACGGAATATCCAGACAATGCAGGATAAAGAAGAGTACTTCTGCAAAAAGTAGAGCGGAGTAAAGACAACAGAGGAAGCAAGGGAAAGAAGACACAGTAACCAGAGACGAGCAAGCAGGACAGTTGAGGGAATGTGATGAGTTTCCAATGCTTGTAAGAGACTGTGTAAAGTTACACAGACGAGAAAATGGACGAAAGTACTTGAGTAAATGTATGTGTGGTGACGGTGGGGAGGGGCACAAAGAAAGACCAAAGTGAAAGAGAATAATAGACCTTACTCTATATGGAAGCTGACTATCTGTAAAAAATAGGCGGGAGGAGGAAGAGCTCTCAGAAGGAAGGAAGTAACACAGAATTTGAAGCATGTCAAAAGACACAGAAAGAAAGGCATAAAAAGACAAAAAAGATGTGGTAAAGAAAACGACAGAAGCTAAAGGTCAAGATCCAAAAAAAAAAAGAAAGTACTATCAGGAAAGTTTTACACACAGAACCATCAAAGAGGAACCAGGCTCCTAAAGTAAAAATTGATGGACTCCTGAGGACATTAAAAAATGTCTAAGAAGCAGAAAGAAATAGAATATGACCAGGGTGAGGATGAGACTTGTAGAACATTCTAATAACAAACAGGAAGTTAAAATGTGAGGGCAGCAGTAAAGATTTCTACCCAAAAGAATAGCATGTGGAGGAGGAAATGTAAGCCTTAGCCAATAGACTCTAAAAATGTTACATCATGACAATTTCGCATATTTAGAGAACACTTGGACACAGGGCAAGGAACATCACACACAGGGCCTGTCGTGGGGTGGGGGGAGGGTGGAGGGATAGCACTAGGAGAAATACCTAATGTAAATGACGAATTAATGGGTGCAGCAAACCAACATGGCACATGTATACGTATGTAACAAACCTGTATGTGGCGCACATGTACCCTAGAACTTAAAGTATAATAAATAAATTAATAAATAAATAAATAAATAAATAAATAAAAAGTATAATTTAATACACTTTGAATAATTATAAGGTAGTATTAAATCAAAGTTATATGAGGGTTTTTTTTTTAATGAAGTCTTACTCTGTCACCCAGGCTGGAGCACAATGGCATGATCTTGGTTCACTGCAAACTGTGCTGCCCGGGTTCAAGTGATTCTCCTGCTTCAGCCTCCCAAGTAGCTGGGATTACAGGGATGCACCACCACACCTGGCTACTTTTTGTATTTTTAGTAGAGACGGGGTTTTACCATGTTGGTCAAGCTGGTCCCGAACTGATCTCAAGTGATCTGCCTGCCTCGACCTCCCAACGTACTGGGATTACAGGCATCAGCCATCACACCCGGCAGGAAGTAATTGTTTTTGACTAAGCTCTGCACCAGGCCCCAACAGGACAGACTAAAAATCAATCAAAATGGAGTCACCAAACCAAAACAATAAAAATGGAGTCACCAAACCCAAAATAGGCTGTTATCGGACCTTCGCAAACAGACCAGCTAAATCTTCAATCGACATAATAATAAAATTCCCTCTGCTTCAATCTTTATGCGAAAGAACCAGCCTGAAGTAACCGGATGTTAACTAACAGCTATTTTCTCTGATCTGTCTCCCTGTCCCTGCCTTATAGGAAAAGTAGCTTTGAAACAACGAATACACTATTTGTTCTTTGCTTCTGCTTTCTGCAACTCTTCTCTGCCTACAAAGCCAACCTCTTCTGCTCAACTCATCAGAACATTTATTCTATTTTATGGAATGAAGTGTTGCCTGATTCTAGAATTGCAATAAGCCCAATACAATTACATAAATAAATAAATAAATAAATAAAATAAATTATAGCTTTAAAATGTTTCATAGAGTCTTTTTTAAAGGAAAGGGAATGAAAAAGGTAAAATAATTATGATCTTGGGTATTAAGACCCTCTGGAGAGAAAAAAAATCAAAGGAAATTCCAATGCCTATGAACTAACTGGAGAGCCAGAAGAAAAAGCAGCTGAAAGGATAAAGCATATAACTTGTTCACTCCTCATCAATTAAACAAATATGTATGGGGGCCACCACATTAAGCAAGGTGGAGGTATGAAAGATGAATGCCAGCCTCTGCTCTCAAAGATGTCCTACCTAGTGTAGAAAACAAAATAATAAATACAATATTCCAATGCTGTAGGATACATGCTCTAATCAATTATGTACAATGTGTTATAGAAATAAGAGGAATGATCGACTACCTAACTTTGTGGGGGATGAGGTAAGGAAAGAAAGTGAACTTTGAGCTGAATCTTAAAGGTTTCTTAGCAGCTGGCCAACTAGTCCAGGAAAGAAACAAGGTATGAAGGTATGAGGATGTATGGTGTACTTGGAGTACAGAAAACAATTAAATATAACTGGATCATGGAATATGTAGGAGAGTTTAGTAGAAAATGAGGCCAGAAAGAGACAGAAAATAGGTCTTTCAACTATGCCAAAGACAACGGGAAGCCTTCAAAGATCTTTAAGCAAGAGAGTGAAACGACAAGATTTACCCAATAGAAATGCCAAGCTAGTTTTAATTGGAAGAAGGAAGGACTGGAGATAAGGAATTAGAAGCTTTCACAATAGTACAAATACACCATGGAATACTATGTAGCCATAAAAAAGAATGAGAACATGTCCTTTGCAGGAATATGGATGGAGCTGGAGGCCATCATCATTAGCAAACTAATGCAGGAACAGAAAACCAAACACCACATGTTCTCACTAATAAGTGGGTGCTAAATGATGAGAACACATGGACACATAGAGAGGAAGGTGGAGGGTGACAGGAGGGAGAGGATCAGGGCAAAAAACTAATGAGTGCTAGGCTTAATAAGTGGGTGATGAAATAATCTGTACAATGAACCCCCATGACACACATGTACTTATGTAACAAACCTGCACTTACACCCCTGAACTTAAAATAAATGTTTTTTTTAAAAAAAAAAAAAAAAAACAGAAAAAGAGATTATACAGCATAGATTAGAAAAATGACAGCAGAAATAGATAGAAATGATTAGATTTGAGACATATCAAAAAGGAAAATTAGCAAAGCTCGGTAAAAGATTGGCTATAGAATCTGAGAGATCATTTGAAAGATGCAGAGATGCTGCTAAGGTGTTTAGATTGCACTAGATGGATGATATTGGAAACACTGGAAAAGGTTGATGCTTGTAGAAGAAGATTGTGAGCTTGGTTAGGGATGGGATGAGTTTAAACGGCCTCTGAAACATTCAGAGGACATGCAGAAAGTGTTGGATATATACGCTCAGAGCTCAGTAGAAGGACCTGAGCTAGAGAAAGAAATTTAGGTCTACAAGTACAAAAAAAGAAAGTGAGTGGATTCGAGCATTTTAAGTGATAAAGGAAACGAAATCTGTGATTTATGGGAAAGAGGACAGTAAAAGAAATGTGTCAAGAAAACAATAAAAATTTAGTATATAGAATTTATGGAACATGAATAGCTTATGTTGTTAGAAATTCTAGTGTTCTGTAAGATATGAAAGAAAGAGCAAATATGTATACTATATGGGTGATTATTCTTTTTAAAAAGCTTTGACAATAAAATTAAATAAAAAATGCCAGAGTATTTTTGCAATGTTAAATACCAAGTACTAAGATTTTTCTAATGAACTGCTCTTAAATCCACTTATCCTCCCCACCTCTTCCAGACAGTTATTTTCACCATCTGCCAGCAGTAGTCCCTCTCTTTTTTTTTTTTTAAAAAAAAAAAAAAAAAAAAACTCTGTTAATTTTTCTTATGCTCAAAAATTGCAGAACAAATGAGAGATGGCACAGCATAGCTGCTAAGAGCTATCAGAATGAGTGACAGCCCAAAAATGGAAATGAATTTTGACAAACTCCCTCAGCAACTACATACTCCTAAAGATGGCGAGGGCCTATCCAGTATGTTTCAGCTAGGACTTTTTCTTTTCTTCCCTCTCTCTCTTTTTTTTTTTCTTTTTTGGAAATTGTCCAAGTTCTGACACAAAGATGAAAGCACTGGAAATGCAATAAAAAAAATTGCAAAGACAGGCTCTCTTTCAAGAGTTACCCGAAAGAGAAATAGATTTGAGAATCGTCTTGCATGATGATTCCCTTTACACAATAAGTCAGGTTCAAGGTCACAGGCTCAGGGCATTAAAGATTGGCTATAGGGCAACTGTAGTTTTTCACATGATGTGGAAGATGCCATGATTTTAACACCCCTTCTTCCTGCAATTCAGCTTTATTGTTCACCAAATCAAGGCCCCATGAAATTAACATCATTATGGCACTAAAAGGACTGATTAAAATTTAAAAGATTTTAAATTTAATAAAATCACCCATGCTGCCCCAGATTTGAATTATATTTCTCTCTGATTTTCAAACTACAATCCTGTGTTCTTTTCCTTTCAGGATATTCTTTTTGGTGCAGCAGTCTATATACTAAAATACAAAAGCTACAATGAAGAGTCACCCTGAACAAAGCGAATATGAAATCATGTGTGTGTCATGTTTTATTCTTTTCTGCTTAAGAAAGTACCTCAAATACAAGAATAAAATCTAGTGAAAGTATGACAGGGAAATAGTTCCTATATTATGTAATTACTCAGCATTTTAATTAGAAAAATTATAAGCCCCTGGCCAGGCACGGAGGCTCACTCCTATAATCCCAGTACTTTGGGAGGCCAAGGTGGGCAGATCGCTGGAGTCCATGAGTTCCAGACCAGCCTGGGCAATATGGTAAAATACTATCTCCACAAAAAAATGCAAAAGTTAACTGGGTATAGTGGTGCAAGCCTGTGGTCCCAGCTATTTGGAAAGCTGAGTTGGTAGGATCTCTTGAGCTCAAGTAGGTCCAGGCTGCAGTGAGCCATGATTGAGCCACTGCACTCCAGTCTGGGTAACAAAGTGAGACTTTGTCTCCAAAACAAACAAACAAAAAAGAAAAATTACAAGCCACCAGTAGATAAATGGCCCACAAAAAAACTGATAAGGCAGTTCTCACAAGATAAAATGTAACTAACAAACAAAGACATAAGAATATATTCAATCTTGGAAGCAGTCAGAAGAGTTTAACTTAAAACTATAATGAGGTAATATTTTCAGTGACTTAATTTAATTTTTTTTCTAGTTTTCTGAAAAGGTTGGGGTGAAATTAGTCAATTATTCTAGTGTTTTTGGAAATCAATTTGGCAGTATTTTTCAACAAAAATCCAAATATTTATACCCTTTCACCCAGCGATTAAACTGCTAAAAGTTTATACTGAGGAAATAATTCAAGGGGTTATAAAAGTTTTATGCAACAAGATGTTCATCACATTGCTTATAATAGCAAAACATAAGAAACAACCAGAATGACCCATGACAGATTAGTTAAATCATGCTGAATTGCCCTAAGGGAATATTGTACAGCCACTAGAAATTATCATTATGAGGAATATGTACTACATGAGAAACCCACATTAAAAAGAGCACACAAAAGCATCTCCATTATGTTTACAACTTCATACAATTGTGTATATGTGAAGGGCACGTGGAAAAAAACAATTAATATGTAGTGATATTGTGCTTTTTATTCCTGTATTCTTATTGTTTTTATAATATTGTGCATTGATAAAATCAGTAAAAATAAATAAGAACCTCCCTCCTGACTCTTCCACTTACCCTTCCTTTCCTCACTTTGACAGGCACCTGGTTTCTGATGACCCCTGGGATTTCCATATAAACCCCAGACAATTCTCTGCACTACAAAGGTCATCCCCGGAAAATCTGGCTGCCTAGAAAGGTCAGGCCTTGCTTCTGGCTTGGACAACTTTCATTTTCTTCCCCAGTTTCCCTGCCAATGGTCTAACCTCCTCTTTGTTTGCCCTTAAAGCTGCTATAGCCATTTGGGAAAACACACTTGAAATGGATTTACTTTCTGGGGCTGAAAATTTAATATGCTTGGTGTGATAAATATGTCTTCTCTATTACCATTAAAGCAAGAGAGGAAGAAGAGAATAATACAAGTGGAAATGAGATTCTGAAATCTCTGGGGGTGAAACATTTTTAAGCAAACCATGGTAGATCCTGAGCCTTTCAAAAGTTGATTCCTCAGACAATTTATTTCAGAAGATTTAGCTTCCTAGATAATTGGTCTTCTTTATCCTTATTGTGGGGCACTGCTGTAGTTCTCCTGAGACTGCCAACTTCCTCCATCTGGAGTCACAGCATGGACAGTTGTTTTCTGTCTGGACCAAATTACTTGAAGTGTTACATTCATGCCCTAAATGGTTCAACATCTATTTAAATTCAACAGATTTTTGCTCCTTGACCTTTAGTCGATCTAATTCCAATTCTGATAGAGATTGGAATAACACAGTGGAGAAAGTGCTTGGCCTTTTTTGAATGGCATGTATATGAGGTGGCACTATTCTAATAAATTAGATACTGCTATATAAGTTGTTGACAACCTGTACTTACTTGTTTAATCCTCCTCTTGGGCCTTTTTCATGTGCCAAGGGACTCAAAACATAAAAATGGCTTTGGCCTCTCTCAATACTGCTTCTAATGACCCCTGTTTGACTGCCTTCCCACCACCCCCATCCCTGAAGACAATATAAATGTTCATTTCAATCTAATTTTGTCTACATACAGATGATGAAGGGGGAAGATGCACATTGTGATTTTACCCCAAGCGCCATGTCCACCTAAGGATGACCCTGGGCTCAAAAGCCCCAAAATATAGATACACAAAACTTGCCATCTACTCTCAGCTCCATTATCTTGTGCTTTCTTTACCTAAGTGCTTCAGCACAGCCAATCCCCGGCAACATGGTGTTCACTGGCATTCATAATGCTGATTTCATGGCTCTGTGCCAGTTTGAAAATGCCTTCTAAATCTTCACAGAAAGGAATTTTCTTCAGCCTAATTTTCATGCTGTATTTTATCATATTCTAATACATTGAAGAATGAAGTATGGAATTTCATAAGCTCACTGATAAGCTTCTATTTCCTCAGCCATGCTGGATCCAGGAGAATTTACTTCAATCTCTAAATACATGAATATGTGGCTACCTGGCAAGTCAGCCCACTGGCTAAAGACCCTGCCACCAGCCTTTCCCTAGAGCTGCAGGGTTAAGTCAGAAATATACAGGCAGGCTTCAGTAAGGAAAAACATACGTTTGTGGAACCAGCCTGCCTGAATTCCACTCCCAGCTGCGGCATGTCTTTGCTGTGACTTTCTCTTCCCAATGACAGTGCGATCCCTCAATATAGCATTTACAGAGCACCAGATAAAAGGGGGTTATTTAAGGAGAAATTGTTATTTCCATTAGAACTGTTATTCTGTCTTTTCTGCATGAATGTCTGGGGAGAGAGATACTTTAGCCACCAAAAGAGAGAAAAGATTGTATGCAGCCCCTTTGAAGTTGCTTGAAGAGAGTGAGATAGAGACAGATAGACAAAGACAAGATTGTTGCTCATATTTGTAACTGTTACAGCCCTGACTATCAAGTGAAAAGTATGTATGCATTTAATGGCAGCCCAGGGACTGAGTTGTGTGTGTGTGTGTGTGTGTGTGTGTGTGCGTGTGTTTTGAGATGCAGTCTCGCTCTTTCACCCAGGCTGGAGTGCAGTGGCATGATCTCGGCTCACTGCAAACTCCGCCTCCAGGATTCAAGTGATTCTCCTGCCTCAGCCTCCAGAGTAGCTGGGATTACAGGTGCCCACCACCACACCCAGGTAATTTTCATATTTTTAGTAGAGATGGGGTTTCACCATGCTGGCCAGGGCGGTCTTGAACTCCTGAATTCAGGTGATCTACCCACCTTGGCCTCCCAAAGTGCTGGGATTACAGGCATGAGCCACCTCACCCAGCCAGGACTGAGTTATTTTAAGCAGGAGTATGCCTAGATGGAAAAGAAAAACCATTGAGAAGGATAAGCTGGTAAAATGGAGGCAGTCCTTTATGTATCCTCCCAAATACATGGCTATTTGTTCATGTCTACTCTGATTCAAGTCCAGACTTTGACTTTTAAAATCACTTGACTATACTCAAAGTAGATTATCATCCATAGCTCAAGAAAAATGAGCCCTGTGATGGGCATGCCCTAGGGTAACCTACAATGTGCAATCCCTTGTGTAATCTCCTCCCCTGGAGGGGAGGTAAAACCTGTAAACTTCTAAACAATAAAATATGGCAAAGGTGATGAGATGTAGCTCCCCTGTTTCTGTTATTTAATAAAGCAAAAGCGAAAGGGGTTTTCAGATGCAATTTTACTTTTAATTAATCAAAAGGAGATTATTTTAGTCGGACCTGCCCTAATCAGGTAAGCCCTTTAAAAGAGGGATGAGGGTTGCCTTCAAATGAGAGAGTCCAAGCATCAGAGGCTCTCCATTGCAGCCTTTCAAGTAGCAAGCAGCTATGAATTGTAAATTCACAAGGTACTAGATTGTGCCAACAGCTTGATTGAGCTTGGAGCAGATCCTTCCCTAGTCGAGCCTCCAAATGAGAAAGCAGCCTGGCTGACAACTTGACTGTAGCCTTATGAGACCATAAGCAAGGATCCAGCTAAGCTGTGCCCAGATTTTTGATGTATGGAAACTGTAAGATTATAAATGTGTAATGTTTTAAGCCACTAAACTGAGAATTTTTTATGCAGCAATAGAAAACAAATACAAACAAGCACATTTATTTTCCTCCGTTTTCTAAGGGCATCCTAAGAAATGTGGACGCAATGACAAGTGTGAGTAAGTGGGAAGATTGTTAGATGAGGCACGAAGGCATGGTTCAAGTCCTGATTTTGCATGACCTGGAGCAAGATACTTTACCTCTTTAAGCCTATAACCTCATCTGTCAATGGGGTTAATTTAATCTGCCTAGACTTTCTCACAGGGTTCTGAGGGAAGACTTTGAAAACTGTAAAATGCTGAACTCATGACACTTACCAAGCTCCAGGTAGTATTCTAGTTTTCCTATATGTATTAACTCATTTAATCTTCAAACAACCCTTTAAAGTAGATACTTTTCCACAATCATTATCTTCATTTTACAGATGAGAGAAATGAGAATCAGGGAGGTAAAAAATCTTGTCTGAGATGGCACAATTATTAATAAGTAAGAATAAACATTTAAACCCAGGCAGTCTGATTCTACATTCTGTACTCTTAAGCATTACACTGTGTTGCCTCTTAAATCTTTAATAAGTCTAGGAAATCCACTCCCTCTGGAGCAAGCTGAACTGGGATACCAAGATGTTCTGAAAAAGATTCACGATCTTCCGATGAGCGTGATCCTTATAAGCCCTTACTTTGATGTATTCTTCCAGATTTATCTCAGTTTTTCTGATACACACAACCACACACTATTCAAAAGAAATTCACCAGGAGGCAATAATCCTCTTTTTCTTCTATAAAGTGTATTGGTACCATCCACAGGGCTCAGTCCCGCTGCCTCATACACAGCACCACCTCCTTCTACTGTTACCTATTATTACTTAGCTGAGAGCACATGAACATCTGCTTATAACACACACACTTAATTTCTCCTCAAATACAGATTCACATAAAAACCAAGCATAAAGAGAATAGGAGCATTTTCATTGAATTGCTCTTAGGTACACTGCATGATTTCCATTATGTCTACTGTCTGATTTTGCAAATCACTGGGCATGCAGAATCAGCTCTCAATTTATCAGGAAAAAAAAAAACACCAGAGCTAGAAGAAGATGCCTTGCTTAAAGGATTATATGGCACATTCCCCCCCTGGCTTTGGAAAGTTTATTTTTTACCTTTAGATCTTCCTGAGGTTAAAAAAAATCTTACCTTTTTTAATGGGCCATTATAATGCTTAAGCTAATATTTAAAAGTTCCTCCAGAAGTCCAACTGAAACCTCCCCTGCTTCAATTTAAGCAGGCAAGATTCTATTCAAACTTCAAAATCAGCTTTAAAAACCACTTTCTCTGACACCCCTAGATTAAGTTAACTACTTAACCCTTCAGCATTCTAGGCACACATACTTTTATTACACTATTTATATAATAATGTTGTTTTTTTAATATATTTGCAATCACACCAACAGAGGCAGGACACAATTTATCTTTGTGTCCATTACACCTGGCAGAGTGACTGACACATATTAGAAAATTGAAGGAAACATTTTTTTTTTCCTTTTCCTTTTTTTTTTTTTTTTTTTTTTTGAGATGGAGATTCGCTCTGTTGCCAGGCTGGAATGTAACGGAGCAATCTTGGCTCACTGCAACCTCTGCCTCCCGGGTTCAGGCGATTCTCCTGCCTCAGCCTCCTGAGTACCTGGGATTACAGGCACCTGCCACCATGCCTGGCTAATTTTTGTATTTTTAGTAGAGATGGGGTTTCACAATGATGGCCAGGCTGTTCTCAAACTCCTGACCTCAGGTGATCCACGTGCCTCAGTCTCCCAAAGTGCTGGGATTATAGGTGTGAGCCACCGTGTCCAGCCTCGTTGAAGTAAACATTTTAATGAATTAGTGAATGAAGCAAATTGTATACTGTTTCATATATAAGCAGAGCAGCTTTCTACTCATAAAACCTTTCTTACAAAGACCAACTTTAGCTCTCTCGTTTTGTCCCTTAATAATTAAACAGTTCCCAATTTTTTTTCCTGTCCATAAGACCTATTTTTCTAAACTGTAGGCCACAGTTTCCTTGACTAGTGATATCTTCATATCTATTTCAGCGAGACAATCAAGATCCAAGTCATTGTGCCATATACATTGATAACTATGTTTAAATGTACTTACACAATTAGCTTCCTTACAAAAAGCTGGTTGCGAAATGAAATAATACAAATCCATTTCTACATTAAATTCACCAGGACAGCTTATTATTTGGAGAATATCCAAATAATTTCAAAATTTTAAAAAGTATTTTTAACATGAGTAATATTTCTCTAATTTTTTTATTAAGAGGCAATATGATGTAGTAGGAACCACATCAGATTTGAAGGTAGAAGACCTGAATTTAAACCCAAAACTTCCTGTATGCCCTCAGGCATTTCGCTTGGCTTTTCTGAGTTTTTCTCTTCAATTAAATGAGGATATACTAATGAATAACTCACAGGGTTGTTGTCAGGACCAAATAAACTAATAATGCATGTAAGAAGACTTTGCTCAATGTAAAACAAATATTAGTGATTATTCTAAGTAATAACAATAACGTAACAGGATGTTTTCTTAAAACTGGATTCCTCAACCTACCAGGAGAATCACTTCTTGCATTTAACACAAGTTGTTTTTTTCTCCATGGTACTGCATTGCCTGTTCATATTTAGCTTTAGATCAACTGTGACTCTCAGTTCTTTGTCTGTGATGCTTGGGATGAACCAGTCTTTTTCAACTCTGTTGTGGTGAATTTGGGTTTTCATCTCCTTGTGATAGCCCATCCTTTTATCTTTTTTCCAGTAAGATACTTTTTCCTAATTTATCAAGGTCATTTTGAGTTTTTCTCTCTAACATCTGTCAAAATACTTAGCAACAGGCACCCTAGAAATGTATAGATCAGCCAACAATCTGCATGTTCTTCCTCCATACAGGATGAATGTGACTATGGGGTTCTCTCTATAGTGGGACCAAAGATACAAGAAGAAGCAACTGTATTTGAAACAGTATTTGAAAATATCTATTGCAGATGGAAGAGGAAAACATCTCTCTCTGCTAGCAAACATAGCACAGCCTTCCCACATACATACAGAGTAGCCAAAACAGCACTCAGACATCTTTCTATAAGTGAGCCTTTTGATAAATGAGCTTTTATCTGGCTTCATAGGCAGATATTGAAAGGGCTTACAAGTGGAGGGCACACCAAAGCCTGGAATAGTTTAAGACAGAAGCAAAATAAACTACTTATTGGATGGTAATGATCTGAACTGATGCCATTTGCATATTTTGTAGCATGAGCAGTACTTTGCAAGAAGGCTAAAAACAATAGCTTTGAGGATTATGGTCAGGCTCAGTTATAATAATAGCCCAGGATTTTAGCAGTGGGATTAAAGTGAAATGACTGGGTGAGGCTAGTTTTAAATAAATGTCTAGATCTAGTAAGCACTATGACTTGAATTAGAGAGGAAGGAAAAAAGGAGGCATTTTAAAAAGAGTCCAAATATCTTGAGGTAAAGCTACAGATCATGGTGAGGAAAAAGGAGGAAAAAAAAATGTCAAGTCCCACTTAGTACATAACGGGTTCAGTTTTGTCAGGACGTTGCCTCTACTTCTCCCTAGAAGAGTCTGCATAGAATTAAAACTTGTTAAATGTATGACATGACATTGGAAGACAAACGTACTCTGGAAAAATCATTGCTGCCAGACTCCAAAAGGGCACTCAGACTTAAAAACAAGAAGTAGCCAAAGAACACCCTTACGTGAGCTTGAATTCCAAAGATCCTAAGGTACAGAGGGAGATTTGAATATTTATAACACAAATACACAAACATAAATTTCACAACCATTAAAGACAATCTAAAAATTGAACCAAAATTAATTGTGCAAGGCACTAAATTGGCCAAAATAGTGGCAGGTAGGAGTAATAAATAGATTAATAAACCACAGCCTTTGTCCTTAAATAGCTAACCATCTCTTTGGGATATGTATATAAAAACATTTGATTTTAGGGGGAGAAAAGAATAATGATGGAAGATTGACTCTACTGTATACTAAAAGACGAATAATGATGGAAGACTGACAACATGAATAATGATGGAAGATTGACTCTGCTATATACTAAAACACTCCAAAGCTACATTAATTAAAATAATTCGGAACTGGTGCAAAAGCAAACAGATATATCAATGGAATAAAAGCACAAACAGACTCTAGAGCTAAGACACCATATGAATCAAATAAATAAAGTGCCATCATAAATGAGTAAAAGCAAGGGTTATTCTATAAAGACAGAATGTAAGTTATGTCAGGATGATAATCCGTTTGAAACTTTGCATCCTACATCAACATAATGGACTAAAGAGTTAAGTGTTTTAACAATTTTTAAAGAAGAAAATATGTCAATATTAACCTGCTCTTGGAGGGAGAAGGAACTTACTGAGTTTAATAGCAATAGAAGAAAAGACAATGGAAAAGATTGACAGATACAACATTTAAAATGTTTAAACTTCTCCAGTGAGAAGGACTACATAAAAAAATATTTAAATGAACTGAAAATTTTTGAAATATGTTCAAGGGTTTAGAATATTAATATATAAAGAGCTCATTTGAATAAATAACAACAATCACAAAACCCCTAATAGATTCATGAATCTATTATTCATGAAGAGATTATTCATGAAGTATCCAAATTCACTGGTATTTAGAAAAGTGCTTAATAAAAATATAGTATTTATACCAAAATTCCAACAGCTTTTTTTTTCACAAGCTGTTGGTGAAGAGCTGATCTTCAAATTCGTATGGAATTTCCCAAAAACCTAAAACACCCTTGTAAAAGAAGAATGAAGTTGAAGGACTCACACTTTCCAACTTTGAAACTTACTACAAAGCTATAGTAATTAAAACAGGATGGTGCTAGCACAAGGACTTACATATATACCAATGGGACAGAACAGAAAGCCCAGAAATAAACCCTTTATCTTCACCATATACAAAAATTAACTAAAAATGGATTTTAAAAACAAAACATAAATGTAAGAGCTATAACTATAAAACTCTTAGAAGAAAACTTCAGGGAAAATCTTAACATCAGATTTGGCAACAGTCTGATGGATATGACACTAAAAGTGCTGGCACCAAAAAAAATAGATAAATTGGACTAAACAAAATGACGAAATTTTGTGCATCAAAGGACACTATCAAGAAAGTAGAAAGACAACCTACAGGATGGGAGAAAATATTTGCAAATTATATGTCTGATAAGGGATTGATATCCAGAATATATAAAGAACTCCTAAGACACAACAAAAACCCAAACGACACAGCACAATGATTCCACTGGACTGAAAGTTAAGAAGACTGCCAACGAACCACTTTGAGCTCTTCACGTCTCTGAATCAACAGGTCAACAAGGGAGTTATGATGTTGGCTGGGGTGAGCAACCCAGACTGCTAAGAGGAAACGGAGTACTACAGCACAAGAAAGGTAAGAAAAAGTTTGTTTAGAATACCAGAGATCCCTTGTGGTGTCTCTTAATATTATCACGCCCTATAATTAAGTTCAATGAAAACCAACAACAATCCAATCCAGGTAGGACTATTAATGATCCAGACCCTTCAGGAATGAAGGTTCAGGTCACCCCAGCAGGTAAAGAACAACAACCAGCTGAGGTACTTGCTGAAGGCAAAGGGTACAGAACAAGTAATGAAAAAAAGTTATTTATAAATACCAGCTATGACTACATGACCAGTTACAGAAAAGGGGACTGTACTTGTCATGAGTATTTCCTCCTTATTTTGTTATGAATAAATATGTATGTGTGTGTATATATATACACACACAAATATATTAAGCAAATATCTTTGTTTAATTTCTTCTCTTATTTCATTATCATGTTACATAAGATGTAATGACTTTATATCACTATTTGGGTACAGTCCTACCACACTATCCATGGGGGATTGGTTCTGGTTCCAAGACGTCCTACAAATACCAAAATCCATGGATGCTCAAGTCCCTGATATAAGTAATGTAGTATCTGCATATTACCTATACACATCTCCTGTATATTTTAAATCATCTCTAGATTATTTATAATACCTATTGCAATGTAAATGCTATGTAAATAGTAGTTACACTATACTGTTTAGGAAATAATGACAAGAAAAAGGTACAGATGCCATTTTTTCTGAATTTTTTTTTTTACATGGTTAGTAGGGGTGCAGAAAATACTACACTTAAAACTTACTATGTGCTTGGCATTTTCTTTAGTTCTAAGGATTTTGGTTTTTTGGGGTATTTTTTAAGTATTTACAGGTTTTAATTATTATTATTATACTTAAGCTCTTGGATACATGTGCAGAACATGCAGGTTTGTTACATACACCATGTGCCATGGTGGTTAGCTGCAGCCATTGATCTGCGGTTGGTTGAATCCACAGATGCAGAACCCATATATATAGAGGGTTGGCTGCATTATTAATTTTACATCATAGTAACTACCTTATGGAATATCAGGAAATTAAACATCACTCAAGAATTTTATGTCCTCTTCTAAGGAAGGGATTGGTAAGTTTTTGGTTGTATGAAGAATACCTGTGTCATATCAGGCAGAATTATGACCTTGTTATTGTCTTTATTTGTATATTAAGTTTGATTTAAGAAGATGCATATGGATACCAAATTCACCAGGGATGACTTGTGATGGTTAATTTAATGTGTCAACTTGACTAGGATAAGGGATGCCCAGATAGCTGTTAAAACATTATTTTTGGGTGTGTCAGTGAGGGTGTTTTCAGAGGAGATTAACATTTGAATCAGCAGACTAAGTCAAGAAAATCCATCCTTGCCAGTGTGAGTGGGCATCATCCAATTTGTTGAGGGTCCGAATAGAACAAAAGAGTGAAGGAAAGCTGAATTCTCATTCTCTCCCTCTCTCTCTCTCTCTCTCTCTCTTTCTCTCTCTCTCTCTCTCCCCCTTTCGAGCTGAGACATTCATCTCTCCTGAGCCTTCCTGGTTCAGATTAGGACTCCACCGTTCCCCTCCACCACACCAGGGTTATCTGGCCTTGGGACTCAGACTGGGACTTACATCATTGGCTCCCCTGGTTCTCAGGCCTTTGAGCTTGGATCAGAACAACAACAGCTTTCCTAGGCCTGCAACTTTCAGGCAGCAGATCATGGGCCTTCTCAGCCTTCGTAATCATGTGAGCCAATCCATAATAAGAAATCTCTTTCTGTATATCTCTATATACTTCATTTGTTCTGTTTCTCTGAAAAACTCTAATGCAGATTGATAGAGATAGAGATAATGATATATATATATTTTACAATGCCTAAAAAGAAGGAAATATAATGATGTTAGCAGGGTTTATTGTCAAGTGGTAGGACAGTGAGTCATTATTTATGATGTGTACTTTATTACACATTTCAAACTTTATACAATGAATTTGTACTGTCTGTATAATCATAAAAATATACAAAGAAAGTAGGAATATGAAAAAAAGGTAATATGACCAGAGAAAACTTCCCAAAATATCTAGGATTCAGCAAATTCTAATAAGCTTAAATAATGGTTAAAGGCATCCTAGGAAGGAAGAATAGAGGTGAGAATCCAAATGGCATATCAGCCCAGTTAGAGTTTATATAAGGAAAAAGGCATAAACTGGCAACCATCTTTTAACCATGCAGCTTTTTAAAAGGGTTAGTAACATCTAAAAATGGTAAGATTTTATATAAGATTCTGAATTTCTAATTTCTCTTTTAAAAATGAAAACCTCTGGCACCACTGGGCTTGCAATCCCCACATGGCAACAAACAGCCTAAGTTTAGCCACAAGCTATATACTTCAAATGGAAAATTTGCTTCCCAGGTTGCCACAGTCCTCACCAACCCAGACTCATCAATTTGCATTACCTGCCTGATGTTTATGGGCACTTGAGTTTCCAAACTCTCACAGAAGAAATGAGTGAGAGGAGAGGGAGTTCAAGACAGTGCTTGGGGTCAGAATATAGGTGGCTCTAAATGTGAGAATATGAAATTTGCACCTTATTTAATAGGTAGCTTACTGTTATTAAAGGTATTTAAGTGGATGAGGATCAACAATATTGAGAGCTGGACATGAGAAACCTTAAGCAGTGTACAGCTTACATAATGAATTTGAGGTTGAAAAAAAAATTTGTAACCACCCCAGTATGAAGAGATAAGACCCTGAAGAGTGGTATTAAGGGGGAAAAAAGAGAAAGGGTTATATACAAGAGTAAAGAACTGGTACAATATGGTGACTGAACTCATGTAGAGCAAGAAGGAAAAGAACAAAGGAAGAAGACAGTTCAAGGAGAAGAAATGCCAAGATAACTAGATAAACCTGGGTGAGGAAGAAAATGATGGTGTTATTAAGGATGTAGGAAGTTTTGGAGTCAGAGATAGTCTAAGGGAATACAATAAGTTCAGGTCAACTGTTATGCAGGTTTTTACATCTGTTTGTCCTATTAAAATGCAGGACCATGTCTTATTCTTCTCTGAATCTTAAGTACCTAGCATAGGGTCTGGAATACAAAACATTCCCACTAAATGCTATTTGACTCCAGTATAATTTAAGGTACTATAGCAAAATATTCAAGTAAAAATGTTGAAGGTGGTAAACTGGAGCTCAGGAAAGAGGTTAGAGAGAGAAATACAGGTCTAGGAGTCATCCATGTGAATAAGGAAATAAAAAATATAACAAAGGCATAAGACCACTGAGTAGAAATTCAGATGAACAGAAAGCAGAGGACTAAACCTCAGAGAACAAGCACACTGAAGAAATGGGAAGAAATCAGGTGGGAAACCAAAAGAAGAAGGATAAGCAAGGTAAAAAGAGATCCAGGATGATAGAAAACCAACGGAGAAAATACTTCTAAAATGGAGTACTTCTGTGAAAATGTTTTTTTAAAAAGCAAGAGGATTATTAATACAAATTTCAAATTAGTAATTACTTGGAGTATGGGCAGGGAGAAGGATGTAGGGAAAAGAAATAGAAGGTAGGCAAATATTCTATTTCATAATCTGGTGGAGATTACATGGGGATTTGTTATATTATTAAATTGTTCATGTTTAAAAAGAGAGAGACAACTGAATAGCATTTCCAAATCTAGAAATTTTACTGTGGATATATTCACACAAGCAATCAAATCCAAATGCATTTGCTTCTATAAGCATGTTCACTGCAATACTGTGATAGCAATAATTTGGATATGACCTGAAGGTCCATTGATGGGAGATCAGTTCAATGAGCTATGATTAATCCTTACAAGAGATCACCACTCGGTCATTTTTTAAAGAGATAAATTTGTATATGCCAATATGGAATACTCTACAGGACTTATTTTTAAGTGGAAAAAGAAATCTATGGAACATATTATACATAATGTGACTCTGTTTCTATAAAAAGATGTTTGATCATGCACAGAACATTTCTGGAAGGATATACAATAAACTGTTTCATTTATTGCTTCTTGGGATAGAAATGAGGGATGCAGCACAAGGTTGGGTAACTTTCACTTTTTATTTTGCACCTCTCTAAGTCATTCCCCAAGGAAGTTGATTTGCCTACGGCAAAGTTGGAGACGGAGTGAGGAAGAAGAGAAAGACTTGGACAGGCCACTATATGTGATGATTTTAAAGTCACTAGGGGCCTTGAATAGAATACTTTATTTAGAGTGGTGGGGACAAAAGATAGACTGTGGGTAAAGGAAATCAGAGTAACAAGAATAAGTTATTCTTTTGAAAAATCTGGTGGTAAAAGGAGGAAAAAACTAGACAGTTGCTAGTAAGAATAACAAATATAACATAAATTAAGGGTCCTTTTAGGTCAGATTTTTTATGATTACAGTTGTAAAGAGCTTGTAGAACTGAGCTTGTTTATAGGAAAAAGAGAAGAAGTCAGTGAAAGAGAGAGAGATGTTAATGGTAGTAAAAGAGAGAGTCTTAAAATGTTCAGAATAAAGCCAAGGCAAGGGAGGGATGACCTGAAGCATTTCAAGAGAGCAGCTGAAAGAAGAAGACACTGATAGACAGGCTCTCCCTTGAGAGAGCATGAACTCAGAGAACCCAGAGGAGGGGCAGTTGATGTCTGGGGCAGCAGACTATCAAATAGGATTAGCACAGAAAAGCACTCTCTTAACATGGACAAAAGAAAGACTTTTTTTTAAGCCTATGGAAGAAGTTTCATGAGGAAAGAAAGTCAAAAGTGAACTCTAAGGGATCAAGGAGAGAACCAGAGAAAAGGACATCCAGGTACAGAAACTCAAAAATATGTCACTGATATTGCAGGTAAAGGAGAAGGGAGAGAAATACATGTGTATATATAAATTATATTGCATTCAGAGGACACAAGACAGGGAGAAGAGCAACAATGGCATATCAAATTGAATTCCAAAATATATTACTTATTATTATTATAGTTTACACATGTCAGGGGGAAACATGCACACAAGAAATAACTTTCCACAAAGTTTTCTTCAGGCCTTTGGACATTATCACACTGTGCTGCTTTTACTTTCCTCAGGGCACTTTGAAGTCAGCTCCTGTGCAGGACCCTGAAATCCGGCCCACTGAGGGGCTTTGGCTTCAGGTGCCAGGAACTCTTAAACTCAGAAGGGAGCAAGCTCTGTTTAAATGAAGCAGTCCACGTTTTCCCTTCCATGTGCAAAAGGATAAAAGAAGATAAGCTCAAATGTATCTTTTTTATAGAAATAATCTCCCCCTTGGCTTCTCTGGACGAGTCTGCTCAAAACCAGCTGAAAACAATGTCAAGGCTGCCCTCCCTGGCCTTTGCTTCTTGGACTCAGAATTTATCTTCCAATAATGGTTTTTACTTTTTTGACCTGCATTTTTTTTAAAAAAAAAACAAGGCACACCTTTTATTCCCCCATTTTCACATGCAAGGGCTTTATTTTCATGATGGACTGAGTCTCTTCACAGTGTCATGCATGACATAATCCTTGAAAAAATCTAATGTGACATGACAGACAGATAGCACAGCCACAAAAAGCCAAAAAGATAATTTTACAGTGACCTTCTTAAAACACAGACTGTAAACACATAACTTAAACCTAAAGCATTTTCTTAAACCTAAAGCATCTCAGAAGATGAGGGTCTAGCAGCCTTTGTAGGGTAAAGTTAACTAGTTAATTGAAAAAATACTAGCCCGATGAGTACATACACTTCCTAATAGCACATACAAACAAAATCACTTTATTTAGACACTAAAAATGGTTGATTGCAGATAATAAAATGTATAATTGGGTCAAAAGGATGTGAAGTATATTTAGGTATCACTTGGGATATTTCTTCAGTCAAAAACAGACAGACTTGGGGAGAGTGGGCCCACCAAGTCAATACCAATAGCAACTGCCTGTGTTACAAAATGGGTAGGGTACTATGAAATTCTAAAGTAAGTGCCCCCAAACCCTATTTCATTAGGATGGACTCTGATCGTTTCAGTTTTCTATGGTGAATATAGTTCTTGAGTTTAGTTAGGCCTTGTAAAGAAGGCACTGGGGTTGGGAGTGTGCCAACCTTCAGAAAGCAAGGCCCTTAAGTTTTACTAAGTGAGAATAGATAAGTAGAAAGAAACAAGTCACACATCAGTACCACTGACAGTCATTATTCATGGATTCCATATTTGTGAATTTGCCTACTTGCTAAAATTTATTTGTAACCCCAAAATCAGTATTCATGGAGATTTTGCAGTTATTCACAGACACATGCATGCACGGAACACTGAAAAATTTGCATCACACCCAGGCATGTTCCCTATGGTGTTAAAACAAAGTGGCACCTGCCTTCTTGCTTTGGTGCTCATACTATAAACAAGTATCCAGTTCACGGTATATTTAATGTCACAATTTTCTTTTTTTTTTTTGCTTTTTGCTTTTTCTTGGTGATTTTACTGTTTTAAATGACCCCCAAGTGTAGTACTAAAGTGCTGCCTAGTGTTTCTAACCTCAAGAAGGCTGTGATGTGCCTTAAGGAGGAAATACATATATCAGATAAGCTTTGTTCAGGAGCATTATGGTACTATTGGCCATAAGTTCAATGTTAGTGAATCAACAATATATATTAAATAAAGTGTCTCTAAACACAAATACACATAAGCAGGTTATATTTTGACCCACTGACAAAAATTTTGTGGTCAAAGGCTATAAGGAACTAACCCTGTATTCCTCCTAGAGGCAATAACTCAGTATTCACTAACTCTGTATTTGTAGTAACCTTAGAAAACATAACTATCATAAATGAAAATTGACAGCATTTTCCCATGTTCTGATCCTGTCCAAGAAATACCACAGGGAGGGGAGTGGCTGTAAGAGTCAGGAATTCACCATCACTCATTCTTTATTGGTCAGCCAAGTGAGAACGCTACTTATAAGGACACATTGTGAGAATACTAATGATAAGGAAAACATGTAAGAGCTAATTGATGAATGCTATCTAGCACGTAACATTTGAATAGGAATACAAGAAGCTACGTCCCAATTCACTACCAAGAACCACTGGAAATCAACAGACTAAAAAACTGTTGGAGTCCACACAGAAAAGGTAATAATTCACATTTCCACCAGCAAGAACAGAGAGATCTTGTAATATATAGATTACAGGCTAAAGTCTTTAGAAAGACTTTGCCTTAGTATTGTAGCTAAATTAGTCCATTAAGCACACTACTAAAGCTTAAAAGCAAAGCTCAGAAGTAACATGAATGTATGGCAGAACAAATTCCAAAACACTTAAAAAAAATACAACAAAGCGTAGCACTCAGCAATATAAAGTTCACAAGGTCTGGCATACAATCAAAAATTGCCAAGCTTACAAAAAATCATGGAAATATAGCCCATGACCAAGAGAAAAATATCAAGTGATAGAATAATATCCAGAATTGACAGACATTGTGAAATTAGCACATAAGATTTTTTAAATGATAATATAAATATTTTTCATATTTTCAAAAAGGTCAAGGAAATTGTGAATATGAGAAGAAGAAAAATAGAAAGTATTAAAAAGACAAATGGAAATTAAAAAGACAATAGACTTGATTGCACAGAAAATAAGATATAGCAGAAGAAATGATCAGTGAACTTGAAGACATGGCAATAGAAACTATAGAAAATAAAGAACAAAGAGAAAAAAGTCTAAAAAGATACACAGATCACCAGAGTCTTGTGTGACAATATCAAGCAGTCTAACATAAGTGTAGCTGGAGTCCCAGGAAAATGAGAAGGGACAAAAAAAAATTTGAGAAAGTAGTGGCAAAAATATTTTCAAATTTGATGAAAATTATAAGTATAATAAACCAAGAAACTCAAAAAATCCAAAGTAGAAGAAACATAAAGAAAATCCCAAGGTACAACATCATCAAATTGCTGAAAACCAGTGATAATTTTAAAAATCCAAAATGAAGGCAGTGGAAAGGAACACATTACATATAGCATAGCAGACATAACAATTACATCACACTTCTGTTTAGAAACCATGGAAGCCATAAAATAATAGAGACACATTCCCAAAGCACTGAAAGAAAACAACGAAAAAAGTGTCAACCTAGAATTCTAACCTCAGAAATAATAGGTTTCAAAAAAAAGCCAAATGATTTTTTTTTTCAGAATAGCAAAAGTTGAAAAAAAACTTGCAGTCAAAGATATATGAAAGGAAATCCTTCAACTAGAGGAAAATTATATTAAATAGAAATGTGTATCCACTCAAACACTGAAGAGTGCCAGAAATGGTAATATGGACAAACATAAAATATATTTTTATCATTTTAAATCTCTTTATTAATTAACTGTAAAAGCAAAAAAGTAATGATAATAATATTGTGAAGGTTGTAACATATATAAAAGTAAAATGTATAAAACAAGAGCATAAAATATTGGAGGAAAACAGAAGTATACTCTTGGAGGTTATTACGCTATACACAGAATAATACAAGATTATTTGAAAAGGTATACTGTGAGATCATAAAATGCATCTTTTAAAGACTCAGGAAATTACTGAAAAATATATCAAAGACATTAGCTAATAAGAGAAGAAGAGCGCATGGAATAAAATACTTTAAAAATGCACAATCCAAAAAAAGTCAAGAGAAGGTAAAGGAAATAAAGAAGAAAAGGACAAATAGAAGAGTCAATTAAACCAAAATATACAAACTAAAGAAATAATAAAGAGAGGAAATTAACGAAAGAGGACACAGAAAAAAATAGAGAAAAATCAATTATATCAAAATCTGGTTCTCTGAAATAAGCGATAAAATTGATATACTTCTACTAGCCTCAGCAAGAAAAAGGAGTGGGAAGGCACAAATTACCAATATCAGGAATCGAGAAGAGAACATCACAACATATTCTACAGATATTTAAAGGGATAGTAAGTAACTCATTCCAAGTAACATTAAATAAATACCTGCCACTCTTTCTGTCCAACTGATTACAAATATAAACCCAGACGGAATTCATGGACTAGCCATTTGAGGAGAGAAAATTAAATTACAACAGATTGGAGGACACCAGAATTCTAAGTAAAACAAAACCAGTGGTGATTTTACCAATTGTCTTGTTCTAGTATTTCGATCTTCAACTCAATGAAGTCTGAAACACAATACTGAGTCCTATGGTGCAAACAGAGAGATAACCAGGAGAAACCTGACTCAAGGAATAGGAAAGAGAACTGGTAAACCTCAAAGAAAGTGGAGAAAAATACTAGGATTTTTTTCTCTTCATTTTCTCTGTCCTCTCCCACCCAAGCTTTCAAGTAGTCCTGTAGTGACAATGGCAAGAAAAACATCCTCTCCATTAGGTGGGGAGCTAAGGATTCAAGAGGATGAGACCAAACTCCACTGCTTTTTTTCTTCTCTTTCTCTCTCTCTCTCTCTCTCTCTCTCTCTCTCGTCTGTCCTCCCACACCTTATCCCTACAAGCAGCACAATGTCTCTCCCTCTCCCTCTCCCTCTCTCTCTCATCTGTCCTCCCACACCTTATCCCCAGAAGCAGCACAATATTGGCAGTTTCTGACTGAAGAATTTATAAAGAAGCACCAGGGAACCAGCAAATACCAAAAAATAGAGCATGAGGAGCTCAGGAAAGAGAACCCATAAAGTTTTTAAGAACACCTGGGCACAGCCCTGACCTGCACATGGATGGATATTATCCTAGTCAGCATAAGAAGACTTTGAGAACTCAGCTAATAAATAGACTTCTGCTCATGTTTCAAACTGACCATTGGGTGTCACACATGAAAAAGTTTCAAATAGCATAAAAAATTTAACTGACATTGGAATCTCAGCCCTTAGAAAGCAAGTTGGACCTTGCAATCTGAACCTAAGGAAGTCAATTGTCTGCTAAAACAAAAAGTATCAATATCCTCTATAATACTGAAAGAACACATAGAGTCTCAAACTAATATCTAAAATGTCCAGAATATAATCCAAAATATTTGACATATGTATAGCTACAAAAATTTTAACTGCATGGGAAAACACAATCAGCATACAATAGTAACATTAAACAAATACAGACGCTTGAAAGCATCCACTTACAATGCTCAAATGAGTAACCACACTCTTGAAAGAACTATTAAAACAGAATATAATCAGCCAAAAACAAGAACTTATGAAGAAAACTCAAATAGAAAATTTTAAACTGAAAACTATAAAAACTGAAATAAAGGAACTCCCTGGATGGATTCAATCACAGAATGGAGATGATAAAAGAGTGAATGAACTTGAAGACAGATCAATGAAAATTACTCAATATAAACAACAGAGAAAAAAATCTTTTGGAAACAAACAGAGCTTCAAATACCTGTGGGAAAAAAATACAAAGTATAAATCTGTGTCATGAAAGTCCCAGAAAAAAAGGAGAAAAAAATGTGCTGCTAAAAATTGTTGAAGAAATAATGGCCAAAAAATAACCAAGTTTAATGAAAGTTATACACTGTATTTTCTATTGCTGCTGTAGCAAATTACCACGAATTTAGCAGCTTAAAGCAACATAAATTTATTATCTCACTGTTGTGTAGGTCAGAAGTCACATATACTATGGTTCAGCTGCTTTATCTGCTGAGAGTCTCACAGGCCAAAACGACAGTGTCAGCCATCCTGGTCTCTTATCTAGAGGCTGTGGGTTAGAATCTACTTCCTAGCTCCAGTAAAATTAAGTTTCATGTAAAACTACAGAGGTCACCACTTTCTTGCTGGTTGTCAGCCATGGTTTGTCCTCAGTTTCTAGAAGTTGGCTGCATTCCCTGGCTCATGGCTCTTGTCAAAGCCAGCAATGCAAATCTAGTTTCTCTCATGCTTCAAATCTCTCTAACTTCTGTCCTTCTGCCTCATCTCAATAACACGTCTTCTGCCGTATCTCTATAACTTTTCTCTCTTCCGCTTCTACTTTTAAGGATTTCACTTTTAAGGATTCATGTAACTATACTGAACTTATCTGGCCTGTATTAAATAAGCTGATTGGTAATCTTAGTTACATATGCCAGATAACTATATATATGTATGTATATGTATTTTTTCCACAGGTTCTTGAGATAAGAGTATGGGCATCTTTGGAGAAAAATTATTCTGCCTTCCACATAAGCCTGCATATTTAAGAAGCTGAGCACATCACAAACAGAAGAAACCCAAAAAAATCTACACTCCTCAGGTACATCATAATCAAACTGCTAAAAACTAAATACAAAAAGTATTGAAAGTAGACAGAAAAATGATACCTCATATAAAAAGAATAACAATTCATAGAGATAATGATTGCTCATTAAAAACCAAGGGACAAGAGACAAAAGGTAAGTTTCACCATAATATTCAAATGCTAAAAGCAAAGAATTGTCAACCCAGAATTTTGTGTCCATCAAAATTACTCTTCAGGAATAAAGAGGAAGTCATATTTTTAGATGATATTTTAGATCATATTTTTAGATGAAAGAAAAATATGATAATTCATTACTAACAGGTATGCTCTAAAGACTTATTAAAGTAAGTTATTAAAGCAAAGGGAAATAATACTAGAAAGAAAATTGGAACATAAGGAATGAAGGAGGGCGACAGAAATGGTAAATAACTAGTTTCACTATTAAGATACAATTTTAGAAAATGTGGCACATATACACCATGGAATACTATGCAGTCATAAAAAAGGATGAGTTTGTGTCCTTTGTAGGGACATGGATGCAGCTGGAAACCATCATTCTCAGCAAACTATCGCAAGAACTGAAAACCAAACACCGCATGTTCTCACTCATAGGTGGGAACTGAACAATGAGATCACTTGGACTCGGGAAAGGGAACATCATACACCGGGGCCTATCATGGGGAGGGGGGAGGGGGGAGGGATTGCATTGGGAGTTATACCTGATGTAAATGACGAGTTGATGGGTGCTGACGAGTTGATGGGTGCAGCACACCAACATGGCACAAGTATACATATGTAACAAACCTGCACGTTATGCACATGTACCCTAGAACTTAAAGTATAATAATAATAAAAAAAAAGAAAAAAAGATACAATTTTTTACTAGCGAGATACAAGTGTTACCAGTAAAATACACTTTTCTCCTTTTCAGTTTTTTAAAACATGTTTGATAGTTCAAACCAAAATATACAGCACTCTGAAGATATTTTCAATGTATACAGATGTTATGTAGAAAAGATGCCTACAGTGTAGAGGAGGAAGGGAAAATGTACTTATATGGTAGTTTCTACATTCCAGTAAAAGTAGTAAAATATTGATATTAAATAGACTTAAAAGTTAAGTGTGTATTTTGTAATCCCTAGATAAACCCCTAAAATTATTATACAAAGACATACAGTCAGAATTTTAATAGATAAATTAAAATTGAACACTAAAAATTATATAAATAATTCAAAAGAGGGATGAAAATGAGAAACGGGATTACAAGACAGAAGGAACAGAGAAAACAAATAATAAAATAGTAGACATAACAAAAATTACATCAAGTGTAAATGATCTAAACACACCAAATAAAAGGTAGAAATTGCCTGAAAGGATGAAAAAGACATGATTCAATTACATGCTATCTGAAGAAATTTACTTCAAATGTAATATAAATATATTAAAAGGAAAATAAAAAGATACCATACAAGCACAAAGTGAAATAAAGCTGAAGTGATGCATTAATATAAAAGTAGACTTCAGAGAAAGCAAAATCAGAGGATTAAAAACAGACATTACATATTGACGAATGAGTCAATTAACCAAGAAGACATAAAAATTCTAGGTACATATTCACCTAATTACAAACATTCAAAGAACATGAAGCAAAAACAGATAGAACCAAAAAGATAAATAAACAAATACAAAATTATAGCTGAAGAAGTCACTCCTTTTTTCAGTGACAGAACTGGTAGACATAAAATCAGCAATAAGAGAAAAGAACTGAATAAAACAATCAAACAACTGAATCGAATTAACATTTATACAACAGTCAACCTACAACAAGAGAATACACACTTATTCAAAAGGCACATGGAACATTAACCAAATGATATGGTTTGGCTCCACCCAAATCTCATCTTGAATTGTAATTCCCATAATCCCCACATGTCATGGGAGGGACCCAGTGGGAGGTAATTGAATCATGGGGGCAATTACATCCATGCTGTTCTCATGATAGCGAATGAGTTCTCATGAGATCTGATGTTTTTATAAGTGGCTTTACCCCCTTCGCTTGGCACTTCTCCTTGCTACCACCATGTAAAGAAAGACGTGTTTGCTTCCTCTTCTGCCATGATTGTAAGTTTCCTGAGGCCTCCCCAGCCCTGCAGAATTGTGAGTCAATTAAACCTCTTTCCTTTATAAATTACTCAGTCTTGGGTATGTCTTTATTAGCAGCATGAGAACGGAATAATATAGTAAATTGGTACTGCAGAGAGTGGGGCACTGCTGTAAAGACACTGGAAAATGTGGAAGCGACGTTGGAAATGAGTAACAGGCAGAGGTTGGAACCGTCTGGAGGACTCAGAAGGAAAAAGGAAAATATGGGAAAGTTTGGAACTTCTTAGAGACTTGTTGAATGCCTTTGACCAAAATGCTTCATAGTGATATGGACAATGAAGTCCAGGCTGAGGTGGTCTCAGATGGAGATGGGGAACTTGCTGGGAACTAGAGTAAAGATCACTTCTTGCTATTCAAAGAGACTGGTGGTATTTTGCACATGCCCTAGAGATCTGTGGAACTTTAAAATTGAGAGAGATTATTTAGGGAATCTGGCAGAAGAAATATCTAAGCAACAAAGCATTCAAGAGAAAGCAGAGCATAAAAGTTGGGAAAATTTGCAGCCTGATGATGTGATAGAAAAGAAAACCCCTTTCTCTGGGGAGAAATTCAAGCCAGCAGCAGAAATTTGCATAAGCCAAAGGTTAATCACCAAGACAATGAAAAAAATGTCTCCAAGGCATGTCAGAGATCCTCACAGCAGCCCCTCCTATCACAGACCCAGAAGCCTAGGAGGAAAAAATTATTTCCTGGGCTGGGTCCAGGGTCCCCTTGCTGTGTGCAGCCTTGGGACTTGGTGCCCTGAGTCACAGCTGCTCCAGCTGTAGCTAAAACGGGCCACCTATCACTCAGGCCACTGCTTCAGAGGGTGCAATTCCCAAGGCTTAGCAGCTTCCATGTGGTGTTGGGCCTGAGGGTGCACAGAAGTAAATTGAGGTTTGGGGACATCTGCCTAGAAAAGGGCCACCATCCTCCAGACCCCAGAATGGTAGATCCACCGACAGCTTGCACCATACACCTGGAAATGCCGCAGACATTCAATGCCAGCCTATGAAAGCAGTCAGGAGGGGGACTATACCCAGCAAAGCCACAGGGGCAGAGCTTCCAGGGTGTGTGGGGGCCTACCTCTTGCATCAGCATGACCTGGATGTGAGACATGGAGTCAAAGTAGATCATTTTGGAACTTTAAGCTTTAATTACTGCCCTGTTGGATTTCTGACTTGCATGGGGCCTGTACCTCCTTTGCATAGGGCCAATTTCTCCCATTTGGAATGGCTGTATTTACCCAATGTCTGTACCCCCATTGTATGTAGGAAGTAACTAACTTGCTTTTGATTTTACAGGCTCATAGGTGAAAGGGACTTGCCTTGTCTTAGATGAGACTTTGGACTTGGACTTTTGAGTTAATTCTGGAATGAATTAAAACTTTAAAGGACTGTTGGGAAAGCATGATTGTGTTTTGAAATGTGAGGACATGAGATCTGGGAGGGACTAGGGGTGGAATAATATGGTTTGGCTGTGTCCCCACCCAAATCTCATCTTGAACTATAGTTCCCATAATCGCCATGTGTCATGGGAGGGACCTGATGAGAAGTTATTGAATCATGGGGGCATGATTCACTTCCATACTGTTCCTCTGATAGTGAGTCCTCATGAGATCTGATGATTTTACAAGGGGATTTTCCCCTCCCTCACTCAGCACTTCTCCTTGTTGCTGCCATGTAAAGAAGGACATGTTTGTTTCCCCTTGCACTATGATTGTTAAGTTTCCTGAGGCCTCCCCAGACCTGTGGAACTGTGAGTCAATCAAACCACTTTCCTTTATAAATTACCCAGGCTTGGGTATTTCTTCACGGCAATGTAAGAATGAACTAATACACCAAAATAGACCCCATTATAGGTCATAAAACAAACGCTAACAAATTTAAAATAACTGGAATCATATAAAGTATACTATTTTACCACAATGTAATTAATCTAGAGATCAATAACAAATAGATTAAAATCTCCAATGAATTCAAAATTAATACACTGCTAAATAATACATAGGTCAATGAGGAAATCTCAAGAGAAATTTTAAAATATTTGAATTTAATATAAATGAAACATATCAAAATTTGTGACATGCACCTAAGCAATTCTTAGAAGAAAATTTATGGTATTAAGTGCTTATATTAGAAAAAAAGGGAGGTCACAAGCAAATCATCCAAGTTTCCACCTAAGAAAATTTAAAAAAGAAAAAAAAAAAAAAACCCTAAGCAAGAACAAAGAAGGAAGTAATCAAGATAAAAGCTAAAATCGATGAAATCCAAAAACTGTATAAACAATAGAAAAAATTAATTAACTCATAAGCTGCTTCTTTGAAAAGATTAACAAAATTTATAAACCCATAGCAAGATTTATAAAGAAAAAAAGAGGGGGGCCACAAATTACCCATGTAAGGAATAGAAAATGAGATATCACCACAGAATGCACAGATATTAAGACAATAAGAAAATATTACAAACAATTCAACATATAAAAATTTAACAACTTTGATCAGAAAGACCATCTCTTAGAAAACTGAAAATGACTGAAACTCACCCATGATAAAATAGATAGCTTGAACAGCCTGATAACTATTAAAGAAATGGAATTTGCGGTAAAGAAAACAAAAAGGAAGAAATCTCTAGGTCTAGATATCCATTTCTGGTGAATTCTAACAAGCATTTAAAAGAGAACTAATACCAGTACTTTACAGCATCTTTCACAAAATATGGTTACAGGAAACACATCCCAATTCATTTTAAAAGGCCTGTGTTATCTTGATGCCAAAACTAAACAAAGACACACACAAAGAATAAAACTACAGAACAATATCCCTCGTGAACACAGACACAAAAATTTTCAACAAAATATTAGCAGACTGAATCCAGCACTGTATAAAAAGTATAATACATCACAACAACGTGAATTTTATCCAAGGAATACAAGGCTGGCTCAATCTTTGAAAAATTAACCCATGTAATCAAACATATTAACAGTCTAAAAAAAGAAAAATCACATAATAATATTAACTGATGCCAAAAAGAACCTATTTAATAAAATAAAATATCCACTGATAATAGAAACTCTTAGCAAATTAGAAACAAAGGAGACTTTCCTCAACTTGATAAAGGACATTTATAAACTCCTACAGCTAATATCATATGAGATAAAGGAAAACTGAATGCTTCCCCCTAAGGTTGGAAACACTGAAAACTACAAAATCCTGCTGATATAAAGAAAACCTCAATAAATGGAGATACTATAAATACTGAGTCCATGAGTGGATGGCACAATTTTGTTAAGACATAAGTCCTACTGAAATAAATCTGTAGATTCAATGTAACACAATGAAAATCCCAGCAAATTTTTTAAAAATAGAAAGTGACAAGCTGATTATATAATGTTTATAGAAATTCAAAGGAATTAAGATAGCCAAAGAAATTTTGAAAAAGAACAAAAGGTTTAAATTATTTGATTATTGCAGCTTTATAGTAAGTTTTGAAGAAAATTTAGTATTAAAGAAGATTTTAAAAAGATCAGTGTAACAGAATGTAGAGTGCACACATAGTCCCACACATATATAGTATTAATTTTCAACAAAGTGCCAAGTTAATTCATTGAGGAAAAATATTCTTTTAAAGAAATTATGCTGAAAAAATGGATATCTGTATTTTTAAAATACTCTTGATCCTTACCTTACACCATATAAAAATTTACTTAATGTGTCATGTATCTATTTCTTTAATTTTTTAACTACTTTTTTAAAAAATGTGGGTGCATAGTAGATATATATATTTATGGTGTACATGAGCTGCTTTGATCCAAGCATGTCATGTGAAATAAGCACATCATGGAGAATGGGTATCCATCCCCTCAAGCATTTACTCTTTGAGTTACAAACAATTTAATTACATTATTTAAGTTATTTAAAAATATACAATTATTATTGACTATATTCACCCTGTTGTGCTATCAGATAGGTCTTATTCACTCTTTTTATTGTTTTTGTACCCATTAGCCATCCCATCTCCCCCACAACGCCTACCCAAACTCTAGTAATTATCTTTGTACTCTCTGTGTTCACGAGTTCAATTGATTTAAGTTTTAGATCCTGCAAATAAGTAAAAACATGCAGTGTTTTGCCTTTCTGTGCCTTGCTTCTTTCACTTAACATGACGAACTCCAGTTTCATCCATGTTGTTGCAAATGACTGGATCTAATTCTCTTTATGGCTGAATATTACCTCATTGTGTATATGTACCACATTTTCTTTAGCCATTAATCTGTTGATGAACACTTAGGTTACTTACAAATCTTGGGTATTGTAAACAGTGATGCAACAAATATGGGAGTGCAGATCTCTCTTCAGTATAGTGATTTCCTTTCTTTGGGGTATACATCCAGCAGTAGGATTGCTGGATTTATAGTAGCTCAATTTTTACTTTCTTGAAGAGCCTCCAAACTGTTCTCCACAGTGGTTGTACTGACTTTCATTCCCATTAACAATGTACAAGGGTTCCCTTTTCTCCACATCCTCGCCAGCATTTGTCATTGCCTGTCTTTTGGATATAAGCCGTTTGAACTGGGGTGAGATGGTATCTCATTGTAGTTTTGATTTGCGTTTCTCTTATGATCAATGATGTTGAGCACCTTTCACCTTTTCATATGTCTGTTTGCCGTTGTATGTCTTCTTTTTAAGAAATGTCTATTCAAATCTTCTGTGATTTTTTTACCAGATTATTAGATTTTTTTCCTATAGGGTTGTCTGAGCTCCTTATATATTATAATTATTAATCCCTTGTCAGAGGGATAGTTTGCAAATATCTTCTCTCATTCTGTGGTTTTTCTTTTCACTTTGTTGATTGTTTCCTTTACTGTACTGTAGCTTTTTAACTTCATGTGATCCCATTTGTCCATTTTGTGCATTGGTTGCCTGTACTTGTGGAGTATTGCTTAAGAAATCTTTGCCCAGACTAATATCCTGGAGATTTTCCCCAATGTTTTCTTGCAGTAGTTTCATAGTTTGAGGTCTCAGATTTAAGTGTTTAATCTATTTCATTTTGATTTTTGTATATGGCAAAAGATGGGGGTCAAGTTTCATTCTTCTGCATACAAATATTGTTTTCTCAGCACCATTTATTGAAGGCACTGTCTTTTCTCCAGTGTGTATTCTTGTCACCTTTGTCGAAAATGAGTTCACTATATGTGTGGATTTGTTTCCGAGTTCTGTGTTCTGTTCCATTGGACTTTGTGTCTGTTTTTATGCCAGTACCATGCTGTTTTGGTTGCTATAGCTCTTTAGCATAAATTGAAGTCAGGTAATGTGATTCCTCCAGTTTTGTTCTTTTTGCTCAGGATAGCTTTGGCTATTCTGGATCTTTTGTGGTTCCATATAAATTTTAGGATTTTTTTTTTTCTGTTTCTATGAAGAATATCATTGATATTTTGATAAGAATTGCATTGAATATGTAGACTGATTGCTTTGGGTAATATGAACTTTTTAACAATATTGATTCTTCCAACCCATGAACATGAAATATTTTTCCATTTGGGGGGTCCTCTTCAAATGACTTCATCAGTGTTTTACATTTTTCATTATAGAAATCTTTCACTTCTTTGGTTAATTCCTAAGTATTTAATTTTACATGTGGCTATTATAAATGGAATTACTTTTTTTTATTTCTTTTTCCCACTGTTCACTGTTGGCATATAGAAATGCTGATTTTTTTTTTAATTTCCAACTTTTATTTTAAGTTCAAGGGTACATGTGCAGGATGTACAGGTTTGTTAAATAGGTAAATGTGTGTCATGATGATTTGCTGCACACATCATCCCATCACCGGGGTATTAAGCCCAGCATCAATTAGCTATTCTTCCTGATGCTCTCCCTCTCTCCATTGCCTCCCCTACCCCCAATAGGCCCCAGTGTGTGTTGTTCCCCTGCATGTATCCATGTGTTCTCATCATTTAGCTCTCACTTGTGAGAACATGTGGTATTCGGTTTTCTGTTCCTGAGTTAGTTTGCTAAGGATAATGGTCTTCAGCTCCATCCATGTCTCCATAAAGGACATAATCTCATTTATTTTTATCACTGCACAGTATTCAATGGTGGATATGTTCCCCTTTTTCTTTATTCAGTCTTTCATTGATGGGCATTTAGGTTGATTCCATGTCTTTGCTATTGTGAATAGCGCTGCAATGAACACCCAAGTGCATGGGTCTTTATAATGGAACAAGTTATACTCTTTTGGGTATACACCCAGTAATGGGATTGCTGGGTTGAATGGTATTTCTGCCTCTAGATCTTTAAGGGATCACCACACTGTCTTCCACAATGGTTGAACTAATTTAAACTCACACCAACAGTGTAAAAGCATTCCTATGAATGGGATTGCATTCCTGATTTGGCGCTCAGCTTGACTGTTGTTGGTGTATAGGAGTGCTAGCTATTTTTGTACATTGATTTTGTATCCTGAGGCTTTTCTGAAGTTGTTTATCAGCTTAAATAGCTTTTGTGGCAAGACTATGGGGTTTTCTAGATATAGGACCATGTCTTCTGTAAACAGGGATAGTTTGACTTCCTTTCTTCTTATTTGAATGCCTTTTCTTGCTCTTGCCTGATTGCCTGGCCAGAACCTCCAATACTATGTTGAATACAAGTGGTGAGAGAGGGCAACCTTGTCTTGTGCCAATTTTCAAGGGAAATGCTTCCAGCTTCTTCCCCTTCAGTATGATATTGGCTGTGGGTTTGTCATATATGGCTCTTATTATTTTGAGGTATGTTCCTTTAATACCTAGTTTATTGTGAGTTTTTAACAGAAAAAGATGTTGAATTTTATCAAACGCCTGTTCTGTGTCTATTGATAAAATCATGTAGTTTTTGTCTTTGGTTCTGTTTATGTAACAAATTACATTTATTGATTTGTGTATACTGAACTAGCCTTGCATCCTGGGGATGAAGGTTACTTGATCATGGTGGATAAACTTTTTGATGTGCTGCTGGATACAGTCTGCCAGTATTTTGTTGAGGATTTCTGTATCAATGTTCATCAAAAATACTGGCCTGAAGGTTTGTTGTTGTTGTTGTTGTTGTTGTATCTCTGCCAGGTTTTGGTATGAGGATGATGCTGGCCTCACAGAATGAGTAAGGGAGGAGTCCCTTCTTTTCAATTTTTTGGAATAGAAATTTTCAGTAGGAATGGTAACAGCTCTTCTTTGTACCTTTGGTAGAATTCAACTGGGAATCCGTCTGGTCCTGGTCTTTTTTTGGTTCATAGGCTATATTTTACTGCATCAATTTCAGAACTCACTATTGGTCTATTCAGGGAGTTAGTTTCTTCTTAGTTCAGTCTTGGGAAGGTGATATGGTTTGGCTCTGTGTCTCACCCAAATCTCATCTTGAATTGTAATCCCCATGTGTCAGAGGAGGGACCTGGTGGGAGGTAACTGGAACACAGGAACAGATTTTCCTTCCTGGTATCCTCACGATAGTGAGCGAATTTTCATGAAATCCGATGCTTTTATAAGGGGCTCTTCCCCCTTCTCTCTCTCGCTTGCCTCCATGTAAGACATGCCTTGCTTCCCCTTTGCCTTCTGCCATGATTGTAAGTTTCCTGAGGCCTCCTCAGCCATGCAGAACTGTGAGTCAATTAAACCATTTTTCTATGTAAATTACCCAGTCTCAGGTAGTTCTTCACAGCAGTGTGAAAACTGACTTCTACAGAAAATTGGTACCAAGAGAAGTGGGGTACTGCTATAAAGATTCCTGAAAATATGGAAGTGACTTTGGAAGTGGGTAACAGGCAGAGGTTGGAACAATTTGGGGGGCAGAGAAGAAGACAGGAATATGTGGGAAAGTTTAGAACTTCCTAGAGACTTGTTGAATGATTGTGACCAAAATGCTGATAGTGATGGACAGTGAAGCCAAGGCTGAGGTGGTCTCAGATGGAGATGAGAAACTTGTTGGGAACTGCAGCAAAGGTCTCTCTTGTTATGCTTTAGCAAAGAGACTGGTCGCATTTTGCCCCAGTCCTAGAGATCTATGGAACTTTGAACTTGAGAGTGATAATTTAGGCTATCTGGCAGAAGAAATTTCTAAGAAGCAAAGTGTTCAAGATGTAGTTTGGCTGTTCCTAACAGCATATAGTAATATGTGTTCACAAACAGATGACATGAAACTGTAAATTAGGTTTAAAAAGGAATCAGAGCATAAAAGTTTGGACAATTTGCAGCCTGACTATGCTGTAGAAAAGAAAAACCAAAACCAATTTTCTGGGGAAAAATTCAAGCCAGAAGCAGAAATTTGCATAAGCAACAAGGAGCTGTGAGAAGCTGTTAATAGCCAAGTTGTTAATTAGCCAAGCTGTTAATAGCTGTTAATAGCCAAGACAATGGGGAAAATGTCTCCAGGGCATTCCTGAGATTTTTGCAGCAACCCCTCCCAACACAGGCCCAGAGGCCTAGGAGAAAAAGATGGTTTTCTGGGCCAAGCCTGGGTCCTGGTTTCTCTCTGTAGCCTCAGGACTTGGTGCCCTGCATCCCAATCACTTCAGTTTGGGCCATTGCTTCAGAGGGTGCAAGCCTGTATAATGCGTTTTCATGCTGCTGACAAAGACATACCCAAGACTGAGCAATTTACAAAAGAAAGAGGTTTATTGGATGTACACATGACTGGGGAGGCCTCTCAATCATGGTGGAAGGTGAAAGGCATGCCTCACATGGCAGCAGACAAGAGAACAGAGTTTGTGCCGAGAAACTCCCCCTTTTAAAAACTGTCAGATCTCATGAGATTTATTCATTATGATGAGAACACATAGGAAAAACCTGCCCCCATGATTCAATTACCTCCCACTGGGTCCCTCCTACAACCCATGAGAATTCAAGATCCATGGGTCTTGAATTTCATAGGCATGTGTTCTCATTGTTCAACTCCCACTTATGAGCAAGAACATTCAGTGTTTGCTAAACCATTTTCTGTTCCTTTGTTAGTTTGCTGAGGATGATGGCTTCCAGCTTCATCTATGTCCCTGCAAAGGACATGAACTCTTTTTTTAATGGCTGCATAATATTCCATGATGTATATGTACCACATTTTCTTTATCCAGTCTATCATTGATGGGCATTTGGGTTGGTTCCAAGTCTTTGACATTGTAAATAATGCCTCAATTAAAAAGAATACATAATGAAAGTCTAATCTAATACAGGTCAAAAATGTAAAAAGTTCATGAACCTTAACAGGAAAAATTAAACAACTTTTGCTGGCCATTCCTGTTGAAATGAGAACCATAACGTAACAGAAAAGTGGCTACAAACCCACCTAGAACACCAAACAGAGAGAAAATAAAAGTCAGTTTTCATCTCTGTTATTATCATAAAATCCTGTGTGACTACAGGCCAAACTTCTGGTGGCAGAATGTCCTGTACATTAAAAAAAATTTCACGGGAGTTGCACTAGTTCTAGAGACTTTTCTGTTTTAGCCTACCTACTGTATGTATCCAATCAAAGACAGATAAAGCCTCTTTCTGTAACCCCTGATTATTATTGGGCATCAAAGGTAAGAAAAGCAAGATGGGGTACAAAAATGCAAAATTTCAACAGTAATGACAATCTTTTCATCTTAGTTCAAAAGGGTCCTGCAGTCTCTCCCCTTTCAGTGATTTGACAAGTCTTTGTACTTAATCTTGGGTCAGCAAATCATGCAAGTGAAATCTGTCTCTGATATGTGGTTGAATATCTTCACTCAGTTCTACAAGCTTCTCCAGGAATGAAATCAATTTTAGGAGTTCATTGTCATTTTTATCCATAAACCAACTTTCTATAGGGGTTCCATTAGAAAGCTTGCATGCAAAGGTTTGTGGTGGGTTGTCAATTATTACAGTTTTTGAAAGATCTCTTCCAAGAATATTTAAGTTCTATATATGATTTCCTTGTACACAAACACAATGTTCACAGAAAAAATGGTGCCTGACCAGTTGCTTTTTAGGGTCTACTATGTTCAGTAACGTGCCTGCACACACCTTCTTAGAAGCAGTAAAAAGAATAATATCATACATCTGAGAAATTCATTCCAGGAATTCCTTGAAAAATGTATTAATATCACATAAACCTGATAAATGACATCTTGGAAAAGGACTGGAAAAGTAAGTGCTGCATCTTCTGCCTCATTTAGACTACAGTGCACTACTGTTTCATCCAAGTCTAAATCTAGGGAGAATTTCCGTGTGCTTCTTGTTTTCAATGAAGAACAGATTTCCTATTTAGTTGTTCTTCTGTCAGTGGTAGGACATGTTTGATGAAATAATAGGGGTCAAATACTTCCAAGCCTTCTTCATAGGTGGCCTCTGCATGGGCTGATGAATAACCACTATCTGGAATGACTGGTCCTATAAGGGGTGGGATATCACGATTAACTGTTTCTTCTGCTTCTTCTAAACCATTGTGGGTTTTGTTGTTGTTGTTGTTGTTGTTTGTATTTTTTAAATTATACTTTAAGTTCTGGAATACATGTACAGAACATGCAGGTTTGTTACATAGGTATACATGTGCCATGGTGGTTTGTGGCACCCATCAACCCATCATCTACATCAGGTATTCCTCCTAATGCTATCCCTCCCCTAGGCCCTCACCCTGTGACAGGCCCTGGTGTGTGATGTTTCCCTCCCTGTGTCCGTGTGTTCTCATTGTTCACCTTCCACTTATTAGTGAGAACATGCAGTGTTTGCTAAACCATTATTTATTGCTGGTCTCACCTGAACTGCTTGATTTGAGTAAGCTGCTCCATTAGTTGATGTAGTAGAACTGGTAGTGAGCTCATCCACCCGTTCCATATCAAGTTGTTTTACTATTTCTTCAGCTCCAACAAAGTAGTCCTTGGAGGACTGCCAAAGGAAGGATTATTTTCTAATTTTCCATTTTATTTTATATGTTGATTTGTCATTTCATAACTACCAACTTCTCCATTTACTTGACTTTTCTATCTTATTCGAGGTATCTATATGTTAGGTTTCTCTCCTGCTCTTGGTGTTGAGGTGATCAAATTATTACCTATATCACGTTCAATTCTACTCCATTTTGAAGGATTTTCTCTCACTTCCTTAGGTGTGCTTCCTTTAATGAATTTTTTAATTGAAGACAAGCCAGTTTCATTCTTTGGTGGTTTTTCTCCTTCTGAAGGCAGGGGATCATCATCCTATGAATATTTCCTCTTTGCTCTGGCAGTGAGTTGTGTTTGGATTTGATTTGACTGTTGAGAAGCTTTCCATGTTATCAGCCTCATCTTTTATGGGTGCCACACACAAAACTGACTGTGATGACAGAGAAGTGTCCTCAGGCTCCTGTAATGGTCCCAACTGGACGATACATGGTGTCTTTCCCACTTACCTTGTAGCAGCAACAGAACCAGCTCCTTCAGTCAGTTGCCATTTCTGGCCTACCTGAAAGTGATCTTATTTCTCCTTTGCTTATGAAGCTTAGTTTGGATGGATATGAAATTCTGGGTTGGAAATTCTTTTCTTTAACAGTGTTGAATATTGGCCCCCAATCTCTTCTGGCATGTAAGATTTCTGCTGAGAGGTCTGCAGTTAGTCTGATGGGCTTCCCATTGTAGGTGACATGGCCTTTCTCTCTGGCTGCCCTTAACATTTTTGTTTCATTTTGACCTTGGAGAATCTGATGACTATGCCTTTCGGGAATAATATTCTTATGGGGTATCTTACTGGGGTTCTCTTCATTTTTCTGAATTTTAATGTTGGCCTGTCTATCTAGGTTGGGAAAGTTCTTCTGGACGATATTTTAAAATGTGTTTTCCAAATTGGTTCAACTCTCCCTGTTTCTTTCAGGTACCCCAGTGAGTCATAGATTTGGTCTCTTTACATAATCCCATATTTCTTGGATGTTTTGTTCATTCCTTTTTATTCTTTTTTCTCTATTCTTGTCTTATTTCAGAAAGACAGCCTTCAAGCTCTGAGATTCTTTCTTCCGCTTCGTCTATTCTGTTATCAATACTTGTGATTGCATTGTGAAGTTCTTGTAATGTGCGTTACAGCTCTATCAGGCCAGTTACATTCTTCTTTATACTGGCAATTTGGGTTGTCCACTCCTGCACTGCTTTATCATGATTCTTAGGTTATTTGCATTGAGTTAAAATGTGCTCCTTTAGCTCAGTGAACATCATTTTTATCCACATTCTGAAGACTAATTCTGTCACTTCAGTTACCTCAGCCTCAGTCCATTTCTGAACCCTTGCTAGAGAGGTGTTGTGGTCATTTGGAGTAAAGAGGCACTAGGGCTTTTTTAGTTTTCAGCATTTCTGTGCTGACTCTTTCTCATCTTTGTGGGTTTATCTACCTTAGATCTTTGAGACTGCTGACTTTTAGATGGGGTTTTTGTATTTTTTATTGTTGTTATTGTTGTTGTTTGTTTTTCTTTTAACAGTTAAGCTACACTTCCCCGTAGAGCTACTGCAGTTTGCTGGGAGTCCATTCCAGACCCTAGTCACCTCGGTTTTTCCAGTACCTGAAGGTATCACCAGTGAAGGCTACAGAAGAGCCAAAATTGCAGCCTGTCCCTTTTTCTGGAAGCTCTGTCCCAGGGGGGTACTGACTTGTTTCCGGCCTGAACATGCCTATAGGAGGTGGCTGAAGACTCCAGTTGGGAGGTCTCAACCAGTCAGGAGGAATGAGATTAGGGACCCACTTAAAGGAGCAATCTGGCTGCATATTGATAGAGCAGCTGTGCCATGTTGAGGATCCCTTCAGTTCCCAATCAGTTTGGACTCTCCAAGGCCCTCATGCTGGACTGGCTGAGATGCCCATCAGCAAAGATGGCCACCTGCCCCACCCCCAGGCACCCTGTCCCAGGGAAAAATTAGAACTCTGTCAGCCATAGAACACAGGCAGGGGTGGACAGAGGCCCAGACTGGGAGGACCCACCCCACGAGGAGTGGTTTGGGGTCCCATTTGAAGAAATAGTCTGGCCACACCTCGTCAAAACAGTCATGCCATGCTGGGAAGCCACATCTGCCCCATCAGCTTGGACTTTCAAAACCCCACAGGATTGAACAGTTGAGTCATCTAAACAACCAAGATGGCAGCCTGCCACTCCCTCTCGGCACTCCTTCCCAGGGAGAGATCAGAGCTCTGTTCATAGAATATGGGTGGGCAGGGGTGGCTGGAAGCCCCAGCTGGGAGGTCCTGCCCAATGAGGAGGAATAGAATGAGGTCCCACCTAAAGAAGCAGTCTGGCCATTCCTCAACAAAATAGCCATGCCATGCTAGGGAATCACCTCTGTACTGGTCAGCTTGGACTCTCCAAAGCCTACAGGCTGGGACTGCTGAGTCATCCAAACAACCAAAGTGGTGGTTCACCCCTCCCCCTAGGAACTCCATTCCAGGGAGAGATCAGAGCTCTGTCCATAGACAGCTGGGAGGTCCCAGTTAGTGAGGCGGAATGGATCAGGGTTCCAGTTAAAGAAGCAGTCTGGCCACATTCTGGAAAAGCAGGTGTTCTGCACTGGGAACAGGGAACCTTCCTTGTCCAAACCATTTGGAGTGTCCAAAGCCCACAGGCGGGAACAGCTGAGTTGACCAAACAGAGAAGACGGTGGCCTGCCCATCCCCACAGGGGCTTCATCTTGTCTCAGGCAGACTCCACCCTGTTGCTAGTGACTGGATAGAATTCCAAGCCAGTGGGTCTCATCTTGCGAGGTGCCATGGAAGTGGGGCCCATAGACCAATGCTGCTCAGCCCCTGGATTCAGCCTTCTTCCTAGGGGTATGTATGAACCTCTCACCTTCCTGGGGATCCTGGGAGTGCAGTATGTAAAGCTCCTGGGTCTCTGTGCATGTCTGAGTAGATGCCCTGCTGAGACTCCACAAAGATCTTTGTGTTGATCCCAAGGCTCTGGTTGTGTGGACTCACAAAGGGATCTCCTGGTCCACGGGTTGCAAAGATCTGCAGGAGAAGCTTGGTTTCCCAGGGTCATACATTCACTCACTGCTTCCCTTGGCTCCATGTCACTCCCAGGTGGGCCATCGCCACACCCTGCTTTTCTTTATTCCCTTTGGGTCAAGTTGTTTTCCTGATCAGTCCCAATGGGAATAACTGGATATTTCAGTTGACGGTGCTAATTCACTCTCCCTTTTAGTTCTTCTCCGTGAATGCCATGCACCACAGATGCTTCTACTTGGCCATCTTAACCAACCAGCACTAGTAATTTTTGTATGTTGATTTTATATCCTGCAACTTTACTGAATTTGCTTATCAGTTCTGAGTTTTCTTGTGGAGTCTTTAGGTTTTTCCAAGTATAAAATCATATCATCTACAAACAAGAATAATTTGACTTCTTTCTTTCCAATGTGAATGCCCTTTATATCTATCTCTTGTCTGATTGCTCTATCTAGGGCTTCTAGTACTATGTTGAATAACAGTGGTAACAGTGGGCATCCGTGTCCTGTTCTCAATCTTAGAGGAAAGTTTTTCAGTTTTTCCCTATTCAGTATGCTACTAGCTATGGGTCTGTCATATATGGCTTTCATTATGTTGAGGTACACTCCTTCTATCCCCAGGTTTTTTAGTGTTTTTATCATTAAGGGATGTTGAATTTTATCAATGCTGTTCCAGCATCAATTGAAATGATCATATGGTTTCTATCCTTCATTCTGTTGATATGATGTATTACATTGATTGATTTCAGTATGTTGAATCAAACTTGCATCCCTAGGATAAATCCAACTTGGTCATGATGAATGATCTTTCATTGCTGAATTGGTATTGTTGAATTTGCTTCACTAGTATTTTGTTAAGGATTTTTGCATGAATATTCATTAGGGATATTGGCCTATAGTTTTCTTTTTATCATATATCTTTGTCTGGCTTTGGTATGAGGGTAATACCGACCTCCTAGAGGGAGTTTGGAAGCGTCTCCCTCCTTTTCTATTTTTGGCATAGTTTGAGTAGGATTGATATTAGTTTTTTAAATGTTTGGTAGAATTCAGCAGCTAAGCCATTAGGTCCCAGGATTTCCTTTGATAGAAGACTTTTTATTTTGGCTTCAAACTCATTACTCATTACTGGCCTGTTCAGGTCTTGGATTTCTTCCTGTTTCAATCTCAGTAGGTGTATGTATCCAGCAATTTGTCAATTTCTTCCATATATAGTTCCTCATAGTAGCCAGTAATGATCCTTAGAATTTCTGCAGTATCAGTTTAATATCACCTTTTTCATTTCTGAATTTATTTACTTGGATCTTCTCTCTTTATTCCTTAGTCTGGTTAAAGGTCTGTCAGTTTTGTTTTATTTTTCAAGAAAGCAACTTTTTGTTTTATTAATCTTTTATATTGTTTTCTTCATTTCAGTTTTATTTATTTCTGCTCTGATCTTTTTTTATTATTATTATACTTTAAGTTCTGGAAAACATGCACAGAATGTGCTGGTTTGTTACATAGGTATACATGTGCCATGGCGGTTTGCTGCATCCATCAATCCATCATCTAGGTTTTAAGCCCCACATGCATTAGGTATTTCTCCTAATGCTCTCCCTCCCCTTGTCCCCAGTCCCCCGACAGGCCCCGGTGTGTGATGTTCCCTTCCCTGTGTCCATGTGTTCTAATTGTTTATCTCCCACTTATGAGTAAGAACATAAGGTGTTTGGTTTTCTGTTCCTGTGTTAGTTTGTTGAGAATGAGGGTTTCGAGATTCATCCATGTCCCTGCAAAGGACATGAACTCATTCTTTTTTATGGGTGCATAGGATTTCATGGTGTATATATGCCACATTTTCTTTATCCAGGCCATCATTGATGGGCATCTGGGTTGGTTCCAAGTCTTTGCTATTGTGAATAGGGTTGCAATAAGCATATGTGTGCATGTGTCTTTATAGAAGAATGATTTATAATTCTTTGGGTATATACCCAGTAATGGGATTGCTGAGTCAAATGATATTTCTGGTTTTAGATCCTTGAGGAATCACCACACTGTCTTCCACAATGGTTGAACTAATTAACACTCCCACCAACAGTGTAAAAGCGTTTCTATTTCTCCACATCCTCTTCAGCATCTGTTGTTTCCTGACTTTGTAATGATCGCCATTCTAACTGGTGTGAGATGGTATCTCATTGTGGTTTTGATTTGCATTTCTCTAATGACCAGTGATGATGAGCTTTTCAAAATATGTTTGCTGGCTGCATAAATGTCTTCTTTTGAGAAGTGTCTTTTCATGTCCTCCGCCCACGTTTTGATGTTTTTTTTTTTCTCTAGTATATTCATTTAAGTTCCTTGTAGATTCTGGATATTAGACCTTTGTCAGATGGATAGATTGCAAAAATTTTCTCCCATTCTGTAGGTTTCCTGTTCACTCTGATGATAGTTTCTTTTGCTGTGCAGAAGCTCTTTAGTTTAATTAGATCCCTCTTGTCAATTTTGGCTTTTGTTGCAGTTGCTTTTGGTGTTTTAGTTATGAAGTCTTTTACCATGCCTATGTACTGAATGATACTGCATAGGTTTTCTTCTAGGGTTTTTGTGGTTTTAGGTTTTACATTTAAGTCTTTAATACATCTTGAGTTAATTTTTGTATAAGGTATAAGGAAGGGGCCCAGTTTGTTTTCTGCATATGGTTAGCCAGTTTTCCCAGCCCCATTTATTAAATAGAAAATCCTTTCCCAATTGCTTGTTTTTGTCAGATTTGTTGAAGATCAGATGGTTGTAGATGTGTGGCATTATTTCTGAGGCCTCTGTTTTGTATCATTGGTCTATATATGTTTTGGTACCAGTACCATGCTGTTTTGGTTACTATAGTTTGTTGTAGTATAGTTTGAAGTCAGGTAGCGTGATGCCTCCAGCTTTGTTCTTTTTGCTTAGGATTGTCTTGGGTATACGGGTTATTTTTTGCTTCCATTTGAAATTTAGAGTAGTTTTTTCTAGTTCTGCTGAGAAACTCAATGGTAGCTTGATGGGAATAGCATTGAATCTACAAATTATTTTGGGCAGTATGGCCATTTTCACAATATTGATTCTTCCTATCCATGAGCATGGAATATTTTTCCATTTGTTTGTGTCCTCTCTTATTTCCTTGAGCAGTGATTTGTAGTTCTCCTTGAAGAGGTTCTTCACCTCCCTTTTAAGTTGTATTCCTTGGTATTTTATTCTCTTTGCAGCAATTGTGAATGGGAGCTCACTCATGATTTGGGTCTCTGTTTGTCTGTTATTGGTGTATAGGAATGCTTGTGACTTTTGCACACTGATTTTGTATCCTGAGACTTTGCTGAAGTTGCTTACCAGCTTAAGGAGTTTGGGGGCTGAGACAATGGGGTTTTCTAAATATATAATCATGTCATCTGCAAACAGAGACAATTTGACTTCCTCTCTTCCTATTTGAATACTCTTTTATTTCTTTCCCTTGCCTTACTGCCCTGGCCAGAACTTCCAATACTGTGTTGAATAGGAGGGGTGAGAGAGAGGACTTCCTTGTCTTGTGCCAGTTTTCAAAGGGAATGTTTCCAGATTTTGCCCATTCAGCATGATATTGGCTATGGATTTGTCATAAATAGCTCTTATTATTTTGAGACATGTTCCATTGATACCTAGTTTATTGAGAGTTTTTGGCATGAAGCGATGTTGAATTTTATCGAAGGCTTTTTCTGCATCTATTGAGATAATTATATGGTTTTCGTCATTGGTTCTGTTTATGTTGTGGATCATGTTTATTGATTTGCATATATTGAAGCAGCCTTGCATCCCAGGGATTATGCCAACTTGATCATGGTGAATAAACTTTTTGATGTGCTGTTGGATTCAGTTTGCCAGTATTTTATTGAGGTTTTCCACATTGATGTTCATCAGGGATATTGTTCTGAAATGTTGTTGTTGTTGTTGTTGTTGTTGTGTCTCTACCAGGTTTTGGTATCAGGATGATGCTGGCCTCATTAAATGAGTTAGGGAGGAGTCCCTCTTTTTCTATTGTTTTGAATAGTTTCAGAAGGAATGGTACCAGCTCCTTTTTGTACCTCTGGTAGAATTCGGCTGTGAATCTGTCTGGTCCTGGACCTTTTTTGGTTGGTAGGCTATTAATTACCACTTGAATTTCAGAACTTGTTCTTGGTCTATTCAGGGATTCAATTTCTTCCTGATTTAGTCTTGAAAGGGTGTATGTGTCCAGGAATTGATCCATTTCTTCTAGATTTTCTAGTTTACTTGCATGGAGTTGTTTATAGTATTCTCTGATGGTAGTTTGTATTTCTGTGGGATCAGTGGTGATATCTTCTTTATCATTTTTTTGTGTCTATTTGATTATTCTCTCTTTTCTTCTTTATTAGTCTGGCTAGTGGTCTATTTTGTTTATCTTTTAAAAAAAACCAGCTCCTGGATTTGTTAATTCTTTGAAGGGATTTTCTTGTCTCTATCACCTTCAGTTCTGCCCTGACGTTAGTTATTTCTTGTCTTCTGCTAGCTTTTGAATTTGTTTGCTCTTGCTTCTCTCGTTCTTTTAACTGGGATGTTAGGGTGTCAATTTTAGATCTTTCCTGCTTCTTGATGTGGGCATTTAGTGCTATAAATTTTCCTCTTAACACTCCTTTAGCTGTTTCCCACACATTCTGGTACATGGTCTATTTGTTCTCATTGGTTTCAAAGAACTTGTTTATTTCTGCCTTATTTTCACTATTTACCCAGTAGTCATTAAGGAGTAGATTGTTCAGTTTCTATATAGTTGCGCAGTTTTGAGTGAGCTTCTTAATCCTGAGTTCTAATTCGATTGCAGTGTGGTCTAAGAGACTATTTGTTATGATTTCTGTTCTTTTGCATTGGCTGAGGAGTGTTTTACTTCCAACTATGTGGTCGATTTTAGAATAAGTGCTATGTGGACTGAGAAGAATGTGCATTCTCTTGATTTGGGGTAGAGTGTTCTGTAGGTGTCTATTAGGGCTGCTTGGTCCAGAGCTGAGTTCAATTCTTCAATATCCTTGTTAATTTCCTGTCTTATTGATATGTCTAATATTGACAGTGGGGTGTTAAAGTCTCCCACTAATATTACGTATGACTCTCAGTATCTTTGTAGGTCTCTAAGAACTTGCTTTTGGAACCTGGGTGCTCCTGAATTGGGCACATATATATTTAGGATAGTTACTACTTCTCGTTGCATTGATTCCTTTACCATTATATAATGCCCTGCTTTGTCTTTTCTGATCTTTGTTGATTTAAAGTCTATTTTATCAGAGACTAGAATTGCAACCCCTGCCCTTTTCTGCTTTTCCTTTTCTTGGAAAACAGTCCTCCATTCCTTTATTTTGAGCCTATGTGTGTCTTTGCATGTGAAATGGGTCTCCTGAACACAGTAAACTAATGGGTCTTGACTCTATCCAATTTGCCAGTCTGTGTCTTCTAATTGGGGCATTTAGCCCATTTACATTTAAGGTTAATATTATTATGTGTGAATGTGATTCTGTCCTCATGATGCTAGCTGGTTATTTTGCACATTAGTTGATGCAGTTTCTTCACAGTGTCATAGGTCTTCATATTTTGGTGTGTTTTTGTGGTGGCTGATATCAGTTTTTCCTTTCCATGTTTAGTGCTTCCTTCAGGGGCTCTTGTAAGGCAGTCCTGGTGGTGACAAACTCCATCAACATTTGCTGGTCTGGAAAGGATTTTATTTCTCCTTTGCTTATGAAGCTTAGTTTGGATGAATATGAAATTGTGAGTTGAAAATTCTTTTCTTTAAGAATATTGAATATTGGCTTCCACTCTCTTCTGGATTTTAGGGTTTCTGCAGAGAGATCCTGTTAGTCTGATAAGCTTCCCTTTGTAGGTAACCTGACCTTTCTCTCTGGCTGCCCTTAACATTTTTTTTCCTTTGTTTTGAACTTGGAGAATCTGACAATTATGTGTCTTGGGATTGCTCTTCTCGAGGGGTATCTTAATGGTGTTCTCTGTATTTCCTGAATTTGAATGTTGGCCTGTCTTGCTAGGTTGGGGAAGTTCTCCTGGATAATATCCTGAAGTGTGTTTTCCAACTGGGTTCCATTCTCCCCACGTCACTTTCAGGTACACCATCAATCATAGGTTTAGTCTTTTCAATAGTCCCATATTTCTTGGAGGCTTACTTCATTCCTTTTCATTCTTTTTTTCATCTAATCTTGTTTTCATGCTTTATTTCAGTAAGTTGATCTTCAATCTCTGATATTCTTTCTTCCACTTGATCGATTTGGCTATTGATATTTGTGTGTGCTTCACGAAGTTCTCATGCTGTGTTTTTTCAGTTCCTTCAGGTCATTTATGTTCTTCTCTAAACTGGTTATTTTAGTTATCAGTTCCTGTAACCTTTTATCAAGGTTTTTACCTTCCTTGCATTGGGTTAGAACATGTTCCTTTAGCTGAGAAGAGTTTGTTATTACCCACCTTCTGAAGCCTACTTCTGTCAATTCGTCAAACTCATTCTGCATCCAGTTTTGTGCCCTTATTAGAGAGAAGTTGCAGTCATTTGGAGGAGAAGAGGCATTCTGGTTTTTTTGAAATTTTCAGCACTTTTGCACTGGTTTTTCCTCATCTTTGTGGATTTACCTACCTTTGATGCTGACAGCCTTTGGATGGGGTTTGTGAGAGGGCATCTTTTATGTTGATGTTGGTGTCACTGCTTTCTGTTAGTTTTCCTTCTAACAGTCAGGCCCCTCTTCTGCAGGTCTGCTGGATTTTGCTGGAAGTCTACTCCAGACCCTGTTTGTCTGGGTATCACCAGCAGAGGCTATAGAATGGCAAAGACTGCTGTCTGCTCCTTCCTCTGGAAGCTTCATTCCAGAGGGTTACCTGTCTGATGCCAGCTGGAGCTCTCCTGTGTGAGGTATCTGTTGACCTCTCCTGGGAGGTGTCTCCCAGTCAGGAAGCACAGGGGCTAGGGACCCACTTAAGGAGGCAGTCTGTCCCTTAGCAGAGCTTGAACACTGGGCTGGGAGATATAATGCTCTCTTCAGAACCAGCAGGTAGGATTGTTTAAGTCTGCTGAAGCTGCACCCACAGCCTCCCCTCCCCCAGGTGCTCTGTCCCAGGGAGATGGGAGTTTTATCTATAGGCCCTTGACTGGGACTGCTGCCTTTCTTTCAGAGATATTATGCCCAGTGAGGAGGAATCTAGAGAGGCAGTCTGGCCACAGCCTCTTTGCCATGCTGTGGTGGGTTCAGCGTCCCTAACACTGTGAGGGGAAAACCACCTACTCAAGCCTTAGTAATGGCAGACCCTCCTCCCCTCACCAAGCTTGATCATCCCAGGCTGACTTCAGACTGCTATACTGGCAGCAAGAATCTAAAGCCAGTGGTTCTTAGCTAGCTGGGCTCCATGGGAGTGGAACCTGCTGAGTGAGACCACTTGGCTCCCTGGCTTCAGCCCCCTTTCCAGGAGACTGAATGGTTCTGTCTTGCTGGGGTTCCAGGTGCCACTGGGGTATGAAAAAAAAAAAAAACTCCTCCAGCTCTCTCGGTGTCTGCCTGAACAGCTGCTTAGTTTTGTGCTTGAAACCCAGGGCCCTGGTGGTATAGGCACACAAGGGAATCTCCTGGTCTGTGGGTTGCAAAAATCATGGGAAAAGTATAGTACCTGGGCCAGATAGCACAGTCCCTCATGGCTTCCCTTGGCTAGGGGAGGGAGTTCCCTGGCCCCTTGCACTTCTAGGGTGAGGTGATGCCCTACCCTGCTTCTGCTTGCCCTCTGTGGGCTGCACCCATTGTCTAACCAGTCCCAATGAGATAAGCTGGGTACCTCATTTGGAAATGCAGAAATTACCCACCTTCTGCATTGGTCTCACTGGGAGCTGCAGACCGGAGCTGTTCCTATTTGGCCATTTTGCCAGACTCCCCTGCTCTAATCTTTATTATTTCTTTCCTACTAATTTTGTGTTTGGTTTGCTCTTGCTTTTCTAGTTATTTAACATGCATCATTTTTGTTTATTAGAAGTTTTTTCTCATTTTTTATGTAGGCATTTATAGCTATAAACTTCCCTCTTACTACTGCTTTTGCTGTATCCCACAGCAAAAGGCAGCGGGTTCCCTTCTCTCCTAGAGTGTATCTAGAAACATCATCTGGGAGCTACGGCCTGGAATGGGGGCCTCCTGACTCTGACTGGTGCCCTATCCTCCTGTGGCTGAGCTGGTATCCAGGATTCATGACGAAGTGTTCCCCACTGATATGGTTTGGCTGTGTCCCCACCTAAATATCAACTTGAATTGTATCTGCCAGAATTCCCACATGTTGTGGGAGGGACCCAGAAGGAGGTAATTGAATCATGGGGGCCAGTCTTTCCCATGCTGTTCTCATGATAGTGAATAAGTCTTACAAGAGTTGATGGGTTTATCAGGGGTTTTTGCTTTTGCTTATTCCTCATTTTTCTCCTGCCACTGCCGTGTAAGAAGTGCCTTTCACCTCCTGCCATAATTCTGAGGCCTCCCCAGAATTATGTAAGTAGAACTGTAAGTCCAATTAAACCTCTTTTTGTTCTCAGTCGCAGGTATTTCTTTATCACCAGCATGAAAATGGACTAATATACGCACTTTTCTTTCTCTTCCTTCTCCTCTCCTCACATGGAGGAAAGAGGTCTCTTCTGGAGCTGTGAGCTGAGTATCCTGTGGTTAGGAGAGGGGTGATTCCAGCACCCCCTTGGCTACCCTACCTAGTATCTCTGTATTTCACATGCCACCTGCACCCCCAAGTCCACTATCTCTGGGCCTAGTTCAGCCCTAGGACTGGCCTACAAGTTGCAGTCCTTACGGCCTAGGCTGCCTTTCAAGTTTGCTTGGAAACTGGGAGCACTTTGACCCTTGGTGGCAAGGTTTGCAGGCACTTAAGTTTGGACTGCAGGATCAGCGACTGTCCTCTTGGTAGGGCTGGATTAAATGCTCCCTCTGTGGGGTGGGTGTTTGCTGAGTTCGGTCTTGTTTTCCTTTCTGGTCTAACATGACAACACTAAGTTTAACATCTCAGAGTTGCTGTGTTCTTCCTCTCCAAGTGCCCAGAGAGGCTCCCTGGACCATGCAGCTGTTGCTGGGGTGAAGGTGGGGTGGCGTCAGTGATTCAGAACTGTTTTTTCCGTCTCTTCAGTGCATCTTTCAGTGATAAGGAGTTAAAACCAGGTACTGTGAGTGCTCAACTAATTTTTGGTTCTTATAAATGTGTTTTTTCTGTGTAGATAGTTGTTAACTTGGTGTTCTTGCTGGGTGGTAGGCACCATCAGTGGAGCTTTCTATTCTGCCATCTTGCTTCATCTCCCTCTTGCGTCATGTATTTATATGTAAAACCTAAGAGTATACAACTTCCTAAAGAAACCATAGGAGAGAATTTTTGGGACTTTAAATTCGGCAAAGATTTCTTGAATGTAATATAAAAAGCACAAATCATAAAAGAAGAATGATAAATCGGACTTCACCTATATTAAAAGTACTCTTCAATACTCACTATCAAGAAAATGAAAAGGCATGCCACAGACTGTAGGAAAATATTTGCAAAACATATATCTTTTAAAGGACATGTATGCAAAGTTTATAAATAACTCTTACGATTTGATAAGAAAAAGAGAACGCAATAAGAAAATGGACAAAAGATTTGAAATAAACATGTCACAAAAAAATATAAAAATGGCAAAAGAAGCACAAGAAATTTTGCTCAGCATCATTAGTTATTAAAGAGGTACAAATTAAAATCACTGTGACATACCACTACACACCCACTAAAACAGAAAATATTAAAAATACTGATTATACAAAGTGTTGGTTTGGATGTATAATAACTGGAAGTCTCAAATTGCTGTGTTGTAAAATCATACAACTTTAGGAAATAAATTGATGATTTATTATAATGTTAAATATACACCTATCCTTTGATCCAGCCATTCTAATCCCAGTTGCATAACCAAGAGAAATGAAAATGTATATACACACCAGAAATTGTGGACAAATGTTTGTAGCAGCATTAATCACAGTAGCCAAAAAGTGGAAAGTACCCAAGTGTCCATCAACTAGTGAATAGATAAATCATTATATTCCCACAATGGATTACTATTTAGAAACAAAAGGAATGAACTACTGATACATGTAACAACAGATATGAATGAATGGTTCATATCTGATATGATTCTATTTATGTGCAATTCTAGAAAAGTCTTGTCATGAATTTATAGTGACAGAAAGCAGTGGCCCATGGTGAGAGTAAGGAATTCACTGTAAAGTGGATTGATGGAACTTTCTGAGTTGGTAGAATTGTCTACATTTTGATCATGGTGGTAGTTACACGACTGCATACATTTATCAAAACTCACCAAATTATACACTTAATATTGGTAAATTTTACTACTATAAATTATTACTCAATAAAGTTAATTAATTAAAATTGATGCAATTTAACATAACTAATTATTTATTCTTTCTAGCCATGCAAGGGGCACCACCTGTTATGAAGTTATAATATTTTAAGGACATACCTAGGTAAAAAGTGGGTAGGATTATTTCAGCTTATTGGAGCCTCTACCAGGGGTTTGAAGTACGTGTTATATTACCTAATTTTTTTTCTTAACTATATATTTCAGTATCCACATCATTCCTGAATATTTAGAGGTAAATTCAATCAACTGGTTACCACTTCTTAGTTTGAAATTAAACTATGTGCCTTCCATGTCACAATTTCTTAAAACACACACACACACACACACACACCCCAATTTGATATTTAAAATAACATTTAAAGTTAACGTTGCTGTACAAATTTCATAACAATGTTCATACTGAGAAGACTAATCACGTTAGTAATTGCAGAGGGAAAATTTTGGTTTTATGGTCTTTAGCTTTTTTCTGTAACTTATTCTGAAGGACTAATGGTATTTTACTTTTTGAATAGAGATGTAGGGACCCAGAGTCTATCTATATTTTGGGGCAAGTTAGGAGACTCTTCTTATAGTAAGGATCCTGGGAGACCTGAACCGTAAATCTTCACCACCTTGTAGTTATGCTTGTTCCATGGAATCTCAGGAGAATCTTTGCAGTATGGGATCCAAATTTTATATTAAATTTTGACTCCAGAAGATAACATATCCTAGGAAATCATCCAAAAATACAGAATTCCTGGAACAATCCCCATATTCCGGTAACTATTTCCAGTTTCCCTGAAGCCAACCATATAAGGCATATGGGGAAAGGACATTGATAACTGAAAGACAAAGTGACCTTTTGAATCCTCTCACTTAATCGCGTGAAAGATGGTCATGGATAGTAAAAAAAAAAAAAAAAACCATAGGCTTGGAGAGCAACAATTCGACCACTTACTAACTTTATAACATTGGCCTAGTAACTTAACCTTGTTAAGCCTCAGTCTCCTCATCTGTAAAAGGGAGATGATATATACATACTTTTTATACACACACACACACACACACACACACACACGTCTTGCAGAGCTATTGTGACTATTAAAACTAGAATATGCATATATGTGTATGTATATCTAACATCTATCATATTGCAGATGCCTAAAATATAGTAGTTATTATTATTGTTATGGCTGCCATACTTGAGAATGTCATTTGCAAGGCACTGTGGGGATAAAGGACTCACTCTTCTTTTTTTTCAAAGATGAAACTCGTGTTGTTAATAAAAACTAACTTTGGACTCAAAAGCCTGATCAAAATTCAATTCTTTATTCCTTTGCTAGTTTCAATCTTCAGGCCTTCCTACCTTGTTTGATGTTCAAAATTAAATGTCATGAAAGAGGCCCTGATGTACCTTTTGGTCATCACCTCAAAAACAAATCTATAGCCATGAGATGTGGAATTCATCTTTGCAAGATGAAATAAAATTCAAACAAACTACATCCTTCTCAGAGCTGAATATTTGGAAATTAGTCTGCTTAGCTATCCCTAGTACTTCTCTGATGTCTCTCATAAATGCCTGCCAACAAGTTCCCACTCAAAAGTATAAATGGAAGACCACAGTTCTAGAAAACAAAAATAATTTGAATATAGGAACAACAGCAGCAATAAAACTCTTTTTCATTTAAAAGAATTCCCAGCAAAGACTCAGGGAAGAAGTGAGGGACAAGGCAGCGATAGAGGGAGTGGTTGTAGTCATCAATAGGATTTTGAAAATATAACTTTTTCTTTAAAATATAATCCTTCAAACCTGCTGCTATATTCTCAGAAGCAGATAATAAAACAGAATGAAAAGCAGACTCTTATCTTAATACTGAATCCACATGCAAAGCAGCTATTGGATGCACTGCAGCGGAATGAATTCTTCATTTTATCATTATTGCAGGCTCATTCTGTGATTTCTCTCTCAATGGGTGACTGCAATAAGCCTGAAGGTACAGTTCACTCTTCTGAAAGAGCTATTAGAGTCACTCCTAAATGCCTGCCTCAAAGCTACCATTTTTTAAAACTTGGTTTTCCTTCATCTCCCAAGCAGCTGCAACCCATGCTTTTTACTGCTTAGAGAAAGAAGAAGAAAGAAAAAGACCAATAACTCAATGAAATCTCAAAGGAAGCTAGGTTGGTGATCTCAACTGGGATCTGGAGTGGTGGACTGAATTTTCATTTTCTTTGAGGAACTTGGAATCCACTTATGAGGAATTCACAATACGGTCAGATCTGACTGGGCAGGGCTTGATTCATATATTCTATAGAGGATTGAAGCAGGCCAGAGAGAGGACAGAGTCATGGTTTTGTCACAGGCAGAAGGGAAAAGTAATAGCAAGGGAAAAGACTAAGCCATTCCATTATCCTTATTCTGACTCCTTCACTGAAAGGAGGGTTTGACCAGTGCTGCAGGCCATCAACAGAGAAGTTTATTCTTTGCTCCTATCTCTGTCAGGCTCACCCCAGAGGTACAGTGCAGAGGCTGAAGAGGAAGAGAGAAAGTTAAAATATTTTTTAACAACTTACTGACTCTGCTAATGTAGAAAGCAGAGATGTGCATAGCTAGCTACCTTCCAGCTTGGGCTGCTACCAAGTCAAAATCTGTCACAAAGTGACCTGGAGGAAAAGAAAAGATAGATGAGCTGAGAGAGTCCCTCAGCCCCCTCCTCCCATAAGCAGGCACTGATTACTAAGGACATTTCCATGAGCGGTGCAGGATTTTTTTTCCTTTGCACATGACCTTTAAAACTACCTGATAAGCTATTTGCACTGCCTACCCTAGAAGTTTCAATAGACAGAGAGAAGACGAACATTAACCTTAATAGCTAAATTACCCAATGTCACTCTAAAGGCCTTTCCCCTTGAGAGAAGCCTGTGCAGCAGCCAAACACTCACTCCTTTAAAAGTTCACAGAGAGGCTCCATTAAAATCAAAACTGCAGAGTTTTCCAAACTTGGGTACTTTAAAAGTCAACATGTTACCTCTGGTGATGGACTCTCTTTTTAAAAAAAAAATTAATAATTTGGCCAAATAATTGGAAGAAATTTTATTAAAGCTCTCTAAAAAGAGACTGTATACTCAAATGCTACAGTGGAAACTGAAGAAAGTTTTCAGCTTAATACTGAGAGCACTGATGGACATATAGTTGCCTATTCCAGAAAAGGGTGGAAAAGACCTGTATGAATAAGAGAAGCCATCTTAGTGTTTCCAGACATTCCTTCATTCATTTATGAAGTGCTTACTCTCTACCAGGTACTATGCTAGATCCTGGGACTGTGATGGTAAACAAAATCAGATGTATCTGCTCTCCATCATTGGACTCGCAGTCTAGTAGAGGATGCAGACTGTAATCCAGGAATCACACAAATACAGAAAATATAGTGATGGTTCAAGTGAATGAGAGGTTCGTGGTGCTATGCTTATACTCTGATAGGTTTGGAGACAATGACTGCCCAGAAACTTCCATCTTCTCCAAAGAAAGAGAACACATATCTCCCTGACCTGTAGAACAAAACATGGATATCCAGTCCCAGACACATTCACTTAGCTTCTAATAAGTCAAGTGTTAGGAAACAGCTAGCAGTCTTATAAGTGATAGAATCGTCGTGGTCTCTGTTTGGCCTCAGAACCTTGATTAATGTTTTTCTCATTCATTTCTTCATTCAGTCCACAAGCATTTATCGAATTTTTACTCTGTGCCAGAAACTGGGCTAGACCCTAGGTACAAAGATAAATAAGGCAAAAACCCTGCCATCAAGATACTCAGTCTACTGGGAAAGGCGGACACAGATAATTACAATACAGCACAATAATTGCTCTACTAGAGAGAAGTACAAAGCGCTATGAGCATTCGAAAGGAAAAAAAAAAGCTGCTTTCCTAATACTTTCTCAGGCCTAATCCATCAGCAAAATCCTCACTACACAGGGCTAACAGGAAAACACTGGCAGATCATTTGTCGTGTCACTTGGCATTCCAGCAGCAGTCAGAGGCTTCTGCCCAACAAAGGTGGGCAGGCAGTCGAAAAGAAAGCAGTAGCATTAACAAACATAGCACGTCATTCTAAACTCAGTGCACAAGTGAGTTTACTGCCTGGCAGCTTGTCCCTGACACCTCACTACAGTGAGAGAAACAAGTCCCCCCAACCCCACACTACTGCTAAGCAATTGTTAGGGATGGATTTGTATATTAGAAGCAACTTCTCTAACACATCTGTCTCAAGTGCACTTACCTGCCACCCAGGGCCCTTCACAGCCTTTTCCATTTTATTTTCCCTTTTGAAATAGATCGAGACATAATTTATGTCAAGCAGGTGATGAGAGCTACTGCTTCACTTTAGTCTACCCTTCATCAAAACATTTTATCTGGGGATCTGAAAGTATGAAGAGACAAGAATTTTTAGAAAATAAAATAAAATAAATACTATATAAAGTATATACACCTTACCTCTCTTTTTCAATCATCAATTGTGGTGGAAGGAAGAAAATTCAAATAGCAATTACCTATTGAATTGACCATATTCCCTTTTGCAGTTAAGTTAGCAGATCTTATAACATGGCAGTCAGTCCCTTAACTCTTTCAGTTCATACCTGCAGCAGTATGTTAAAGCTCCAAACTGCCCCAGAATCCTGAATGAATAAAAGAAACTAATAGGTTTTTTTAAGGGAATCTCAAGCCTAAAGCCTGTCTTGCTGAAAGTCAAAGAACCAAGAGTTTCTAATGCTAAAACTACTTCCAATAGAAATATAATCATTTGAGAAAAGTAACATTAATGTTTTCAGGCAATTTCTAAAGAGAATATACACTGGGAAAATCTAGCAACATAATGCATTTTTTCCATCCGCACACAGTGTACATTCACATATACACACGTGACCATTATATGCCATACCTCTGCAATTCACATGAACAGTTCAGATGTTCTGCATGTATATTTATTTTAAACATGCAGTGACTCCTCACTGTGAGCCACATCCAATACTGATTGAGTTCTACTTAATTGTCACACATTTTTTTCCCTCCACTCCATTTGCAAGATTAAATAGACCTATTTCAGCATGGTAAAAAGAACCAAAATATCCCATGACTGCTTTTGCAAAGGTCACTCTCCTGCTTTAAGCATGGGTTATTTTTAATCACAGGTTATATATCTTAAAAGCAAGGCGTTTATTGAAACCTCCAGTTCATTTTTAAAAGTCTCCAGACATATTGAATAAATCACAGCTCAGAAGTAAAATGTAGTGATACACTCTCTACCGCCTTACATGCAAGGCCCCAGGAAGCCAGTTTCCAAATGTCCCCATCTCCAATGCAGATTAGCTCTTCACTCAGCCAAGATCAAGATAATAGTGCTCATCTCAGCATACAGACTAGGAAACCTCAACCCATTGGGGGCCACCGTACTGGTTTTCAGTAAGACATAGAACAAAAGGAGCTGAGCTTTATGGGTCACTTAAGATCTCCAGAAAGCTTTTCAGGAAGAGAAGCAAAGGGATAATGTCCTGGTTTAAGTTCCAGGCTGAAGAACAGGGCAGAAGCTGGACTCTATGTTCCTTTAACTGTATAACTTCTGTTGACTTGAGATGCCTCACTCTACAATTGTCTTAGTTCCTGTTGCAATGGCTCTGTAACAGTGATAACTGAATTTCTTTGGTGGCTGAAATTAAAGAAGTCTTATGGATAAAATTCATACTTGTTGAGACTAACAAAAGGTAATGTATAGCTATTTATGAATTTTATTCTTCTCAGGCTCTAGCATTTTGATTCACAATGTTGTTTATACTACGGTTTAAGGTTAAAGTTGTGCCTTATACCTGGAAATTGTCTATAAATAGGCCAAATTTTGAATCAGCTTGAATATTCAGAAGATAAAATGACTGACAGAATTTTCATTTGTTTTAGTCTGAATGCCAAACAACAAATAGCTTTCTCCAGATCCTAAAAGCCAGCAAAATGAATCAACTTTTCCACGTTCTGTCATATTTTGTATTTAATATGTTAATATGAATTTGTTTCTTAGTTTTCAAAAAATTGCATTGCAAGATTCATTATAAGAAAAAAGAGGCATAAGCTTGCATTCTCCAAAATGCAGTGGCCCTCAATCATCATATTTCCATCAGCAATAAGGGACTGGAGTGCATTCTGAGAAATGAAGTCCAATCATCACTGGGCAGTATTAAATATATTTGGCCCACCCACAGAGCATTCTACACAAATTTCAACACACTCTGCCATCTCATAATGACCACTAATAAAGCCCTCTCATGAGATTGTCAACCTCTCTTAAGCATTAACTTTCTCCTCCTTCTTGAGGAAAGGGCAATAAAACTTAAACTGCAGCAAGCACAGTTTTGCACAGATGAGCTTATGTTATGTATTATCATTATTAATGCAGTAACCACATCTGGCCTACTTTTCGGACATTCAAAACAGGGTATTTTTTAAGATGACTTAAAAATGAAAATTGTAGTCATTTCAAATTGTTTTTGTAAAATATTTAAGGAGAGCTTTAATTTAAGGCATGTTTGACTCAAAATGCTCTTCTGGAATAGGGAGTAAAACTTCAAATTAGATGGCAATTTAAAAAAGAAATTGACATAATTTTTTAGAGTAACACTTTAGAGATCACAACAGATGAAATGTCACATCTAAATCATTTTATTGACAACATTCTCAATCTTCTCCGCTAAGGTCAATTCTTGCTTGATGAACAGGAATTTATGCTAATATAACATTAAGCTACCATCCCTCCATAATATCATAATGTCTCAAAACCTTTCAAAAGTTTTTTTTTCTTTGAGGCTTTTAAAACAGTCATCTAGTAGCAGATGTCCCTCTGTGCCTACAGTTATCAGAAACTACAAGAGTCCAAGTCTTTGTTGTTTGTTTATTTTTTTTGCATTAAACAATAGTTGCCAGTACAGAAAGTATAGAAATAATGCCCCTCAGCTTAATTCATTCACAATTGTTAAATCATTTATGAATTAAAAGAGAAGAAAACCTCATTGCTCTTTTTCTGACTAAAAATTAATAGGAAGAGGAAGAATTTTAGGTTAAATAACAAGGTATATTTTATGTACCTGGCTGACATTGTTGACTTTGTTTATTAAAATTCATTTCACAGAATTAAAGCAATTCAAAATTTAAAGTGTTTGTGCTTATTTTTTTTAATAATGATTTGTATTTGTCACTAAAGAAAAATATTTATAACACGCCTTCTTATTTTAATTAAATAAAACAATGTAAATGCCTGTTGTATTTGGTTTCATTTAGTTTGGTAAATAAAATAATTAGATAATCTTCAATTTTCTTATGGTGCTACAAATTTAGTAAAAGAAAGTATCACATAATTCCCTGCTTGAAAATGGATAGCATGAACCTTCTAAAAATAAAATGTTATCAAGTATACATATTGTATGTTTATAAATATGCACAGTTCTCTCCAGAGCTGTCATCTTTTGGTCATGCCCAATTAAATGTAAGCTTTTGGTCTTGTTTTGCTTTTTAAATAAGGGATCAGGCCTTTGGTGATAACAATCCATGTTTCCAAATTCTGTCTCATTCTTCTCATTAAGAGATAGAGTCTGAGGTCCCTCCCCTTGAACCTAAGTAGAACCTTGTGACTGCCTCAATAAATATAATGCCACAGAGGTGACTTCTGAGACTAGGTTTCTGCAGCTTTCTCATGGGACATTATGCCAGGAGTCTTTAGTTACCATGTAAGAAGTCTAGCCACCCTTAAACTACCATGTGGAAAGATCACATGGAAAAGCTACACAGAAATAGAGAGACATGCCTGGGGTGCCCTGACTGTTCCTATGACCAGCTGTTTGACTCTTCGCAGAATAGCCCATGGCATAGAGTTATCTTTGAGATAACCCCAACTCCATTCACCATCTGACTATGGCCACATCTCTGATAAAACCAGAGAACTGAGCAAAAACTCCCTAGCTGAATCCAAGCAATTCTTATATTTATGAACAAAATTAATGACTGTTATTGTTATAAGCCACTATTTTCAGGATGGTTTGTTACACAGCCAGAACAATATGTTACACCTTTTTCTATGCTTCCAGTAGTGCTTAGTAAAATTTGAGTATTTGTAGGCAGCTAATTAGGTGATTATCAAACATTAAAAATAACTTAGTCAGCTATTCTTATATCAGACAAAATAAACGTTAAAACATGGGCAGTTAAAAGAGACAGAGAGGGACGTTATATAATGGTAAAAGGCCTTGTCCAACAGGAAAATATCACAATTCTAAACATATATACACCTAACACTGGAGCTCACAAATTTATAAAACAATTACTAATAGACCTAAGAAATTAGATAGACAGCAACACAATAACAGTGGGTCACCTCAATATTCCACTGACAGCACAAGATAGGTTATCAAGGCAGAAAGTCAACAAAGAAACAATAAAGTTAAACTCTACCTTGGCACAAACAGACTTAACAGATATATACAGAACATTTCATCCAACAACTGCAGAATACACATTCTATTAAACATCCCATGGAACTTTCTCCAAGATAGACAATATGATAGGCCATGAAATAAGCCTCAATAAATTTAAGAAAATTGAAATTATATCAAGCACTCTCTCAGACCACAGTGGAATAAAACTGGAAATTAACTTGAAAATGAACCTTCAAAACCATGCAAATATATGGAAATTAAATAACCTGCTCCTGAATGAGCATTGGGACAAAAACGAAATCAAGATGGAAATTTAAAAATTGTTCAAACTGGACAATAATAATGACACAACCTATCAAAACCTCTGGTATACAGCAAAGGCGGTGCTAAGAGGAAATTTCATAGACCTAAACCCGTACATCAAAAAGACTGAAAGAGCACAAATTGACATTCTAAGGTCACACCTCAAGGAACTAGAGAAACAAGAACAAACCAAACCCAAACATAACAGAAAAAAAAGAAATAACCAAGATCAGATCAAAACTAAATGAAATTGATACAATAAAAAACAATATGAAAGATAAAACAAAAAGCTGGTTCTTTGAAAAGATAAATAAAATTGATAGACCATTAGCAAGATTAACCAAGAAAAGAAGAGAGAAAATCTAAATAACCTCATTTAAAAAACAGAACAGGAGACATTACAACTGACACCACTGAAATACAAAAGATCATTCAAGGCTACTATGAACACCTTTATGCACATAAACTAGAAAACCTAGAAGAGATGGATAAATTCCTGGAAAAATACAACCCTCCTAGCTTAAATCAGGAAGGATTAGATACCCTGAAGAGACCAATAACAAGCAGCGAGATTGAAATGGTAATTTTTTAATTACCCACAAAAAAAGTCCAGGACCAGATGGATTCACAGAAGAATTGTACCAGACATTCAAAGAAGACTTGGTACCAATCCCTTTGACACTATTCCACAAGACAGAGAAAGAAGGAACTCTCCCTAATTCATTCTATGAAGCCAGCATCACCCTAATACCAAAACCAGGAAAGGGCATAACCAAAAAAGAAAACTACTGATCGATATCCTTGATGAACACAGATGCTAAAATCCTTAACAAAATGCTAGCTAACCGAATTCAACAACATAATATCAAAAAGATAATCCACCGGGTTTCATACCAGGGATGCAGGGATGGTTTAACGTACACAAGTCAATAAATGTGATACACCCATAAACAGAATTAAAAACAAAAATCACATGATCATCTCAATAAATGCAGAAAAAAAAATTGACAAAATCCACCATCCTTTAGAATTAAAAGCCTCAACAATATCGGCACAGAAGGGACATACCTCAAGGTAATAAGAGCCGTCTATGACAAACCCACAGCCAATGTTATACTGAATGGGGAGAATTTAACAGCCTTCCCTCTGAGAACTGGAACAAGACAAGGGCATCCACTCTCATTCACTACTCCTCTTCAACACAGTACTGGAAGTCCTAGCCAAAGCAACCAGACAAGGGAAAAAAATAAAAGATATCCAAATCCGTAAAGAGGAAGTCAAACTGTCACTGTTTGCTGATGATATGATCATTTACCTTGAAAACCCTAAAGGCTCCTCCAGAAAGCTCCTAAAACTGATAAAAGAATTCAGCAAAGTTTCCAGATACAAGATTAATGTACACAAAGTGGTAGCTCTTCTATACACCAACAGCAACCAAACAGAGAATCAAATCAAGAACTCAATCCCTTTTACAATAGCCACAAAAAATAAAATATTTAGGAATATACATAACTAAGGAAGGGAAAAACCTCTATAAGGAAAACTAGAAAACACTGCTGAAAGAAATCACAGATAACACAAACAAATGGAAACACACTGTGATGGTTAATACTGAGTGTCAACTTGATTGGACTAAAGGGTAAAAAGTATTGGTCCTGGTTGTGTCTGTAAGGGTGTTACCAAAAGAGATCAACATTTGAGTTAGTGGGCTGGGGAAGGCAGACTCACCCTTAATCTGGTGGGCACAATCTAATCAGCTACCAGCAAATATAAAGCAAGCAAAAACATGTGAAAAGGACTGGCCTAGCCTCCCAGCCTACATCTTTCTCCCATGCTGGATGCTTCCTGCCCTCAAACATCGAACTCCAAGTTCTTCAGTTTTGGGATTTGCACTGCCTCTCCTTGCTCCTCAGCTTGCAGACAGCCTATTGTGGGACCTTGTACTCATTTAAGTTAATACTTAATAAACTTACATGTATATTATATACAGTATATATAGTATATATAATATACATATAATATATAATGTATATATTATACATATAATATATATAGGAGTCGATATATAGAAAAAAAAGAAAGATATATACATATACATATCCTAATAGTTCTGACTCTCTAGAGAAACCTAATACACACATTCTATGCTCATGGATGAGTAGAATCAATATTGTGAAATTGACCATACTGCCAAAAGCAATCTGCAAATTGAAGCAATCCCCACCAAAATACCACCATCATTCTTCACAGAATTAGAAAAAAGAATTATAAAATTTCTATGGAACCAAACAAGAGCCCATGTAGCCAAAGCAAGACTAAGCACATAAAACAAACTAGGCATCACACCACCTAATTTCAAACTATACTATAAGGCCATAGTCACCAAAACAGCATGGTATTCGTATAAAAATAGGCACATAGACCAATGGAACAGAATAGAGAAGCCAGAAATGAACCCAAATACTTAACAGCCAACGTACCTTCGACAAAACAAGCAAAAACATGGACTTTATCTCGGGGTCCCGGAGCAAGATGGCCAAATAGGAACAGCTCCAGTCTCCAGCTCCCAGCGCAAGCGACACAGAAGACAGGTGATTTCTGCAGTTTCAACTGGGGTACCGGGTTCATCTCACTGGGGAGTGCCAGTCAATCAGTGCTGGTCAGCTGGTGCAGCCCGACCAGCGAGAGCTGAAGCAGAGCGAGGCATCACCTCACCTGGGAAGTGCAAGGGGGAAGGGAATGCCTTTTTCTAGCCAGGGGAACTCAAACACACAACACCTGGAAAATCGGGTAACTCCCACCCTAATACTGCACTTTACCAAGGGTCTTAGCAAACGGCACACGAGGAGATTATATCCCACACCTGGCCAGGAGGCTCCCACGCCCACGGAGCCTCCTTCATTGCTAGCATAGCAGTATGCCATCTAACAGCAGCAAGGCTGGGGGAGGGGCGCCCACCATTGCTGAGGCTTAAGTAGGTAAACAAAGCCACCGGGAAGCTCAAACTGGATGGAGTCCACAGCAGCTCAAGGAGGTCTGCCTGTCTCTGTAGACTTCACCTCTGGTGACAGCGCACAGCTAAACAAAAAGTAGCAGAAAGCGCTGCAGATGCAAATGACCCTGTCTGACAGCTTTGAAGAGAGCAGTGGATCTCCCAACACGGAGGCTGAGATCTGAGAA
>NW_012103266.1:333317-410998 GCF_000951045.1 Mandrillus leucophaeus | reverse complement strand
CTGACGAGTTGATGGGTGCAGCACACCAACATGGCACAAGTATACATATGTAACAAACCTGCACGTTGTGCACATGTACCCTAGAACTTAAAGTATAATTAAAAAAAAAAAAAGCAAAAACATAAAGTGGGGACCTTTTCAACAAATGGTGCTGGGATAATTGGCTAGTCACATGTAGGAGAATGAAGCTGGATCCTCATCTTCCAGCTTATACAAAAATCAACTCAAGATGGATTAAGGACTTATAAGACCTGAAACTATAAAAGTTCTAGAAGGTAACATTGGAAAATCCCTTCTAGAAATTGGCTTAGACAAGGATTTCATGACCAAGAACCCAAAGGCAAGTGCTATGAAAACAAAGATAAATAGTTGGGACTTAATTAAACTAAAGAGCTTTTGCACAGCAAAAGGAACAATCAGCAGAGTAAACAGACAACCCAGAGTGGAAGAAAATCTTCACAATCTACACATCTGCCAAAGGACTAATATCCAGAATTTACAGTGAACTCAAACAAATTGTAGGAAAAAAAAATCCCATCTAAAAGTGGGCTAAGGACATAAATAGATAATTCTCAAAAGAAGATATACAAATGGCCAACAAACATACGAAAAAATGCTCAACATCGCTAATCATCAGGGAAATGCAAATCAAAACCACAATGCTATTGCTATTACTCCCGCAAGAATGGCCATAATAAAAAAAATCAAAAAACAGTAGATGTTGGTGTGTATGCAGTGAAGAGGGAACACTTCTACACTGCTGGTGAGAATGTAAACTACTACAACCACTATGGAAAACAGCGTGGAGATTCCTTAAAGAACGAAAAGTAGAACTACCATTTGATCCAGCAATCCTGCTACTAGGTATCTACCCAGAGGAAAAGAAGTCATTATTTGAAAAAGATACTTGCACATGTATGTTTATAGCAGCACAGTTTGCAAGTGCAAAATCATGGAACCAACCCAAATGCCCATCAATCAACGAGTGGATAAAGAAACTGTGATATATTTATTCGATGGAATACTACTCAGTCATAAAAAGGAATGAATTAATGGCCTTTGCAGTTATCTGGTTGAGACTGAAGACTATTATTCTAAGTGAAGTAACTCAGCAATGGAAAACCAAACATTGTATGTTCTCACTGACATGTGGTAGCTAAGTTATGAGAACACAAAGGCATAAGAAAGATACAATAGACTTTGGGGTCTTGGGGGAAGGATGAAATGAGGGTGAGGGATAAAAGACTATAAATAGGGTGCAATGTATACCACTCAGGTGATTGGTGCACCAAAATCTCACAAATCACCACTAAAGAACTTATGCAACCAAATACCACCTGTACCTCAATGACTTATGGAAAAATAAAAAATAAAAAAAAATTTTTAATTACTTAGTCAATCAAGAAACCTTTAAAAGAAAGCCATCCAAGTTGAAAATAATTCTTATTACCACTATTTATCACTATCCAGTAAATAGATTCAAAATCTTCTGACATCAGTGGATTCTCAGAAGATATACACGTACATATCAGTACACCCACCCAGCAAATCAAAGCAAACACTGAGTTGAGTGTCCTGGAGTTTCACTCAACTTTGCCGCAGTTCTTAATACACAGACGTATTCATATAGTATGCTAAGAAATGATATATCAAGCTAATCTATCCTCAGATGTTCCCTGTCTGAGCTTCCCAAATAAGTGAGAATAGAGTATATCATTTTCTCACAAAGATGTTGTAACTGCTTCTCTCAAATTGGCCACTCCTTCCTTGCCACCATTCTAGTTCAAGTCCCCATCATCTTATAGTACTCTTAAATTATGTTTTCTCTTTTTTCCCCCCACACTAAATTCTTTGTACAACAAATAGACTGATGCTTTTAAAACATAAATCATGTCATGCCTCTGCTTAAAATAATTCAATGGCTTCTCTTTGTATTTAGGACAAAATTCACATTTTTATGTTTATCAGAGCCTATGTGATCTGGCCCTTGCCTATTTGACTGGCCCTTCTACAAAACCTCACTCACTTGGTCCAGTCACAGTGCCCTTCCTTCAGGTCCTAGACTATGACCATCTGTTCCCACCTCAGAGGCTCAACATAGGCTGTTTTCTCTGCCTGAAATATTCCTAGCCCAGTTATGCTTTCTTTATAGCAAATTCCTTTGTAACAGGTCTCAACTAAAACATCACTTCCCCAGATTGACCTTTCCTAATAAACCTATCTAAAGTGGCACCACACTCCCCATCATTACTCTCCTTCAAAGCATAACTTGTCCTTCATAGAACTTATCATAATTTGTAATCATGCATTTATTTTTGAATTGATTTTTAAAATGTATCTATTGGTTATTAGAATGTAAGTTCCTTCAAGGCAGGAATAGTACCTGCTGTATTCACTTTATATGCAGTTCCTAGCACATTGCCTAGTATACATTAGACACGGATAAACATATGTTGAAGAAGAAACAAATGATTAGCAACTGATACATTCGGAAATTCTACAATACAAATTATTACATCACTAACAGTAAAAAAGGATCATGAATTAGACAAGATTTCAAACCCAGTACCTTTTCATTGGGCAACCATAGTGAAAAAATAAGTGGAAAGGGCAAGGACACAAAAGAGAATACCACTGCAGATATTCTGAGGTGGCAGGGGAAAGTGGATTATCCATAGATCCATACTGGACTATTCTACACTGTGTATTTGTCCCTAAAAGCCTAAGCCCTTCCCTAAAATACAGCTGTCAGGGGGCACATTTACCTACTTCTTGTTTTTCTCACTTCTATCCTGGGAAGCTGCCTTGGTACATTTTTCACATCCAGAAAATCCAAATCAGGATGACTTCAAAAGAGAAGTATAGTGATGTTGAAAGTGAAGAAGGAAAGTCTTGGGTAGATTAAAGACCCAAGATTGGACATATAGCTATATATACTTAAGCTTACAATATAGAGGAACAAGTCTCATTTGGCATCCTGCATGTGATTTTTTATATTGCCATTTATTGTTTTATTATTTTCAGGTTCAGCTATATTGCAAGGCCTTTCTTGCAGGCTGGGTTCCATTCACCTTTGCCTTGCTTATTATGCCTTGCCTAGTGACTTATACATAACAACACACAAAAAACATCATCATCGTCATCATCATCATCTTCATCATCTTTATCATAAAACTTGCGCATTTTCTCCAGGCTTCACCTTCCTTATTTTTTTACCCCTGCACTTGGAACACTACTTAAAGTTGACTATTCTATCAATGTGACAGGATAGACATCTCATTCATACCCAAAACATGGGAACCAATCGCCTTTGTGTAGAGACCCATTTCGTGGGATAGAGGGACTTTCTCTTGGCTCTGTGAACTAAGTTCTATTGCCTTGCAATGTTGTAATTAACCTTCAGAACTTAAAGTTAAAGTTCCAAATAGGAATGGTCGGTGTAAAATCGAAGCTAATAGATGAAAACTCTGTACCAAAGGTCTTGTACACTTCACTGCCATCTTCTTTTTAGAACAGCTGTTGCAGAGTGTAAATTAGAAGTTAAATGCCCCCTTCCCCAGCTTTGTTTCACTTGAAGTCCCCAAACCACCAAAAACACAACAGAAACCAGCTTTAGCAAGTAAAGCTGTATTATGTAGGTCTAGAGCCTTCATCTATTTTTAAGGAAACAGGTTTTTATTAAAACATCTCAGTACTCATCATGCTAGCTACATTGAGGGTAAGAATTTTTGGAAACATGAAATTTTAATTTGTTTGCTACCACAGAAAGCAAGAGGAGAAAGAATTTCTAAATGACCCTATTGTAGAGAAGCACATTAATCAAGATATAAACGTTGAGGTAAAGTTAACTAAACTTTGTGCCCTCACTTGGACCGTAAGCTTTTTAAGGGCAAGTTCTGTGCTTTACACATCTCTGCATTAACCAGCCTATAAAAATGTTTATAATATTTTGCCTCACATACATTAAGCACTTAATCAATATTCATTAACTTATTTGTACATCCCTACTTTGGCAATCACTTAATCGTGGTGCAGAACTGGACTTCCTAGGAGGAAATCAGAAGGGCTGCAGTCAAATAGAGCTGATAAGAAAGGGTCCACCCTACCTTTCTAACTCACTAATGAAACTCCCCATGGTTTCATCAGAACAAGATAGCACCTCTTGTGAAGTGTGCAATTCCTCCAAGTGGGAATTCAAATCTGTCTATAAAAAAAAACCACAAAACAGATGCAAATATAAAATCCATAATTAAGATGAAATAACAACTTCACAGCCCAATTCAGGATGTTTATTCTTATTACATTCTTGGTTAATTTTACTTCTAACCAAACACTCATTCAGCTAATATTTACTAGGCATTTCTCATGTGCAAGGCACAATGCCTGGATTAGTGGCAGAGGATGTATGGAGTACAAGATTTATAAAATGTAACTGTCACTCTCAGGAAACACACAAATAACCATAAAAAAGTAAGAAGCCATCAGAACCATAAAAATCTTTTAGTAAAGTACTAGCCAAATTGAGAAGTGGTAACTATATGTACGATAACAAAGACTTCCTAAAGGGGGTGGTATTTGAATTAGAACTGGAATGATGAGTAGGTAGTGCATATCTAAAGATAAGGAGAAAGGGCATTTCTGTCCCATACCATATTTCACTGTGCTGGATACATAATGAGGACAACCATACATAATTTGTTACCAATTGTTGCGCTAACAATTTATCACAAACTTAGTGGTTTAAAGCAACGCAAACATATTATCCTATAGTTCTGAAAGTCATGAGTCTGGGTTTCAGTGGGCTAAAATCAAGGTACTGATAGACCTGGATTCCTTCTGGAGAACCTAGAAGAGAATCAGATTCCTTGTCTTTTCTAGTTTCTAGAGGCCATCTGCATTCCAACCTCTTGTTTTACCACTTTTCCTACTACTCACTCTGATCTCCTGAGTCCCTCTCATAATCACCCTTGTGATTACCTTATGCCCACTCAAATAATCTAGGAAAATAATAATCCAGTATAATCTCCCCATTTCAAGATCTTTAACTTAATCACTTCTGTAAAGTCCTTTTTGTTATATAAGGTAATATGGTCACAGGTTCTTGAGATTAAGACGTGAACATTTGTGGGGTGGCACTATTCAGCCTATCACAAGTACTTAGTTTAATATCTGCTTATTTATTTGCATATCTTTAAATACTTCACATTTACAGCTACAAATTTAGGTTTTTAAAACATATTTTCTTTTTAAAAGCTAAATAAAAGGGCTTTCTACCTTGGTGTCATACTTTTCAATTGATTTCTATTCTTTTAATGCCTAAAATTGCTTGCCCATATGGTATGATTGGTGGATTGATTAGAGTAAAACCATAGTAATGCACCTGCCCACAACAATCTCCCTAGCCACCTGCCACATCCCCTCCTGCCAAACTTGCCTTGAAATCTCTCAAAATGAAGGAAATTGCTTGTATTAGAGGATAAACCTGGGTTCTTTCTGCAGATATTACTTTCAAATTTACAGAGATTACTTGATGGGGGCAGGAGAGGAGGTATGATGAAGGAAGGTGATCTCAGTGGAGCTGATCTTCAGACATGCCAAAGTACAAGTATGACTGAGAAACTAGTGAATGTGTAGAGTGTGTCATAACAGTTCTCCATTTGCATTGGGTTCCTTTGAGTGAGTAAAAGATGACCTGGGATCAGAAAAAAAGAAGAGGAAGGGTGAGATATATGGCATACTGGCTCTATTTCTGGCAGTATGGACTCATATCTCTAAAATCTGCATGTGAGAAGGGAGGGGAAGGGGCTGAAGGCAGAAACTGAGAAGTTGTTTTGATGAAGGCCTCTTTGAGAAATGTAGACCCAGGCAGGGCTACTTTAGTGTTTTAGTGACAACATAGAGTTCAGAGTTCACAATGAGGAAAAGAATAAATTTCCCAATTAGAGAATGGCTTCAGCTCACTGAAGACTGTAGGATATTCCATAATGCTTTACTTTTAGAAATAAATGATTGACAATCTAATTGTCCATAAATTGATATGTGGATAAAGAAAATGTGTGTGTATACATGTGTGTGTGTGTGTACACGCACATATATATACACCATGGAATACTATTCAGCCATAAAAAAGAAGATGTCTTTTGTGGAAACTTGAATGGAACCAAAGGCCATTATTCTAAGTAAAAGAGTTCAGGAATCAAAAACCAAATATCACATGTTCTCACTTATAAGGGGAACTAAGCTATGGTCCTGCAAAGGCATACAGAGTGGTATATTGGACATTAGAAACTTAGGAAGAGGAAAGGTGGGAGGGGTGAGGACTGGAAAACTACCTATTGGGTACAATGTACACTACTTAGATTATGGGTGCACTAAAATTTCAGACTTTGCCACTATGCAATTCATCCATGTAACCAAAAATCACTTGTACGCTTGTATCCCTAAAGCTATTGAAATAAATTAGTAAAAATAAAAAACATTTATTATAAATATAATAAAACTATGTTGCAAAAAAGGAAAAAAAATTATTCATAATCCCATCAAACTATTAGAATATTGATATATTGCTTTGCAGTATTTCTAATGCATATTTAACATAGTTGTAATTGAAGTATTTATTTTTTAAAAAGAAGAAATAAATGATATTTGGGAGACAGAAGGGGTCAGAGTAGGGGAGAACAAAGAAGAGGTGGTTAGATGTCTAGCATTTATTCAGCGGAAAAAGCCAATGGAATTTTAGGTTTATGATATACGACATGCCACACCCCTCCCCATTTTTATCCTCAAGCTGGTAAAGACTGAAGAAACAGGTAACTTCTGTAATATCTTCCTTCCAGGACCCTAACAACAGTAAGGATTACTTGATCAGATTGAGTAGTCATTAGCTGGGGATCCAGAGAAAGCTAGGCCCTGAGGGGGAGGGATAACGAAGAGGTGAGGGTTGATAGCCACAAATCTAATGTGGCATGAATGGCATGAAGACATAGGATGACAAAAGATTTAGGTACAGGACTAAATGTATCTGGGACCCAGATAAAACCAAAAGCCTACTCTGGATTTTTCTACCTATCCTTACCTGCTCTTTACCTAGCCAGTGTTTCTTCTGATAATATAGCCCTAGCACCACTCCTACCAGAATAATCTAAAGTGCATGTTGAATATGCAGCTAATCAATCCCCACTCCAGAATCACTGTTTGGAATATTAGAAAAAAAAGTAAGACCTGGAAGTGCACACTTTAACGAAGTCTTTAGATACTCTGGATGCACAACAAATTTAGAAACCATTAAACTAAGGTCTCTCTTTGTCCTTAGCTCCCATCTCTCCACCCCATCCTGAGATAAAAGACTGTAAGAAAGCATATATCCACTTTGGATGAATTTGTATAAAAATATTCTTTCTGAGATGTCTATTCCATTTATTTAAGCTATAAAGAAGTTCATTAAAAAAGGTTTTATTGTTTTGTTTTGTTTTTTGATTGTTAAAGTTGCAAAGCCCCAGTGATAGGGTCACAATGGTCACAATGGGATACACAGGATAGACAGTGTAAGTCCTCTCTATCCTTGTTTTTGAATGAGAGTTTTGCTGAATACACAATTCTGCCAGAGAAATAACAGCACAAATACTTGAATTATTATTTAAGGCTTCTTTCAATGAAGTTGGCCATTAAATGGATAACTATGCAGTGGATATATCAAATACTCAAACCTTTTAAGGATTACTGGACACTGGCTTTTAGTTAACGGTAATCCCTTAGGACCCATCAGTTGGAATGGAGGTCTTGTAGGCTTTAAGTGATAAATGGACTATTGGCTTGAGTCTACATCATGGCCCATTTAGTGAAAATCTTAATGCTATCTTAAGATTATTTCTCCAGTTCCTGAGTTAAATAAATATCCTTAACAACTGGCAGGATCTCCACTTACACTCTATGAACAGTGCAATTAAGAAGTATGTTTTGTGAGAAGGTAAAATTTAGGTTTCATTGTGCTGTTTTATTTTTGATGGTCAGGGCAGAAAAACCTCCGTGGTCAGGTAAGAATGGTTAAAAAGGGTACATGGAATAAAGAGTACAGGTCTTCTCTAACCAAAGAAGATATCAGTACAAATATATGGAAATAAATATAATATGGAAAAGGCACTTCACCCAAAGCTTTAATTTCCCAATTCCATCATATTCTGATTTTTTTTCTATTTTCTTATTTGTTTGACTGTCAGGAGGAACCAATACAGGATATAGTACTCATCCAATACTCAATACTCTTTGATTCAACAGATATAATGCTAGACGCTGTGTTCAGCTATGGGGTTGCAGAGACGAATAATGCTCAGTTTCTGCTCCTTAGCAATTTACCATATAGCCATGATGACAGATATCCATAACAATAGGTGTATTACTACAAGTAGTATCACCGTGATCAACTCTGCCTGACTTATCTGGAACACAGGTACCAGGGAAACTTTCCAGTTAAATCTTTCATGTAGTTGGAGAAGTCTACATGCACTAGCAGAAGGATGAACATTCCAGACTGAAGGAACAGAATGTGCAGAAGTACAGGAACACATTCCAACCTTCTAGGAACTGTGGTAGTTTGGCATTATTGGAGTAGAAAGTACAAGAGCAGTAGTGGCTAGAGAAGACAGGTAGACAAGGAAGGGATTAAAGGGGGCATCATATGCCATATCAGTTAGAGTCCAGGAAACACACCGACACATTTATATCTGGTAATCTGAGGAGAGTCCAAAAAAAAAAAAAAAACAAGAACCACTTACACAGGTATTGTGCAGGGTTTAGAACAAGCAACAAGCAGTGCAGTACTCTGGGGCAAATAATATTAGGTGGTTACTACCCTTAAACATTGAAGAAAAGGGCCTATAGGAGTTGCAAAATTCATAAAAGGATGTAGCCAACTTACAGCAACCTGTCAGAGAGGAACCTGAAGAATAAATATCCCAGCTACATTCTCAGCACCCTCTCCAGTCTCCTGCTGACACTTCCCATTGGCCAAACCCTACTGGAAGCCAGAGGGCAAGAGAGTCTATTCATGCAGTAAATATGGGGTCAGCCTCCTGGGGCACAGAACAGGAGAGAAAGTAAATCTGCAGAAGCAAATGGAAATTTTCTAGCACACATGCCATGCGAAGAATTTGAAGCTTTATTTTGTAGATGGTGGAAAGTCAAAATGATGGCTTTTTTAAGAGAAGTGATGATCTGATTTCTGTTTTAGACAGATTACTCTGTCTAAAACTGTCAGAAGGACATGGGAAAATTATTTTTAAAATACGCAGAAAATAACACTGATAATTAATTAATTAATTGAACAAATAACTTAGTAATCTCATTGACAGAAAACTTTTGTCCTATAAGGACAGTCACAAGTACTCAGAACCATGACTTGTGAATCACGTGTGATTAAGCTGCAGAATATAGCTAACACTAAAGTTATGGTGGGGACCTGAAGAAATAATATGCCCTTTGCTATCTGATTCATTGAAGGCAATGTTCAAAAGGAGATTCTCAACTTATATGATAGTTGCTTAGAGATTCATAGTCTGTTCTGTATATTCAACAAATAGGCATACTAGTCCATCATATAGGAGTCACCCCAATGTGACGGGGGCTGAAATAATCAGGAACTAAATTGTAAATGAGCTACAATTGAGACGGTTTAGGTAAATATTGATTTGAGTATAGAGTCTTGTCCAAAGATGTTTAGGAAGGCAGCTCCTTAGGGAAACTTTACTATAAAGCAGTTCATTATTTATTTTATAAATATTTAATGAATACCTACTATGTTCTAAACACTGTTGGATGGTTTAAAAAATAGCAATGGAGTACAAAACATACAGTGTCCCTTACCCTTATGGGATTTAAAAAATAGAGAGTAAAAAAGATAATAAATCAATCAATAAATATACAGTATTAGATAATGTTAAGTGCTATAAGAAAACAGATTTATCTGATAGTCATGCATGAAACCTACATCAGACTGGAATGTTGCCAATTTGCTCCTGACAAGCCACTATCTTCATATACTCCAAAATACTTCCCTACCACTGCATAAGGAACCAGCTTCCTGGGTATACAGGATACTAAGAAAATAATAATTTCTCCAGGATAGACTACATTCAGGCTAATTCTCAAAAGCATTTGGTTTCTGGGATTAAAGCAATTGTGAAACCAGGTGGTTCTTGACTCAACCAGCATTCCAAAAGGACCAGACAGGCCCAACAATATACCTAGTGCCTCTGGCCTCTAGTTACACCCACATGGGTGGAGTATTAGTCACAAAATTTGAATCATGGGCACATAGCAATCTTATTTCCCAAAATCTGATATAGGAATGGGGCTTTTATCAATCTGAGGGTGGGTTTTAGTGGTTATTTCTGGTGCTTTTTAATAAAACCACCCACACAAATTGCTTCACAAGCCTTCTAAATATTTTAGAAAAAATAAAGCATGTTGGGTTTGAAAGATACTAAAATATCAACATTTTATTGAAGAAACAAATCATAATGTAATTTTTTAAACGGTTCATTGGGAACCTCTGTTAAAGAATGCAAAAACATTAAGGTAAGCATGGTTTTCTGACGTTATGCTTTATAAAAAAGCTGATGGGGCTTTTTGCTGTGATACCTATTCAGTATCCAGTCAATAATAACTTGGGAATCCATGGATTAATTCCATTTTTAATGAGCTGGGTGCAGACAGGAGCATTTGAATCTTGGAAAACAGTCTCAATCAACAGGCCTGACCATATCTGCAACTCTCCCCCAATCCTGGACCACAGGAGCCTCCAAACTAACCTAACATGTTAGCTTTGAATGCAAGTAGAGCAACATGCATTTATCAGGCTAAGTTCCTTTGGAACTACAAGCTTTAAATGCCAGCATCTCTATCTACAAAATCCAACAACTGGGCCAGGCATGATTGCTCATACCTGTAATCCCAGCACTTTGGGAGGCCAAGGCAGATGGACTGCTTGATCTCAGAAGTTCAAGACCAGCCTGGGCAACATAGCAAAACCCTGTCTCTACTAAAAACACAAAAATTAGCCAGGTGTGCTGGCAAGCGCCTATAATCCCAGCTACTTGGGAGGCGGAGTCATGAAGAATCCCTTGAACCTGGGAGATGAGTTTGCAGTGAGCCAAGACTGCACCACTGCACTGTAGCCTGGGCGACAGAGCAAGACTCTGTCTCTAAATAAATAAATAAATAAATAAATAATAAAATCAAACAATTAACACTGAGCTCTCAGCCTCTCGTTCAACTACTTTAAATAACTCTAGACACTACTTGCTACACATTTTTATCATTACAATTGCTAGATATCAGGTATATCAGGTGCCTAGGTTGACTTATTAGCATCATATCAGATCAATATTTTATTTCCATTTTCTGGATTGGAATTTCACTGCAGAAGAAATTATTTGTTTTCAGGACTAACATCTGGAATGAACAGTAAACTTACTATAAGGAATTTGGTTAGCACAGAGTGTGGAATTAAGCAGTTAAAACAAATGCAGTTAGTTACATGACAGATTGAGTTTTATTTTTCAACCATCCCAAAAGCCATCAAACAGTGAGAGAAACTGGAGCTTTCCTTTAGTGCAGAAGTCATCAATGCCATTCTGGCTCCCTGCCAACATCCAACATTGTGGGCTCAGCTTGGCCTGCTGCTCTGTCTGCCTGTTGCCACTTCCCAAACTCCATTCAATGTTTGTAGATGTATAAGGAAAATATACCCTGGGCTGAGGTGGAGGGTATCAGACTGTGGAGGGAAGAAGGGAAGCAGGGATTTTTTTTTGAGGTACTTAAAAAAGTAAACAACCACAAAAGAACCCCAGGGCTTTCTGACCTGAAAATCTCTATGTTAATAGTCAAACTTTTTTTGAAGCTCAGTCAGCTCTGTCCTCACCCTCTTGGCAAATAAAACCCATTCAACAAAGCTCAAAGAAAGTTCATGAAAAGTGCATTTCACTATAATAGACAAGTCATCCAGGCCCAGCCCTCAAGGAATTCTCATCAAAACACATTACTGGGGCTAACAATGATACAAACACATGGACAGCATCATGCCAAACACATAAAATAGAAATGGCTGGCCCTTATTAAGCTCTTATTGTGTGCTAGACTTTGCTATGATTAATAATATAATTATTATAACAGCCCTACAAGATAGATACTATTGATGTCAAAATTTTACAGATTAGGAAAATCAAGTATAGAAATGTAAAGTAATTTACCCAAGGTCACACAGCTAGTAAATGACAGAATTAGGATTTAATCTGAGGCACTCTGCTTCCAGATCCCACATTTTTTTCCCCAATCCCACCCAGACATTCTTATTCAGTACGGTATAGTGCCTCCCTATTCACCCACAGATGTTAGAGTAGGCAGATAGCCAGTCGTGAGCAGGAAAAGAGAGCCCCTGTGGGGAGGAAAGCCTAGAAAAATCTCACACCCCAGAGATTACCCAAAACATGCATGCTAGTTATAAGCACAGCAGAAGGGAAATACCTACACAGGAAGGAATGCCCATTAAGATGCCCAGTAATCCTTCACTTTTCAGTTAACCTGTCAGAATGTAGCTAAGATGCATGATGATAAAAGAAAGAGGGCAAAGGAGGAAATTTCTAAGAAATACATAGGTGCAATTCAGAGCCAACAGCAGGCCCACGCATGTGCAACAACTAATAGTAAAAGACGGTACCACAACCCTTGGGGTGGGAACTAGGCCAGGAAAAGGCAGAGACTTAAGGCAGGAGCTGGAAAACTAGACAAAAAAAAAAAAAAAAGGCAGAGACTTAAGACAGAGGCAGGAACTCTAAGACAAACCCAACATCACAAAAACCCAAGGCAGAACTCTCAGGGTACTGCTGGCTCACTCCCTTTCAGGGGTCCACTCTTCTTTATCTTTTCAGAGTGTACTCTCTCTCTAAATAAGCTCTCCGCTCTCTATTTTCCTTCAATAAGTTCTCTTCTTTGGCTAAACCAGCTGCTTGGCAGAATTCTTTCTCCAAGACTAAGAACTGAGGATTCCTGCACTTCCTGGTAACGGTAACACAGAGATGTCAAGAACAGTGCAGCACAGTAAACTTACAGCATTTTCCCACTTAAATTGAGGAAAACTGATCTAATACTTCACTCCCATCTTTTCTACTTTTCTCCTCCCAAACAACACTAAGAATACTATTCCCTTTTCAATCTCCTGTCATTGGGACTCCTCATCTTCTGACAAAAACGACAACAAAAAAAAAGCCCTTTCCTGGACTTGAACCCTTGTAGTGACGCTTCTTGATGATTTAATGCTCTGACTGTATCAACGTGCTTTATAAAAATTGAGCAATGCTTCTTATGTGTTTTTTAAAGTTAGCTCTCACCATTGCCTTACATGCCTTTTTTGCTACCTGGCACCATACAACTTTTATTACAGATGAACCCATGAACATATTATCCATAATCTTTTCCAATTTGAGGCATGCAGGTCCAATGACAGCCTCTCACAGGTCTCTGAAATAGGTATTTGTACACATAAGCACCTGTTTTAGCTATCTAAATGTATACATTAGCACTCCACATTCTGTACCACATCTCAGTTTGTATGGAATACTTAATCAATAAGAGCACATTGTGCCTGATTCTTCCCTTGATGGTTGGTGAATATACTATTATAAAGCTATGGAGGGAGTTTCTGGGCTAAATTACTTAAGGAGTGTCAAGTCAAAAGTTGAACCCATATGTTTATACAGCTGAATAACCTGCATCTGGGCAGTCAGCTAGAGGTGATGATGAAAGGGCCTTCTGTTTAAAATCTGTATTTGTAAGGTCCACTTATGGAACTGTTACTAAGATATACTTCTAGGTATTACTTCCCAGCACATATAAAAGCCATACTTGCAGTATATCGTAGTGGTTAGAGGCCCAAGCTTTGGCAATAAATTTGAATTTTAATCCTGGCTCCACCATTTGTTGACTGTGACCTTGGTCAACTCACTTTACCTTCCTATACCTCAGTTTCCTCATCTATAAATAGAGATAGTAATAGTATCTACCTCATAAATTCACTTGCGCTTTAAATGAGATGTTTTATGCAAACTAATCATCTAATGTTTCGCTGTTTGGCACACAGTAAGCAACTAATAAACAGCAGTTATCAGTTATCATATAGTCTCCCAATTCTGTCAAAGTATTCTACCTTGTACATTCAGTAAAAGGGGCATAGATGGGGCAGAGAGCAAGTTGTATCACATCAGCAGCTTCAAAGAAAATCTTAGGGCTCCCCTAAGGTAAAGAGAAAAACTGAGGCCACTGTGTTTGCGTATGTAATCCAGTCCTATTCTAGTTGATGACAGAATACACAGGCACACATTTTTGGCATGTGAAATAAAAGCAGGAGGACGAAATTACAAGACAGTGAGCATGCACAACAAAATGCTCTTAATTTTCCCTGTAATGAAACAGAATCAAAGTGGATCATTAAAACTGTTCATTGAGGCGGGGCGCGGTAGCTCACACCTTAATTCCAGCATGTTGGGAAGCCAAGGCGGGTGGATCACTTGAGGTCGGGAGATCGAGACCAGCCTGGCCAGCATGGTAAAACGCCGTCTCTACTAAAAATACAAAAATTAACCAGGCGTGGTGGCAGGCTACTATAATCCCAGCTACTTGGGAGGCTGAGGCAGGAGAATCACTTGAACCCGGGAGGCAGAGGTTGCAATGAGCCAAGATGATGGCACCATTGCACTCCAGCCTGGGCAACAGTCAAAAAAAAAAAAAAAGTTCATTGAGAAATCAAGTAGCTCGCATATTAACACATGTGAGACAATGATAACTTTGCATGATTTTAGAATGAGAATGTGTCAAAATGCAAATGTCAAGGGGAAACCCAGTTGCCTCATTTTTTTTCAATATTAATGTTTTTCTTTTGTTCACTGAATTCCAGAGCTATTTTATTTAAATTCAATGTTTGTATGTAATCTTGCCTGTGGTTGGCATTCTTCAGTAAAAAATGGTTCAGCAGAACAAAAACAAAATCTAGTAATTATGGCTGTAGCTACAATGTTTGTTAAAACTCGAAAGCAGACAATAGAAATGGTTGTTTAATCACTGAAATTCAAAGAGCAAAAAAAATCTCCCCGTTACCCTTTTGTTGAACCTGGCTCAGTGAAGGAGAATTATAGCTGAATGAACCAATGCAGATGTGTGTCTCTTTTTAAAATATTTTAAAGGTGCAAAACAGATTTCCCAAAGCAAGTTTGGTGCTGATGAGTTTTCTTCATTGGTAAATACTGCCTACCAGCCTCCAGTTGCCAACACACAAGACAGGTGAAAATATGATTTTAAGAGGTGTGATAACGGCTCCCTCACCATACTTTATTAATTCCAAGATGCGTTTGTGTAGGTGTTAAGTACTTTTTTCTGCCTCTTACTGAAAGATTTCAGGATATTTTGAGCAGATGTGGCTAAGAGGTGATAAAGAAACTAGCTATATTTTACTGCAACATAATGTAATGGCAGTCTTGTGTCACCATGTATAGTGGTCACTGAATCATTCATTCAAGCTTTCAATGAAAACTTATCAAGAGCCTACTATGTGCTGAGGAATCAAGAGTAAATCCCAGTGATGTGATCCACAATTTCATAGAGCTTATAGTCTACTAGACATGGACAATAAGCAAGTAAACAAAAACATATAATAATTTCGAGCTGTGAATAAAGCAATGTAGAAGATATAGCATTGTTAAAGTGCCTAATGGGAAAGAAATATTTCTAGAAAGCATAGCATTCACTGGGGAAATTGTCCAGTTTGACCACTTCAAGGATGAACTGACCATCTTGAAGCATGAAGATTAATGACCCTGGTAAGTTTAGCCCAGTTACTCTACCTGTTCATAGCATTTAATTTACCTAAGGAAAACTTACCAAAAGAAAATAAAATGTGTTGACATGTCTGGTAACATAAATGCCCTCATTTATATCATGTGACTTATGGAAAAGGATCAGGTTTGAGCTTTTTTTCAGGATAGTTGCTGTTTAATTTTACAAAACATTCTTTTATTCCCACATCACAGGAAAAAGTACAAAGGTATCACTGTGCCCTCTCTCAATTGTTAATCATATTTGTTCATCACTCCCCCATTCCCTCCCCTTCTTTCAAAACAAACAGTCTAGAGTGCTTAAATCTTTCTTCTTCCAGGTATTTCTCAGGTATTTCGATTGTTGGGTTTTGTTTTTAATTTATTCTCCTTATTTTTTTGAAGGAACACTGATCATGAAATAAAGCATCCCAAGCTCACTTTCTGTAGCAAAGGAGTCCTTATTACATTGCTGACAGGATTCCATTAAAATGTTAGAGTGCAATCATTCATCTTATTAACCAGTCCCAGAACTAGCCAGAAGAGCACAAAGGGATGGAGGAGGTCTTGAATAGAAAATGCATCTGTTTGGTTACTATAAGGAATGGAGCTACTGAAAGACTTTGTCCTTCTTGCACCTGTTCATACTGTCAACAACATCCTTGCTTTCAAAAGGGCTGTTTGTTGTGGTGCTGGTTTGTTTGATTCTTAGAGTGGTAAATGATCAAATTCTGACAAATCTGTGATGTTATACAAAACCATGGTAATTCATCAACTTGGAGCACATTTCCTGGCACTCACACAAGGTCACTGCCCTTGATCAAGCCCTGCTCTGATCTCCTCTGAACTCTGTCAAAAACAAGGACTATATTGTTTATTACCATCATTCCAGGAAGGTACAGCTTTCCCTCAGTCTCCCCCTCCCAATCCTATTTCAAACTAGTTTGTTGTTTTTATCCTTTAAACCATATCTAATAGCCTCTTATTGGAGGAAGTTGCAGTCACCTATAGGGAGGATGAAAGGAATCAAGATACTATATAAGAAAAAGCAAATGAATGGCTCCTCCACTGACTCTTAGGGTACAGAAAATGACAGATATTCCTTGGGGGAAACCAAAAAATATGGTTGTCAGTGCACACTCTTCTCTTCCTCTTTTCAAAATGATTGGAAAAGTGTAGCCAGAATAATGCCTAGTTTCCACATAGATGAAGTTCTAAGCTGATAACTCATGTGGTTTTTCTTTTGGTTGTTGTAGGGATTTAAAAACTAATTTTAAACACAGAGATATTCTTCAAAATGTGTCTGGCAACAGACCTGGATCTCTAAATGATAAGACAGATATGAAAGAAAACAATTTATTCAACGGGATTTCTAAACTACAGGAAATGTTCTGGCATTTTGGCAAGGAGTATTAAGCTCTAGCTGCGTGATAAATAAGTTGGTCTTTTAATAATGTGTTCTTTCTTAGTGTTTGTTCCTTTATCTACATAAGAGAGTGGGGGAAAATCCCTTGCACCACTGTCTCTCAGTATACTACATTTCTATATTGTTGGTTGGTACTGAAGGAAAGTTGAAATCAAAATTCTCACATAAATCATTCATTGGGATTTGTGGATATCATAAAGATATGTAGAGTGAAGATTCCACTACTCTTCTTTAACAGTATTACTGGTTATAGCCCTCTCTGCAATACACTGGTAAATTGTATTATCTGCATTAATACTCCAAATAAACATAAGCATCTGCCCTAAGTAACAGGGTAATTAATTAAGCAGTCACTCTCCTTATGTAATCAGACCCTGTTGAATATGTCCTAAGAATCAATGAAAGAAAGACACACCTCTCATTTCAATTCACACAATATTCATCAAATTCTGTAGTTGGTGGTGTACGGAAGACCTGCACATGGACCTGGAAGAGGCTCCTTTATGGGCTTTCTGAAAATGTGTGTTCTTTTATAAAAAGCTTAACAGTAGGTCAGCCTACGAACACAAGAAACAGGGAGGCTCAGAATAATCTTTTAAAAGCTGCTCCTTTTAACAAAAAAAAAAAAAATTGATGAAAAAGGGGAATGGAGGGATGCATACTTGGTAGGGTGTTAACACAATCACTCAACAAACAGCAGCATCCAACTTTACAGGAAGCAGAAATCAAGGGATTAACAACTTTGTCCATCCATACATGGATCTATAATGCAAAACAGTTTCTAGCAAACTAATTAAGGCTTGAGGTTGATCATAAGGTCACCACAGAGGTGGCTGGAACAAGCCCTTCTCCAAGACATTTCAAATAAAAATAGGTAATAAGAAGAAGAAGAAGATGATTTCATATTATTTGAATAAAATGTCTTTGGAATACTTGGAAAAAATTTAATTGATATAACGTAAAACCTAAGTAAAAAGAGTATACTGTTACTCACACTTTCAAGGCCAATTTTCTAGAAACATACCAAATATATAATTGCTTTTCATTTCCTGGATAGAAATTTTGGAGCCACCACAGTGGCTGAGAGTTAGAGGGTGGAGGTGGGGTTAGGAATAGGTTCTCATCAAAGTTACTACGTTTTGGGGTTAGGAATAGGCTCTCATCAAAGTTACTAGGGTTTTTTTCAACCAGGCTTGCATGAAATTAGATGAATGACAGCCAGGAGAGAAGCCTAAACCAAAGTTTAAGCATGGTCCTTGATTTTGCCCCTGATGCCTCATTAATCTTCCTATCCCGAGGCCTCAACTTACAGTTGTAGTATGGGGAGAAGGGATGTTTCAAACTAACCATTCATTCTGCTATGATCTGAATGTTTTTGTCTCCCCAGAATTCACATGTTGAAATCATAATCCCCAAAGTAATGGTATTAGGAGGTATGGTTTTTAGATAAATGATTAGATAATAATGGAGGAGCCCTCATGAATGGGATTAGTGCCCCTATAAAAGAAGCCTTAGAGAGACACCCCCCCTCCCCGACACACACACACCTTATTCCTTCCATCATGTAAAAACACAGAAGGTGCTACCTATGAGGAAGCAGGTGCTCACCATACACTAAATCTGCTGGCAGATGTAGGTACTCACCATACATTAAATCTGCTGGACTTCTTAGCCTCTGAAACTGTGAGAAATAAATGTCTGTTGTTTATAAGCCATTCAATTTATAGTATTTTGTTAAAGTAGCCTAAAGGACTGAGACAGGAAATTGATACCAGGAAGTAAGAGTGATATTGTATATAACAAATACCTAAAAATGTGGAAGAGGATTTGAATCCAGGTAATGGGTAGGAGCTGGAAGAGTTTTGAGGTTCATGCTAGAAAAAGCCTACATTGTTGTCAAGAGTTAATTCTGGTGAGGGCTCAGAAGGAAAACAGGAGAGCTGTAGAGAAAGCCTCAACCTCTTAGAGAATGTGTAACTGGTTGTGAACAAAATTACTGGAAGAAATGTGGACAAAAAGGCCATTCTGATGAGGTCTCAGACAGAAAAAAGGAACATGTTATTGGACAATGGAGGAAAGGCCACCCTTGTTATTAAGTAGAAAAGTACTTGGCTGAATTGTGTTCGTGTCCTAGTGTTTTGTGGAAGATAGAATTTGTGAATGATGAAAGTAGATATTTGGCTGAAGAAATTTCTAAGCAAAGTGTTGAAAGCATGGCTTGGCTCATCTTGACTGCTTATAGTAAAATTGGAGAAGAGAGAAATGACTTAAAGATATATAATTGTTCATCAAAAGGAGAGCAAAACTTAAAAATCTGGAGATTTTGCAGCTGATCCATATTGGAAAAAATCAGAAAACCTGTTCAGGAAAGAACAAAGGTGCAGCCAAGAGACTATCTGATGAGGAGATTCATATGAATTGAACATCTCAATGGAAGTCAAGTACTATTCATCAAGACAATGGGAATATTAGTCAGCCATCTAAACAAAAGCCAGGACCTATTGTCTAAGACAATAGAAGAATGACCCAAAAGACATGTCAGAGATCATCAGGGCTTCTTCTCCACCATAGGCCCAGAGTGCCAGGGTGTAGGGGGCAAAATTACATCCAAGGAGAGGTTTAAGCTGCTGCAAATTGTAAGTTCCACCCTTCTTACTCAGTTGCCTTATTCTTTGGCTGCCCTAGATGTGACTCTAGTAGGTCTGGGTCAATGTGTACTTGTACCCAGCAAAACCGTACAGGCAGGGCTGCCTCCAGAGAGCCACAGGACCCAGGTAGAGAACAAACACAGGGGCAATGCCACCACAGAGATCCCTCACTAGGGCAATGCCCAGTAGATCCATGGAGACAGAGTCACAACTGCAATTCCAGACTGCTAGAGCTACGAGCCGGCAACTCCAATATGCGAGAGCTATAGCATGGGCTTTGCCCAGCAGTGCCACAGGGTCAAGGTTGCCTAGAGCCTTAGGAACCCAATCTCTGCCTTGTAATGTCACAGAGGCAGGATAGCTGACTCAGTGGGTCTGGAAGGCAGGACCTCCACGGCAATGGGCCTGGAGGGCAGAGTATTGAGCCAAAGATTAATCATGAGCCTTAAGATTTTGGATTTGTTTGGGATCTGCCACTCCTTTCTTCCCTATTTCTTCCTTTTGGAATAAGAATGTCTATCCTGTGTTCGTCCCATCATTGCACTTTGGAAGCACATAATACATTTGATTTCACAGGTTCACAGCTGGAGAATAATTTGTCTCAGGATAAATCAATCATACCTTGAGTCTCACCCATACCTGATTTCAATTATATTTAGATGAGACTTTGCACTTCAGACTTTCGAGTTGACGTCAGAATGAGTTAAGACTTTGGGTGCTACTGGAATGAAATAAATGTATTTTGCATGTGAGACAGATATGAATTTTGGGGGCTCAGGGACAAAATGCTATGGTCTGAATGTTTGTGTCCTCCCAAAATTCATGTGTTGACATCCTAATCCCTGAGGTGATGACATTAGAAGGTTGGGTCTTTGGGAGGTGATTTGGTCATAAAGGCAGAACCCTCATGACTAGGATTAGTGCGCCCTTATAAAAGAGACCCAAGAGAAACACCTCTCACCACTTCCACCATGTGAGTACACAGCAAAAAGACACTGCCTAAGAGCCAAAAAGCAGGCCTTCACCAGATACTGAATCTGCTGGAATCTTGATCTTGTACTTCACAGCCACTAGAACTGTGAGAATAAATTTCTGTTGTTAATGAGCTACCCAGTCTCAGATATTTTGTAATGGCTGCCCAGACTAAGACAAATGTATTTTGTTAACTTCAAAATAGAATGAATTTTTAATTGAATATTTAAAATATAAAGGTATTTTACATCAGATGATATACAAGAATGAAAGCACTTTGAAAAATGAGAAAGTGTTACACAAAGCTAAAGGCTTCTCATGACAACTTTAGCTATAGTTTTGTTATAAACAGTGTTTTAAGGGGTCCACACAATTTCACCACATGTTAGCATCGATGGTCAAAACAGACAACTGAGCACTTACATCTTTAGGTATCCCTTGGTAAAATAAATTTGGTTGTGCATCCAAAGCTTGGTAATCTACCACCTTCAACTCTCACTGCTGTAGAAAATCTCAGCAAACTTCAAATATGGGCAAAGTGGGAGATGGCCTCTGCAAAATGTTAATGTTTAATTATCAAATTGCTATTAGACTAAAGAAGCGGTTTGGGGAAGATGCAATGCAATTGCACTATTAGTGACTTCAGTGACAATTGAATACTAAATTGGAACTCAAATGGGATTTTTAGTACAAAAGTCACCTTTGTGAGTCACAGTCCAGCTGGCCAAGGGTTACCCTTAAAGACTCATTTATGATTTCATTTTTCCAATGTGTACAATTTACTCAATTCATGAGTATCCTTGTTGACATGAAACACACTGAGTTTGGGTACACAAAATTAATCATTCATTTGCATTTAAAAATTCTTTCCAAACAATTCTTCCTAAGCTGATGTCATGAAGCTGATTGGACTTGTACCAAATACTGAAAGCCAATATTAGTATATTTGTATGGAATTTCTAGAACTAGTGAATGCCAACTCAGGGATTCCTTATAATGTTTCTTAATATGAAGCCTTATCTTTGGACATCTGAAGGCCAAACCTATGAACCATCAATTAACATAATTTGACTTATCAAGACAAATATAGTAGTGTTTGAGGTAAAGGGTATATCTCTCAAGTAAACAGGCTAACAAAATAAGAAAAATATATTTAGCAAAGCTCTTGGTTTGGGTTCCCCCAAGAACAGATCCTGAGATAAAACTCAAGAGCAGTATGTTTTTTGGGAGCTGATCCCAGGAAATACCCACAGAAAAGTGGGGAAGTGAGGCAAGGAAGGGAAAGAAGCCAATATAAAAGGGCAACAAGAGCTCAATCTTGGTGTGGGACTCTGAAGAAATTTATTCCAACTGAGGACCAAGGAATTATAATATTTACCCACAAAATTCCCCTCAGACTTTGGTTGAAGGATGTTTCCAGGGCCATTAATTCTCTGGCACTTCAGGCTTGCTTTGCATCTAGGACAAGTGCTCCCACAGGCAAAAAAAAAAAAAAAAATCCTCAGGCAGATAGTCAAGGGCATAAGCAGTTTCCAGGATGTATTGAGATGAGTGTCAAGAAATATGGATAGGGCACCACAGTGGCTGTTACACTCAAGCTTTGGTTGAAGGATGTTTCCAGGGCCATTAATTCTCTGGCACTTCAGGCTTGCTTTTGCTTTTGGACAAGTGCTCCCACAGGCAAAAAAAAAAAAAAAAAATCCTCAGGCAGATAGTCAAGGGCATAAGCAGTTTCCAGGATGTATTGAGATGAGTGTCAAGAAATATGGATAGGGCACCACAGTGGCTGTTACACTCAAGCAGCAACATCAGAATAACCTGGAATCTTGTTCGAAATGCAAAATCTCAGGCACCACTTCATCTCCATGCACATTAAAATTTGAGAGGTGCTATGGTATGAGATACATAGATTAGATAGATAGATAGATAGATAGACAGGCAGACAGAAACAACCCCTCTCAAATAGAACCAACTACATCTACATGCTATTCTGAGCCAAAAGAAGCAAAAGAACAATCTGGAATTCTAATAAAGGAATCCCTTTTTGGTTGCCCACTAACATGCTTTGTCAGAGCCAATTAATCTAAAGTCCCACAAACATCAGAAGGGCAAGAAAGTGCCCCTGCAGATGCAGAAATTTCTATAGTTTCAATACCTGAAGGGTGTGGGGCTACTGCCAAGAGGCTGCCTAGGGTTTTAGCACCTTGTCTCCAAGCCGAAAACTAGTCAAGACCATCATAGTAAGTATTTCTTAATAAACTATTTCCATAATGATAGTTATTCTGATCCAAATCTGATTCATTTTCTTACGAAGTATATTAAAAATGCATCACAATGAGAAAATGTTGACCTGAGTACAAACTTAAAAGCAGCAACTGACATTGTTAGGCTCTTCAGGCTCCCTAAATAATCCCTCAAAGCAAGAAGAATGCTGCAGATCACCTAGAAACAATTGTCAATGCTAGGTCTTCCATATATATACAAGGAAGTTGGGGATGAGAGAAGGCTCTGCTAACCCATAGAAAGTGAATAAAGTCTAAGAGGGACTACAGTCTGGGAATTAGCATCTGGAAAGCATACTGAGTTAACAAGCCCAAGATCATGGGGTAAGAAGCTTCAGATGTAAGGTATCTGTTACATAGGCAACCAGCCACCCACAAGGAGGACACATCATACTGAAATCTGAACTGTAATTTCGGTTACAAACTTCAGTACATTTTTCAGCACGTTTTAATTGCATTATAACACACTGTTACCTCTATGAGGAAACTACAAAATTATCATAAACATGACATATAACATGTATTGAGTATTTCTATGCCACACGTATGCACTTGCATGCTTCCACTCTCATGTAATTCTCAACCTGATGAGGTGAGGTGCTACAATTAATTCCTATGTTATAGATGAGGAAACTGAGACTGAAAGAAGATAGGTAACACACTTTCCCACTGTTATACAATTATCAAATTGTCCAGTGAGGATTTGAACACCAAACCTATGGTGACTCTGAAACCCACACACTTATGCCCAAGACTCTTCTATTTCATTATAAGATATTCTCTCCTTTATTAGTGAACCAGTCATATTTGAAAAACCAGCCCATCACAAGTCAAAACAGGTTTAAAAATCATTGGACTACCATTGAAATTCGAACTGGAGGAGTTTCTTTTCTGCTGAGTTTGTTTTAATGTCAAAAGCAGATGATTTCTCCTCAGTGCACCTTCATCTCTGGATACACAAAACATTATCTATAGCAACATTACTCATACAAAATGTGGGAGATTAGTTGGTTCTACTACCTTTTAGGGGCTGCTCATTCCCTTCAGGCTTCAATATGTCATTTGAAATCTGGCCCTGGATTTAGTTGAAAAGGGCCTAAACTTTCATAGTCAACCAAGGGAAAAGATTGAAGTCATGAAGAGAGCACAAAGTACCCTGAGTTCTTAAGTTTGGTTTCCTGTTCAGGTTTCCTGTTAAACTGCAGGGAAAAAAAAGAAAGAAGGAAATGCAGAGAGGTAACATAAGGGCTCTGAGGAGAGACCAGTAGTTCTATGAAAATCCCACCGTGGAAAATGTGTCAAAATATGCTGATACCCTAAAAAGTACAAATGTAAAATAATAGACATTTAGACAGAGTTTTACAGATTTCTAAATAGGGGAACATTAGCAAAAGAATTCAGGTAAAATAGATAAATTTATCTTTTGCTTTAAAGCCTTACTGACTCAGAACTTGGTCAAACAAGTTTGATTTTTTGAAACAAAGAGAACCAGAAAAAAGTGTGGAAAAGAGTTAGCTAAAGACTATAAGAAAGGGAAGGGGGCCAGAGGATCAGGTGGAGAAAGAGCAAAGGGGAAAAGAAGAATAAGTAACTGGAATAGTTGGGGCAGGAGGAAGAATATACTCAATTTAGTAGCTTTTAATGAAGTTGTCCAACATTTAAGTCCAGCAACATATGGTTAAGCAAAACATCAACTTATCAAAGTAAATACTTGTTACAGAATTATTATTATATATAAGGTATTCCGTATTTTTTTTAAATCAAGAAGAGTACATTAAGCAGAAAAGTGTTTGAGGGTATTTCAGGAGAAAAGTGAAACTCCCAGGAAACCTGATAAAATGAGACTATTTGTGGGGATGGGGACAGAGTTTAGCACAGAGTCAAGACAGAGAAAACAAGTCAGTAGCTGTTTCTGAAGAGTCAAAAGGCGCAGAAACAATACTATAGAAACTTGACTTAGAAGTGCAGGTGGATTAATGGCCACATTCAGCATACTGCATGTGGCATTGCCTGTATTTATTTTCATGCTGGTAAAGGGTCCAAGTTACAAATCCAAAAGCCTCACAATCTATTAAGCCTCATGATCACTGCAGGACTGAATGCAAGAAGCATACACGGGCTCAGTCCATTAGCCTCCAAGGCCCCAACCACACCTAGACATCCCAGAATGTCTTGACTTTCCCTGAGGGGAAGCTGGTAACAATGGCTCAGGCCCATCAAATATGTCCCAAGGTAACAAAGGAGGCACCTCTCTGAGTACAAACAGCACAAGATCCGCAAGTACTATTATTCTCCATTCCTCACATTTATCACCCTCTTGGAAGGCTAGTATAATTGAGAGTGTACTATTATACATGAATGCGTCTCTGAGATCAAAGTCCAGAGAAACCAGTATCTGCATTATTTTCTCTAGTGCTCACCCAATCTACCTGAGAAAGGGAACTTGTAAGTTTCAGCAACTTTTAAGTAACTTTCCAATAAAAAAATTCAGGGGAAACGTGCTATTAATAATGATATCTAGTTTTATGGGACTGATGTAAGAACAGATGGGGCGCGGGTGTTCAAGGAAGCATCCGTGTGCAAGTGTGAAACTGCAGAGAGGTGTGAAGAGGCACCTCGTCTTCCCCTATGTAAGGGCTTCTGTGGGCATCTGTCACAGTCTCGTCTGAGAATTCACTGAGGAAACTTGGGAGTAGAACCCTCAGAGGGCACCTGAGGGAGTCCTGCTGCTTACTGGAAAAAAGAAAAAATAGAGAACCAAATCGGAGACAATCCCACAAACTCCCAGGACATTAATTGAGAGGAAGTGGAAAGAGAAACCAAATAAGAGGTGATTTAATGAAATTTGTTGCTTCCCTTAAACTCCAAAGTTATCTGAAATGTTGAAGGCTTCAGATGCATCTGCCAAATGGAACCACATAGTGCCTGAGTGCAGGCCAAGCCTGAACTCTAAGCAATTTATATCAGTAGAAAACACTACAGTGAAGAGCAGCCATACTCTCATTTGGCCAGGCACTGTGAAGATCGCCAATACAAAACAGCATTTGCTCTATGAAGTGTCTTTAGCAAAACCAAAACCTTCCATCTTAAAGCAAGCTTATGGTCTTTTTAAAAATGTATATTATTTCATGGCAGCTTTGAGTCAGAGTAATTTGCCCACAGGTAAAATGGTTAAATGTTTTAGATACTTTATTTTTCTGGTTTAAAGGATATCAGAAGAAAGAAAACAAAAACCAAAAAGAAGGGAATTCTGAGAAAGGGACCAAACAATGTCCCCTGTTAGGGAAGAAAAAAAATCTTTAGCCATAGCTGGCTACAAAGTAGCCTCTAGAGTAGACACTGCATCCCAGTACCCTGTACATACATAGCAGTATCACAACTACTCTTGCTAGCTGTCCAGGGAACTATTGGTTCAAAATAGTTTGATTCTACCAGTGCCCAAATCCATGATTGGCTGTAAAATACAAATTGAACTCTAGAAATGGAAAAATTTACCTTGACAGCATAGGGCAATTTTGAAAAATTCAACAAATTATGGAACATAATATTTCTGAAGATGATAAAATACAAGAGGGATAACACTATTTTATATACACCCAGTATAAATGCATATCATCCAAGCATCTAAATTCATACTATCCTTGGCTATAAATAAGTAAAAACCAATATAAATAATATGTCAATTGTGTTCTAATGATCAAAATCACTGATGGTACAAATATCTCAAAATCCATAACTGGAATTAATGGGAAAATGCCCACTTAACAGTCCTATAGTTGACCAATGGCTGTTCTTAGCAAAGAAACAAGGTTACTCGAGTTATCATTTATCACTTCTGTGCAGCCTGGATTCCTAGGAATTCTCTTGGGAGTTTCAAGGGGCCTGTACATCATCAGCCAATTAGAAAGTGATAGCCAATTAAAGAGAGTTCAATCAATAACTTTGCTTTAAATCTGACCACAGAACCATTGTCTGTTCCTTTCTTTGGAAATAGGAATGATTGAACTCCCTTTTCCCACAGGACAAGCATGAGGAACCATTGCAAATCACTCTGCTCTTACATTCTACATCAATAGTTGCAATGATAATGATTGTGTTGGTTTACAGCATGAATATTGAACCTAGTGTTTTTCCAAGGAGGCTCTCACAAACCACTAAATCATTTCCCTACCTCACATTCGCTTAATTTAGAAGTTTTTGTTCTGGGCATTTGAGCAGCTAGAACATTTTAACAATTAATTACCCTAACCTCACAGTGCTGCCTTCCACTCTTATAGAAGACTCTCCTCTCTCGGGGATCAGGATACATGTTTTTCTACCTTTCTTTATGACTATCTTCTCTTTGCCCCTAGACCACATATCCACATTCTTTAAGGTCTTTGGTACCACACTCTCTGTCAGTCACTGTACCTTAACTCCAGTCATTGGCCTATATGTCTTAGCCATGCTATAAGCCCAACCATATAGCCCACAGTTCCTTGAGCTCTTTTACTCCAAGGACTTTCTCCTCCATTTCATTTTAGAAACCTACTCCCAGGGCCACACTCTGGACTTCATCTCCGACCAGAACTGCTCCGCTTCAGAAATCTTGAATACCAAATTGACCTTTTCTTGAGGACTAACTCTTGTTTATTAATCTCACTCCATGATTCTTACTTCGCCTGTTCCTCATCTTCTTTGAGTTCCACAATCCTATGACCCTTCTGTTTTGGTCGATATATTGGTCCATTTCTGGCTTCACTTCCTTCCTTCCCCAGCCTCAAGTTTACAATCCAATCTGTAAGCATTCTTTTGCCAATACCCTCAAATATACTGCCTTCTTAGGCGATTCTACCAAGACTATCTTGTAAACCTCTAGCCTTTATTCAATCCAACCACCTACTTTCTCTATTCCTACATTGAGGCATCTGAGCATGACTAGATTTAAAAATCATACAAATGTGTTGGTGTTCTGAAAAATGATTGTCTCCAAACTAAGGCATTAGTTAATTACTCCATAGGTGTCCAACAATTCTTCTAAATATCTTTGGTCCAAAATTCCACTTATTAAAAAAGGAGAGAATGGTTATTGTCTCTACATTTTCATCTCCTATTTCACCCTTCAGTCTGATACAATCTTACTTCTGCCCTTAGAAACAGCTTTAGCTTATTTTACTCATTATTCTTTTTTTTTTTTTTTTTTTTTTTTGAGATAGAGTCTCACTCTGTTGCCCAGGCTGGAGTGCAGTGGCAGTATCTCAGCTCACTGCAACCTCTGTCTCCCCGGTTCAAGTGATTCTCCTGCCTCAGCCTCCCAAGTAGCTGAGACTACAGGTGCATGCCACCATGCCCAGCTAATTTTTTATTTTCAGTACAGATGGGGTTTCACCATGTTGACCAGGCTGGTCTTGAACTCCTGACCTCAAGTTATCTGCCCACCTCAGACGCCCAAAGTACTGGGATTATAGGTGTGAGCCACCATGCCAGGCCTGCTCATCATCCTTGAGGGCAAGAATGAAGGTTTCTATGTCTCTCAGAGATAAAGCATAATAATATCAAAAGTAGCATAATGTCAGCGTGCATCACTGGCATTTTACTGAATAAGGAATGGAGACCAAAAGAAGAGAGGTGACTTTTCCAGAATGTGTGACCATTCCATGTGTTTAGGTACATATGTCAATGTTTGACAACAGATTAATGTAAAGATGGTAAAATAAGGAGAATGGAACATTAAAAAGAGTCTTATACTTCATAGTTTGTGCTCTCAACACCTAGTGAGAGTGACCAGAGCTAGATTTAAAGAATGCAAGCATGGCATGGATACTGAGTCCTAATGAATCTGTGTGGGTCTTACCCAGTTGGAAATTCATTTTGCTTCACTCATCCATGTGATCAGGATCCAAATAATCCATTCCACTTTCGGGCTTCCCTTAATTCTTGTATTACTATAAAATTATTCCACTCCATCCACTCATTGACCAATAATCATGGAAGAGTATCCTGGAATACCTTACACTTTCAGCAGGTGCCAAGAGCAGAAACTATGAAGTATAAGGTTCTTTTTAATGTTTCATTCTCCTTATTTTGCCACTTTACATTAATCTGTTGTCAAGCATTGATATGTATGCTTAAGCACATGGAATGTTCACACACTCTGGTAAAGTCACCTCTCCTCATTTGGTCTCCATTCCTTACTCAGTAAAACGCCAGTGATGCACACTGACATTATGTCATGCCAGCCCGGAGCACCCTAAAGTTATAACTGTACCCTTTCCTTTATGTAAATGATACAAACCCCCATAGTCAGAGAATCATGCCTGGGAATGAGATGGCATAAGTTTCCTCTCTAAATCTATGTCAAATCAGCTTCTCACTGCATCTTAGAGGTATCAAAAGGCTTTTTCTTTGTGAAGCCATGTCAGAACTTTCTCATTTCTCTTGGATAATTTTTCATTTAGCATTTCACTGCTTTAGCTCAGCACACCATTCATTTAAGGGTCAACGGGCACAGGTACACTTTTCTTTAGGCAAGGTAAATTAAGTCTATTTATAAGCTCTTGAACCAATGAATTTTCACAGTAGATTGCTCCAGAGTCATTTAGCTCAAGATTCTGTGTAATTGTGATACATTGAGACAACTCTCTACTGAACACTGGGGTTCAGTACAAAGTACATTGTAGTTGCAGGTGCTGATGTGAGACTTAAAGGACTGGACTGAGCCTGAATGAAATTTCTCCCCAGGAAAGTGCTTCTCTAAAACTCTGAGTCATCCAAAGTTAGGAGAGTTTCAAAGGAAGCTCAGAGGGCGAAGAGTAAAAAATAACAGAGTTAATTAGGAGGGCTATTACCACAGGAAGCTTTGGGCAGGCAGAAACCCCGGTTAAACAGACTCCCAGACATAAATCACCAGTGCTTACCAACTACATAGGCAAGTTGGCAGGCTTTACAAAAGACATGGTTGGGTTCCCAAGCCATACCACTTGAGAGTCAGAAATGGTGTAAAATGAGGAAGCACGGTAGCAGCTGAGATAGCCAAATTGCGAAAGCAATGGTCCCCTGGAGATTCAGCTATGCAGAGCAGGAGGCAGGCAGCAGTTAAATCATTCTTCAGTGGGTGTTTGTGCCTCACGATTTAACAGACTTAGAATTGTACACATTTTTATAAATTTTCAATTAAGCCACTGGATTATGTTCTTCCTAATTTGGTACTTCAAGTGTTAGTTTCTCCTCTGGAAATTCCTCTGCCCTGTGACTGTCTACAGGGAGCATGACCAGAGGAGCCACCTGGAGGCAGATAGGCCAGCTGTAAACTCAGGTTTAGGATTCCAGGCACAGCCCTCTAGGAGATTACCTTCTGATTCATTTACAGTTTTCCCCAGACTAATACCTCTTGGGAAACCTGGGGCTGTCTCCTGCCCTTAGGCACTGTGTTGTAACTCCTAAAAGACAGCTCCTTTGAGCAGGTCTGCACTTGCTTTTGTGTCACTAATGGAGGACTGGATTTCCTCATGCCCTAAGAATCCTTTGGGAGGAGAGATGTTTGGGCCTCCCTCCTCCTCCCTTGAAAGTCCTTCCTTCTTTCTCCAGGCTTCCTACACAGATTGTTTTCTCACTATCCTTTTCTAATATCCTCAACGAAACCTTCTCCAGCTACCTCAGCTCACATAGAATTCTTCCTCTCCTAAACAGCTATGGCACTTAGTGAAGCAATGTGGCACAGTGAGAAAAAAAGAAAACTTTGGAGTCAAACAAGCCTGAACTTGAATGCCAGCTCCAGCATTCCCTACCCATGTAACTTTGGAAAAGTTGTTTCATCTCACTAAAGGTCAGCTCTCTTATATGTAAAGTGAACATAACCGCAGTCCCTATTTCACAGGGATTTATAAAGACTAAATAAAAATCACAGCAACCATCACTTATGTTGACAATGTGTTAAACTCTTTTGTAAGTACATTGCATATATTAATTCATTTATTGCTTTTTTATTGAACTTTAAGTTCTGGGGTGCATGTGCAGAACGTGCAGGTTTGTTACATAGGTATACACGTGCCATGGTGGTTTGCTGCACCCATCAACCTGTCATGTACATTAGGTATTTCTCCTAATGTTATCCTTCCTCTAGCCTCCCAACCCCCAACAGGCCCTAGTGTGTGATGTTCCCCTCCCTGTGTCCATGTGTTCTCACTGTTCAGCTCCCACTTATGAGTGAGAACATGTGGTGGTTAGTTTTCTGTTCCTGTGTTAGTTTGCTGAGAATGATGGTTTCCAGCTTCATCCATGTCCCTGCAAAAGACACGAACTCATCCTTTTTTATGGCTGCATAGTAGTCCACGTTATGTATGTGCCACATTTTCTTTATCCAGTCGATCATTGATGGGCTTTTGGGTTGGTTCCAAGTCATTGCTATTGTAAATAGTGCTGCAGTAAACATACGTGTGTATGTCTCTTTATAGTAGAATGATTTATAATCCTTTGGGTATACACCCAGTAATGGGATTGCTGGGTCAAATGGTATTTCTGGTTCTAGATCATTGAGGAACTGCCACACTGTCTTTCACAATGGTTAAACTAATTTACACTCCCACCAACAGTGTGAAACCATTCCTATTTCTCCACATCCTCTCCAGCATCTGTTGTTTCCTGACTTTTTAATGATCACCATTCTAACTGGCATGAGATGGTATCTCATTGTGGTTTTGATTTGCATTTCTCTAATGACGAGTGATGAGCTTTTTTTCATATATTTGTCAGCTGCATACATATCTTCTTTTGAGAAGTGTCTGTTCATATCCTTTTCATAGGGTTGTTTGTGCTTTTTTTTTTTTTTTTTTTAAATTTGTTTAAGTTCTTTGTAGATTCTGGATATTAGCCCTTTGTCAGATGAATAGATTGCAAAAATTTTCTCCCATTCTGTAGGTTGCCTGTTCACTATGATGATAATTGCTTTTGCTGTGCAGAAGGTCTTTAGTTTAATTAGATTCCATTTGTCATTTTTGACTTTTGTTGCCATTGCGTTTGGTGTTTTAGTCATCAAGTCTTTGCCTATGCCTATGTCCTGAATGGTATTGCCTAGGTTTTCTTCTAGCGTTTTCATGTTTTTAGGTCTTACATTTAAGTCTTTAATCCATCTTAATTTTTGTATAAGGTATAAGGAAGAAATCCAGTTTCAATTTCTGCATATAGCTAGCCAGTTTTCCCAACACCATTTATTACATAGGGAATCCTTTCCCCATTGCTTGTTTTTGTCAGGTTTGTCAAAGATCGGATGGTTGCTGATATGTGGTGTTATTTCTGAAGCCTCTGTTCTGTTCCATTAGTCTATGTATCTGTTTTGGTACCAGTACCATGCTGTTTTGGTTACTGTAGCCTTGTAGTATAGTTTGAAGTCAGGTAGTGTGACGCCTCCAGCTTTGTTCTTTTTGCTTAGAATTGTCTTGGCTATGCGGGCTCTTTCTTGGTTTCATATGAAATTTAAAGTAGTTTTTTCTAATTCTGTGAAGAAAGTCAATGGTAACTTGATGGGAATAGGATTGAATCTATAAATTACTTTGGGCAGTATGGCCATCTTCAAAAAATTGACTCTTCCTACCCATGAGCATGGAATGTTTTTCCATTTGTTTGTGTCCTCTTTTATTTCCTTGAGCAGTGATTTGTAGTTCTCTTTGAAGAGGTCTTTCACATCCCTTGTAAGTTGGATTCCTAGGTATTTTATTTTCTTTGTAGCAATTGTGAATGGGAGTTCACTCATGATTTGGCTCTCTGCTTGTCTATTACTGGTGTATAGGAATGCCTGTGATTTTTGCACATTGATTTTGTATCCTGAGATTTTGCTGAAGTTGCTTACCAGTTTAAGATTTTGGGCTGAGATGATGGGATTTTCTAAATATACAATCGTGTCATCTGTAAATGGAGACAATTTGACAATTTGACTTTCGTTCTCTTGCCTGATTGCCCTGGCCACAACTTCCAATACTATTTTGAATAGGAGTGATGAGAGAGGGCCTCCTTGTCCTGTGCAGGTTTTCAAAGGGAACGCTTCCAGTTTTTGTCCATTTAGTATGATATTGGCTGTGGTTTTGTAATAAATAGCTCTTATTATTTTGAGGTATGTTTCATAAATACCTAGTTTATTCAGAGCTTTTAGCATGAAGGGGTGTTGAATTTGTTGAAGGCCTTTTCTGCATCTATTAAGATAATCATGTTGTTTTTGTCATTGGTTCTGTTTACATGAAGGATTACGTTTACTGATTTGCATATGTTGAACCAGCCTTGCATCCTAGAGATGAAGCTAACTTGATCGTGGTGGATAAGGTTTTTGATGTGCTGCTGTATTTGGTATGCCAGTATTTTATTGAGGATTTTCGCATCAACGTTCATCAGAGATCTTGGCCTGAAATTTTGTTGTTGTTGTGTCTCCACCAGGTTTTGGTAACAAGATGATGCTGGCCTCATAAAATGAGTTAGGAAGGAATCTCTCTTCTTCTATTGTTTGGAATAGTTTCAGGAGGACTGCTACCAGCTTCTTTTTTGTAGCTCTGGTAGAAATTGGCTGTGAATCTGTCTGGTCCTGGATTTGTTTTGGTTGGTAGGCTATTAATTACTGCCTCAATATCTGAACTTGTTATGGTCTATTCAGGGATTCGACTTCTTCTTGATTTAGTGTTCAAAGGGTGTATGTGTCCAGGAATTTATCCATTTCTTCTAGATCTTCTAGTTTATTTGTGTAGCGGTGTTTATAGTATTCTCTGATGGTAGTTTGTATTTCTGTGGGATCAGTGGTGATATCCCCTTTCTCATTTTTATTGCATCTATTTGATTCTTCTCTCTTTTCTTCTTTATTAGTCTGGCTAACGGTCTATCTATTTTGTTGATCTTTTCAAAAAACCGCCTCCTGGATTCATTGATTTTTTGAAGGGTTTTTCACGTCTCTAACTCCTTCAGTTCTGCTCTGATCTTAGTTATTTCTTGTCTTCTGCTTGCTTTTGAATTTGTTTGCTCTTGCTTATCTAGTTCTTTTAATTGTGAAGTTAGGGTGTCAATTTCAGATCTTTCCTGCTTTCTCTTGTGAGCAGTAAGTGCTATAAATTTCCCTCTAAACATTGCTTTAGCTATGTCCCTGACATTCTGGTATGTTGTGTCTTTGTTCTCATTGGTTTCAAAGAATTTATTTATTACTGCCTTAATTTCATTATTTACCCAGTAGTCATTCAGGAGCAGGTTGTTCAGTTTCCATGTAGTTTTGCAGTTTTGAGTGAGTTTCTTAATACTGAGTTCTAATTTGATTGCACTGTGGTCTGAGAGACTATTATGATTTCTGTTTTTGTATTTGCTGAGGAGTGTTTTACTTTATGTGGTCAATTTTAGAAAAAGTGTGATGTGGTGCTGAGAAGAATGTGCATTCTGTCAATTTTGGATGGAGAGTTCTGTAGATGTCTAATAAGTCCACTTGGTCCAGAGCTGAGTTCAAGTCCTGAATATCCTTGTTAATTTTCTGTTTTGTTGATCTGTCTAATATTGACAGTGGGGTGTTAAAGTCTCCCACTATTATTGTGTGGGAGTCTAAGTCTTATGAATTTGGCTGCTCCTGTATTGGGTGCATATATATTTAGAATAATTAGCTTTTCTTGTTGCATTGATCCCTTTACCATTATGTAATGCCCTTCTTCATCTCTTTTGATCTTCGTTGGTTTAAAGTCTGTTTTATCAGAGACTAGGATTGTAAATCCTGCTTTTTTTTTTTTTTTTTTTTTGCTATTTGCTTGGTAAATATTCATCCATCTTTTTATTTTGAGCCTACGTGTGTCTCTGAATGCGAGATGGGTCTCCTGAATATAGCACACCGATGGGTCTTGACTCTTTATCCAATTTGCCAGTCTGTGTCTTTTAATTGGAGCATTTAGCCCATTTACATTTAGGTTAATAGTTATGTGTGAATTTGATCCTGTCATTATGACATTAGCTGGTTATTTTGCCCGTTAGTTGATGCAGTTTCTTCATAGTGTCGATGGTCTTTACAATTTGGTACGTATTTGCAATGGCTGGTACTGGTTGTTCCTTTCCATGTTTAGTGCTTCCTTCAGGAGCTCTTGTAAGGCAGACCTGGTGGTGACGAAATCTCTCAGCATTTGCTTGTCTGTAAAAGATTTTATTTCTCCTTTGTTTATGAAGCTTAGTTTGGCTGGATATCAAATTCTGGGATGAAAATTCTTTTCTTTTAGACCATTGAATATTGGCCCCCACTTTATTCTGCCTTGTAGGGTTTCTGCAGAGAGATCTGCTGTTAGTCTGATGGGCTTCCCTTTGTGGGTAAACTGATCTTTCTCTCTGGCTGCCCTTAACATTTTTTCCTACATTTCAACCTTGATGAATCTGATGATTATGCATCTTGGGGTTGCTCTTCTCGAGGCGTATCTTTGTAGTGTTCTCTGTATTTCCTGAATTTGAATGTTGGCCTGTCTTGCCAGGTTGGGGAATTTCTCCTGGAAAATATTATGAAGAGTGCTTTCCAACTTGGTTCCATTCTCCCCATCACTTTCAGGTACACCAATCAAATGCAGGTTTGGCCTTTTCACATAGTACCATATTTCTTGGAGGCTTTCTTCATTCCTTTTCAATCTTTTTTCCCTGATCTTGTCCTTATGCTTTATTTCATTAAGTTGATCTTCAATCTCTGATACCCTTTCTTCCACTTGATCAATTCAGCTATTGATACTTGTGTATCCTTCACAAAGTTCTCATGCTGTGTTTTTCAGCTCCATCAGGTTATTTATGTTCTTCTCTAAACTGGTTATTCTAGTTATTCATTCTTCTAACCTTTTTTCAAGGTTCTTAGCTTCCTTGCATTGGGTTAGAACATGCTCCTTTAGCTCAAAGGAGTTTGTTATTACCCACCTTCTGAAGCCTACTTCTGTCAATTTGTCAAACTCATTCTCCATTCAGTTTTGTTCCCTTGCTGGTGAGGAGTTGTGATCCTTTGGAGGAGAAGAGTCGTTCTGGTTTTCAGAATTTTCAGCCTTTTTGCTCTGGTTTCTCCCCATCTTTGTGGATTGATCTACCTTTGGTCTTTGATGTTGGTGACCTTTGGATGGGGTTTCTGAGTAGACGTCCTTTTTTAGATGTTGATGCTATTCCTTTTTGTTTGTGAATTTTCCTTCTAACGGTCAGATCCCTCTGCTGCAGTTCTGCTGGGGTTTGCTGGAGATCCACTCCAGACCCTGTTTGCCTGGGTATCACCAGCAGAGGCTCCAGAACAGCAAAGATTGCTTCCTGTTCCTTCTTCTGGAAGCTTCATCGCAGAGGGGCACCTGCCAGATCCCAGCTGGAGCTCTTCTGTATGAGGGGCCTGTCGACCCCTGCTGGGAGGTGTCTACCAGTCAGGAGGCACGGGGTTCAGGGACCCATATGAGGAGGCAGTCTGACCATTAGCAAAGTTCGAATGCTGTGCTGGGAGATCCACTGCTCTCTTCAGAGCTACCAGGCAGGGACCTTTAAGTCTGTTAAAGCTGCACCCACTGCTTCCCCTTCCCCCAGGTACTCTGACCCAGGGAGATGGTGGTTTTATCTATAAGCCCCTGACTGGGGCTGCTGCCTTTTTTTCAGAGATGTCCTGCTCAGAGAGGAGGAATCTAGAGAGGCAGTCTGGCCACAGCGGCTTTGCTGAGCTGCGGAGGGCTCCTCCCAGTTGGAACTTCCCTGTGGCTTTGTTTACACTGTGAGGGGAAAACCGTCTACTCAAGCCTCAGTAATGGCAGACACCCGTCCCCCCACCAAACTCGAGTGTCCCAGGTCGACTGCAGACTGCTTTGCTGGCAACGAAAATTTCAAGCCAGTGGATCTTAGCTTGCTGGGCTCCATGGGGGTGGGATCCACTGAGCTAGACCACTTGGTTCCCTGGCTTCAGCTCCCTTTCCAGGGGTGTGAATGGTTCTGTCACACTGGCATTCCAGGGGCCATTGGGATATGGGCGGGGGGAACTCCTGCAGCTAGCTCAGTGTCTGCCCAAATGGCCGCCCAGTTTTGTGCTTGAAACTCAGGGTCCTGGTGGCGTAGGAACCAGAGGGAATCTCCTGGTCTGTGGATTGTGATGACCATGGGAAAAGTATAGTATCTGGGCTGGAGTGCATCATTTCTCATGGCACAGTCCCTCATGGCTTCCCTTGGCTAGGGGAGGGAGTTCCCCGACCGCTTGCACTTCCCGGGTGAGGCATCACACCACCCTGCTTCAGCTCACCCTCCGTGGGCTGCTCCCATTGTCTAACCAGTCCCGATAAGATGAGCTGGGTACCTTGGAAATGCAGAAATCACCCACCTCCTGCATTGATCTCACTGGGAGCTGCAGACCAGAGCTATTTCTATTTGGCCATCTTTCCAGCCTCCCTAATTCATTTATTTCAGAGGCACAGAGAGGTTAAGTAACTTCCCTGGGTCACACAGCTGGTGGGTAGAGAGAGGAGTTGAACCTCGGAGTCTAGTAACCACAGCTCATGACCTTTAACCTCTACATTATAATGATATGCTATATATGTGAAGGATTTAACAAGGAGCCCCACAAATAATGGATGATCAAGAGGGATAAAGAAGCCCCCTACCTGTTTGTCCACAGGAAACCACAGTGTATACTATAGAAAGAATACAGACTTTGGAATAGGACGCAAAATTCCAGATCTGTTACTACCTGTATTACTAAAACAAAGTCACTCTTCCTATCTCAACTCCACCTTCCTCATCTGCAAAATGGGGCTGATCATAGCACCAACTTCATATGATTGCTGTGAGGAACTAATGGCCTGTGTAGATGCTCAGCAATTGCCTGTTTACTTCCTCATTGTTTGTATCTATCATTTGACACTTATGCTGCCTCAGATTGCTGCTTCTCTCCTGGTTTGTGGGTCCTATCTCTCCGGGTCTATGATAAGCCCTTAAGGACTAAGACCATACTCTAAGCCTCTTGATAACCCTTTAGCATAATGCTATGCCCATTAAAAGTCCTCATTAATTGAATTCTTAACCTCCACTGGGCATGTACTCAGACAGGCACTATGCTATGTTCTCAAATGCATTATCTTCTTCAAGTCTCACAACTATTGTCTGTGTTTGTTGATGAATTTTATGTTTTCAGGCATAAAATCTCCACCGAGAAAAGAGACATGCCTTTTTCTTTCAGACTAATTTCAATGGGTGAGGATAATTTCAGAGTCTTCCAAACCCCTTTGTTGGCTAGTAGAAATAAAACTTCTTTTGCCCTCCCCTCTAGATACCCTTGACTTACTGAGATTTTCTAAACAATCGTCAGTGTTTGTGCAGGTGGGAGCCAAGTTCTTTTTCTGGGGTTCAGCTGTATGAATCACCTTCAGATTCTTTTCACTGGACCTTTGCCCTCAGCTCTTTTTCTCCCCCTTTTGTTTTATTCATCATATTCAAACCTCAGAGGACACGCAAGGCAGGGCTGTGTGACAATACTAATTCTTAGCATATGTGGGGCCAAAAAGAAAAAATTGCAAATTGTGTGTAAAGAAATTAACCCTGGAGCATTATTTGAATGGACTGAGGAGTCATAATGCAGACATGCTGAACCATGTATCTGTGCTTATTATTTTCATGATTCTGGCTTCATAATTGTTTCTGATGAAAAGCAAGGAAATGAAAATTCAACATTGAAACATAAATTAAAGGATTTACTTTCCCAGACAAAGGGGTGAAAATAAGTGGGTTTGCTGCTATTGAATTCAAAGAAATTGAACTCAGCTTCTCTCTGTAGTTCAAGTTTCCAGCAAATAATTTACAGTATAAATGTAGCAGGGGTTTTTGCTGAACAAATGGTTGTGTATTGTGAATACGATAAATTAAGGATAATATTTTTCTTCTAAACCTATAAGTAAATAACTTCCCATCATGTTTCCCTCTGTACCGCAGTTCTCTTTCCATGTGTGGAATGTGTTGCTTTGGAACAAAATCGTGGAAACCAGCATCTATTCGAGTGGTGTGCAATCACAATGGGCGGAGGAGTGCAGTAATGCAGTGTGGTGCTTTAAATGAGTTCAGGTTAATACCACAACTTAGGAATATCAATTTCTATTACTTACATTAAGGCTAAGCTATTGAATGTAGCAGTTATAGGTAGCAGGCATTGGAAGCCACACATCGAGCAAGATCTGCTTAAAGAGTCACCTGCAGTTGTTGTTTTTATCCCCTTGGCTCTGGATTGAGATGCTAAGTACCCATTACCAGAATATGTCAACTCAATAATCTAATTGTACCACTTCTAATTACTGAAACTGTCACCATTAATGGGTACCTGTGATCCACCACGCTCTTCAATAGACATTTTGCTTATCTTGCTGCATTTAATCCTTACAACAACCATGCAAAGTAGACATTATGATGTTAACTTTATAGATTTGGCAACTGACAGACAGAAAGGTTAAGTAACTTACCCAAGCTCACACAGCTTCTAAGTTATACTGCAAAGATTGGACCAGATCTGTTTGAATGCAAAGCCTGTGCCCTTTCCAGTGTGACATGCTGCCTTGGCTCTACTGGGGCAGAGAAATGGAATGATCACTTTCAGCAGTACCCTTGACCTTCTGACTGAAAGAAGGTTCCACACCATCTCAAGAACTCCTTCTGCTCGGATTTGGTGGGAAAAAGACAGCATTATGGTTGCAATGTGGGTTTTAACATTAGATAAACCTGAAAGTTCTCCAGTTCTACCACTTGCTAGTTGGGGGATCTTAGATAACATACTTATCTCTGGGACTTGGTTTACTCACCTGAAAAATGAAGATAATAATGCTATGGCATATCCTACAGAAATTGCAATACAGATTAAGTGGCATCATGCATGTTAACTATCTGACGTAGTACCTGGCATATACTAAGTGCTCAGTAAATCTTAGCTATCATTATTAGTGTATTATATAATATCTTCATGTATAAAGTAAAGGATTTCGCTCTTTCTCCTCAACTTGAAGCTATGCCTGTCTTAGCACTCTAGCATAAATGCAACTGTGGCTGGTATTTGCCCCCTAGCACCCCTGGAAGCTATGTTTCAGCTATAAAGCATGGCAGTTGTAATATTGCCTCAGATGCTCAAAGATCTTTGAAAGTGCCACATCAGAGGAAAATCCTTAGAGAAACAAGGGTCTCAGATTTTTAAACCTAACATAAGATTTTTCTCCCAAAATAACCAAATTCACTGAATCAGCCCTTCAATTCACCTACCTTAGGCATCCACCCAAATTTCAGAATTCTTTCTTGTAGCCATGCTCCCTGAGAATCTCTTCATTGGGTCATAATCCAAACAGATATTTAAGTCTCCTCCACAATACCCTTTTAGGTTGCTGTTACAAACAGCTGCTCCTTTTCAAACACATTGCCAAGAACCAAATTCTTAGGCTGACTTACTTCATTCTGTATAAAAACCTGAGTTCCTAGCCCTGATACTGAAATATTTAGTGTGCGTGTACAGCACAGTCATACCTAGCATTTATTTTTAATTGCCATAGGATTATTTTTGCTATAAAGCAACTGTACAGTTTTTATTTCAAAAGGTAAGCAGAAGCAGTGCTTAGAAAGAATGAGCTTCATCCCCAGGATCAAACAACTTAGCAAGGTTGAGTCAAATGGCCAATTTATAAAACTCCATTTAAGAAATGTTAAGGGAAACATTAGAAGAAAAGTAAAGTGCTGGGAAAGTGAGAGACCACTCTAATTTTATTACAGCTGCAACCATATACATTAAGCCTTTAGGACAAAGAAAGTCATTTAATAATGCCACCCCTAAAAGCTGTAGCACGGTATATAACTAGCAATCTGTCTTCTATAGCCACTCCCTAGGAAAAAAAGAGGGTCTGTCAAATGACAACTAGTACCCTGAACTCAGTGGGAAGACCAAATGGACTCAACAGGCAATCTCCAACCTTTCACTCTGCTTCAGACTGAGGAGTATCCTCCAGTTCTTCCAATGTAGCATGCTTTCTCTCTCCTCCAGCCTTCACACGAACTGTTCCCTTTGCCTAAAATATTCTTGCTCTGCGCCATCATCTGTTTCACTCTTACTCACTTTTCTGATCTCATTTAAAATGTCACTTTCACCAAAAGCTTTCCCTGACCACCCCCTCCCCACAACTCTGGGTTTGTTAATACTGCTTTATGTAACCAGAATGCTATATACTATCCCTGTCAGAGCACAGTTTATATCACACTGTATTATCATTGCTAATTTGTTTGCCTAATCATCCATTTTAAGCTGTAAGTTCAATAAAGCAGAGACAATGAGTTCCTTTTTCACTATTATATCTCAGTGCCTAGCACAGTGCCTAGGAAATAAATATTTATTCAATTGAATATAACTGTACTTGAACTTCCATAGATAAGAAAGCTGCCAAAATAGTAAATTTATGATTGGGAAATTTAACCTTCTTTGGCAATACAGTGTAAAAGTTATGAAATAGATTTTAGAGTCAGTCAACCAGACTATAAGCTTCACAAGGGCAGTTACCATAACTGTCATATTCTCTACTACATCCCTAGCCCATCGAACAGTGTTGAGGAATGATGAAAGTTCAGTAAATATTCACTGAATGAAGGAATAAATTGATAGCTCTCATTTTAGATAGTTTCTCCCAATCAGGAAAAGTTCATTGCCTTGGAACATAAGGGGATCCCCACCAGACCCTAACACGAAATCTACCTCCTCCATGGAGTTCTTACCTCCACTACCCCGACTTAACAGGAATCTTTATACCACACTGAATGAAGTCAGAAGGCAAACTTATAAAATGTGAACATTACTACAAAGCTTAGAAGAAATAGTCAATAGGATGGATGACCAAATCAAGATTCAGAATGATCTCAATAAACCAGAATAAAATGCCTAAATGAAAAAGATTCAATTTAACTGAAATATGAGCTAAGTCCAGCATTCAGGTTCAAAATATCAATTTCGCAAGTACAGCATAGGGAGAGACCAGTCTTGACAGCAGTTTGTGTGAAACAGACCTAGGGATTTTAGTTGGCCTCAAGATCAATATGAGCCAGCAGTGAGATCTGACTGCTAAAGATGCTGGTACAATCTAAAGCTACACTAGTAGAAGTATTTTGTCTGCTTCACAAAAAGCAATTGTCCCACTGTACCCTGTTACAGTCCAACTGTATGTGTGATATTGTTTTCAACATTTTAAGAACAACATTTACAAACTGATTAAGTTCAGAGTAGATCAACTAGAATGATGACAGAATGTAGAAAATATAGTATATAACAGATAGCTAAAGGACCTGGGGACATATACCCTGAGAAGAGAAAATCTAAGATCAAGGAATGCAGTAGCATTTCTAGGAAAGATGAAAGAAACAGGTGGTAAGGAGTGGTGAGGGGCATGTGTAATTTGAGAAAGTCCCATCCGTACGTCAAATACACACACAATCTACCATACCCACGCCACATACATGGCTGAGGACTACCGTCCCTGAGGAAATAAACCAGCCAGCTGAATATTAGAGGAGGGCAATTCTAAAACTAATGTTATAATGCTATTATAGCTGAAGCAATATAACAATGCAACAGCTTCTTATGAGGCAGAGGTCCAGTATCATTGGAAATATTTAAACAGAAACTGAATGCCCACTCTCAAAGATACTAAAAAGCAAATTGTTTTGGAGTCAGATGTTGGAGAAGACGCCTTGAATAACCCCTCCATGTTGCAAAGATAATAATGATTCTATGTCCTCCTACTTCTCCTAATCCCTAAATCAGGAGTGTCCAAACTTTTACATTCTCTGAGCCACACTGGAAGAAGAAGAATGGTCTTGGGCCACACATAAAATACACTAACACTAACAATAGTTGATGAGCTAAAAATATCACAAAAAAACTCATAATGTTTTAAGCAAGTTTACGAATTTGTGTTGGGCTGCACTCAAAGCTGTCCTGAGCGGACAAGCTTGCTTTAAATCTTCCAATTAATTCTATTCCTCTGGCAATTAACATCCATTTCTTTGAATTGTATTATATAAGACCTTCATAAGGGTGAAATCTATGCTAGTTTAGAGGTAGATTCTATGGCCACTTGCAGAGTAGGCCTCCAAATGTATAGTGAACAAATAAATCCCTGAATTTATCTTCTGCACAGCAAAGGAAACAATCAACAGAGTGAAGAGACAACCTCTTGAATGGGAGAAAGTATCTGCACTATTCATCTAACAAGGGATTCCTATTTAAAATATACAAGTAGCTCAAACAACTCAAAAGCAAATACATAAATAATAATTTCATCAAAAATGTGCAAAAAATCTGAATAGACATTTCTCAAATAAACATATACAAATGGCCAAGTATATAGAACAGAAATGCTCAGCATCACTAATCATAAGGTAAAAGCAAATCAAACACAATGAGATATCATCTCAACCAAGTTAGAATGGCTATTGCCAAAAAGACAAAGAATAACAAATACTGCCAAAGATTCAGAGAAGAGGGAGCTCTCATACACTGTTGGGGGAAATGTAAATTAGTGCAGCCATTATGGAAAACAGCATGGCAGTTCCTCAAAAAACTGAAAAAACTAAAGCTAGAACTACCATATGATCCAGCAACCCGCTATAGGGTATTTATCAAAAAAAAAAAAAAAAAAAATGGAAATCAATATATCAAAGAGATATCTCACTTCCATGTTTAATGTAGCATTATCCACAATAGCCAAGATATGTCCATCAGCAGATGAATGAATAAAGAAAATGTGCTGGCCAGGAGCGGTGGCTCACGCCTGTAATTCCAACACTTTGGGAGGCCGAGGCGGGCGGATCACAAGGCAGGAGTTCGAGACCAGCCTGGCCAATATGGTGAAACCTCGTCTCTACTAAAAATAAAAAAATCAGTTGGGCATAGTGGCAGGTGCCTGTAGTCCCAGCTGCTTGAGAGGCTGAGGCAGGAGAATCGCTTGAACCTGGGAGGCAGAGGTTGCAGTGAGCCAAGATCGTGCCACTGCACTCCAGCCTGAGCAACAGAGGGAAACTCCGTCTCGAAAAAAACAACAAAATAAAATAAAATGTGCTATATTTACACAATGGAATACTATTCAGCCATAAAAAACAATGAAATTCTGTCATTCTTGGCAACATGGATGAGCCTGGGAAGACATTATGTTAAGTGAAATAAGTCTGGCACAGAATGACAAATACCACATGCTCTCACTTACATTTGGGAGCTAAAAGAGGTCGAGTTCATAAATAGTAGAATTATGGTTATAAGAAGCTAGAAATTGGGGGAGGGAAGGACAGGGAGAAGTTAGCTAATGGATACAATGCTATAGCTAGATAGGAGGAATAAGTTCTAGTATTCTACAGCCCTACAGGGTGACTACAGTTAATACTAATTTATTGTAATTTTTCAAACACCTAGAAGAGATGATTTTGAATGTTCCCAACACAAATAATAAGTGTTTGAGGTTACGGATATCCCAATTACCCAGATTTGATCATTACACATGGTATACACAAATCTCTGCACCCCTAAATATGTAAAACTATTACTTGTCAATTAAAAATAAAAATACAAAAAAATAAATAAATAAGAGGGCCGGGTGCAATGGCTCATGCCTGTAATCCCAGCACTTTGGGAGGCCAAGGTGGGCGGATCACCTGAGAGCGGGTGTTCGAGACCAGCCTGGCCAACATGGTGAAACCACATCTCTACTAAAACTACAAAAATTAGCCAGTCATGGTGCTGGGCACCTGTAAACGCAGCTACTCGGGATGCTGAGGCAGGAGAATTGCCTGAGCCGAGGAGGTGGAGGCTGCAATGAGCCGAGACCATGCCACTGCACTCACACCCAAGCGACAGAGCAAGACTCTGTCTCAAAAAAAAAAAAAAAAAAATTAAGAGGTTTCAGAAAACTGAGTGTTAACATTTGCTGGAAAGACACTGGGTTTGGATTCAGAATACCTGGGTTCTAGACCCTGTTCAGTAACATATTATCTTTTGACTTTTGTCAAATCATTTGAAATTGATTAATCTCTATTTTTCATCTTCAAGGTAAGAATAAAAATGTTTTCCTTGGCCATCCCATGGAGTAATCATTAATTGAGACAGTATATCATAAACTTTAAGATTTAAAAGTGTTTCATAACCTATAAAGCACCAGGCATCATTCAACCCACTGGTGTATGAACAAATGGCTAACTACCTCTCTGGCAAATTTCTATTGCTATCAATATCACTATTACTCCTCACCCTACCCACCTCCAGTCTCACTCCAAGAACATGTAAACTTTCCAGTGGCTCAAGCCATTTGATACTTCTTCCTATGAGGCTCTATTCCTCTCCCTCCTTCTAAATACAAGTACAAATAACTTTTTAATGTTATTAAATCTAAAGGTGTTTTTTTAATTTTTATTTTAGGTTCAGGGGGTACATATGAAGGTATAGGTATCATTACTTTTGCACCAACTGAATAACTTTTTGAGTAATCGCCATACTGCTTTCCACAATGGTTGAACTAATTTACACTCCCACAAACGGTGTATAAGTATTCCCTTTTCTCCACAACCCAGCCAGCATCTGATATATTTTGACTTTTTGGTAATAGGCATTCTGATTGGTGTGAGATGGTATCTCATTGTGGTTTTGATTTTCATTTCTCTAGTGCTCGGTGATATTGAGCTTTTTTTACATATACTTCTTGGCCTCATATATGTCTTCAAAGGTCTAATAACCAACAACTATAAGGAACTTAAAGCAAATTTATGAAAGAAAAACAAACAACCACAATAAAAAGTGGGCAAAGAATGGGAACTTCTTAACAATGTGTTGAAAGAAAAAACCATTTGGTAATGGAAAATGGGTGGTTCCCCTACAGCCTTTGCAGCCTGTCTTTTAAGAACCTTCTTCACCACCATCAAAACCATTAGCCAGGCTCCCAATTTCCTCCTCCTATTCCTATGCTAATTAGGATGGCCATTACTGCATCTCCCAGTCTTCCCCTCCTCAGACAGCCCCTTGGGCCTCCTTTCCTTTCCTCTTCACTTTAGTAGCTGACTGACTCTGGCTCTCTTCTGAAAACTGTTTCTTGGAAATGCTGTGAAAAAAATTTTCCAGGCTGAAGTATTAAACACTGACAGCATGTCCTTTCTCTCCTCCTTTTCTGGGAGCTGTCCATTGATAGAGATCAAATGCCTTCTTATCCCAAAGGAATGAGCCACTAGGGGACAGGATTGTCATTATTTGATGACACACAGAGCTTTTCATGAAATTTTTTACATAGGCAACAATAGGTGAAACCGTCTTTGCAAAATTATGACTGAGGCAGTGAAAGAGATCTAACTTAACTGACTCTATCTTGCTTCTAACCTCCAAGCTGTCCTTGTTCATTCCTGGGCGTCAGCTGAACTAACTTTCGGAAAAACTTAGTTTATGGTTTATAGTTTAAACAAAGATGGCAACAGCCCTTTCCCAAAGCAGACCTCCTTCCTGCCTGGGGACTAGGTTGCCTTCGTAGGACTAACATTTGCCACAAGATTGGAAATTATGGGTTTGAAGTCATGCAGCTGGAGGCTACAAGATTCCGACCCTCCCTAAACTACTCCTGAGATCAGTGCTTGAGATATTTTGCAGACCCTGTACTTGCTGGATCAGCTGGCACCACCCAGATCAATGAACTGGCTCATTTGATCTTGTGGCCTCCACCCAGGAACTGACTGAGAGTAAGAAGACAGCTCCCGCTCCCTGTGATTTCATCTCTGACCAATCAGCACTCCTGGCTCGCCGGCTTCCCCCTACCCACCAAGTTATCCTTAAAAACTCTGCTCCCCAAATGCTCAGAGAGGCTATTTGAGTAATAATAAAACTCCAGTCTCCTGCACAGCCAGCTCTGCATGAATTACTCTTTCTCTATTGCAATTCCCCTGTCGTGATGAATCAGCTCTGTCTACACAGTGGGCAATTTGAACCCCTTGGGTGGTTACATGGGGATAAACTACTCTGAAAAGAGATCCTCCCCTAGTGCATCTCTACTCTCTGAGCTCAGTCACCTTTGGGTTGTATCTAAGTATACAGGGTTGGCCACATAAGCTAGTCTTGGGTTTGAAAACTTTGGTAACTGAGAGCACCGAGATCCCAGTGATCTGTAGGTTGTAGTTTGAATAATAAAGTAAGGGCATGTGCCCCTTCAATTCTTCCTCTCTATGATTTTCTGAGATGAACATGGCACATGTAATGTCACCTGTTATGCAATGTAAATTTGTGAATATGAGGCTCCACATAGCAACAGGATTCAGTGAACAACTCTAAAGAAACACAAATATTTAAAGTGATGTGAAGAGAAAGTCTCACCAACAATTGCAGATTTTAAAAATTGTACTAAAGCCCTTGGCAAGGTTTCATATTTAGACACTAATACAATTTAAACAATTTTCACAACCTTTTAACTTAAGAAATCATTCTTTGTATTTAACTTCTCCCTCTGCTTACTCTTGTAAAGTCAACTGAATAATGGAAGAATAAATTAAATGATGCAACCAGCTGTGTATCTCAAATCACATTCATCTCCTTATACAGACAGAGACAGTTCTAAACTTACATAAGTTGCTCCAGACAAATTTATTAATATAGAGTTTGTGGCAGCATCTGCTATAAAAAAAAAGTTATGTTTTTTAAAAAATGTTCATAATATATGAACTCTCATGTCGAAAAATTCCTTTTCACTTTATGGTCTATTCCAGGACTGCAGAGAATCATCTACAGACTCATAAGGTTCACATTCTAGCCTCACCTCTGTCATTACCAGTTGTGGGATCCTAGGAAATTACTTTTTTTCTCTATGCCTCACTTTCTTCAACTGTAGAATGAATGTAGTTCGACTAAGTCAATTGTTCCCAAATAATAGTCCATAGATAGATACCAGTTTGTGATAAAACATTTATCAGTCCTTTCTGAGCAAAAAAAAAAAATGCATTAATACAATGTAGTAAGGTTTTCATTAAGCTACATTTACTCAATTTAAAAAATTCTGAATGTGTGGCTTTATTGGTATAAAGTCCATTATTTTATGATACAGTGGTGAGGAAAACGGTAATTTTTTAAATAATGTCTCTACTTGGGAAAATTGAAAGTTGTTAAGTCTATATCAGCTCTCATGTTTTCATTTTTAAAATGGTTTTGGTACATTACAATCAAATGTCAATTGGATGGTATCTAAGATCCCTTCTAGCTTTAAAATTCCTAGGATTATGCATCATGTAGCCCTTTCTTGCCCAGGCTTTGCCATTCTTTTAGGGCCACATTCAAAAGTTTTACCTTCAGAACCACTGTATTGAGCACTTACCTCAACAACTCCAAGAGATACTGAAGGAATCTGTTAAAAAAATAAATAAATAAATAACCGGTGGGTCTCCTTTATCCCCTCATTGCAAATCCCAATAATCTATAATCTGCAACCTCCAAATGTTGGCCATGTCCCATATTGAAGGTCTCAACTATAGCTCATATTACACAGACACACACAAACACACACACACACACACACACACAGAGGGAGACAGAGAGAGAGAGAGAGAAAGAGAGAGAGAATTCCACATTCCCTATACCAAAAAGATTTGGGGATCCCAGTGGTTATGCCTTAAAATATTTCTGGCCCCAAAAAGTCAAGTCTTTCTCAATGCTACACACTACCCAGCTTACCAGGTTTACCCAGCTTGCCCTCACCGCAGTAACCACATATACCTTTTAATCCACAATGATACACCACCTCACGTAAGTGCAAAGGTTTATGCTTTTTATAAACCTTTTCTATATTTTATCTTGTTGGAGTTATCCTATATAAACTGAGCTTACCAGACGAGCAAGACAGGTCACTGACATGACATGTATTACATAAAATCAAAGAATAGTTACCACTATCCCCAAAAAAGTCTCTATTATCCTGATTTAAAGTAGTCCTTCGAAAATGTCCCAGTTTACTCTCAGAGACTAAAAAGAGAAATAAACTTTTATTGTTTTTGTTTGTTTAAAGCACATTTTTAAAAACACAGCTCCAAGTCGAGTTTTTCCTGGCTTAGTGTTGAATCAAGTCTGGTTTTGCTGTTTTTGAGAACACGTCTCCCACAAAGAATTTCTAGAAAGTTGTAAGACATTAGCCTCCTGGCTGGCCAAGGAATTTTCAAGATGAAAAAGAACATCAGAAACCTCGAGTGAGGAAGCACTGGGAGTGAAATGGGCAAGAAAGGGATTCTTTGATGTCCTGTTTCAAAGACATTTGAAATGATCAGGAATCTCCTTCTCAATGCAGAGCCTTTGAAACCAAAGTTGCAATTCAGGATGGAAGCAGTATTAGGGGAAGGAAAAAAAAAGAGCTTCCATTAATCACCCTGTTCCAACAGGGTGAAAAGCTAGTGACTAGGAAAGTTTCTTGCCAGTGACTTTGTGACCTGTCTCAACTTGCCATTCTTTGCTTCTTTCTGCCATACAATGAAGAAAAGAATCACCAGAATCAACAGAGTATTTTGTTGCATGGTAGCCCCACAGAATGGCAGCCAGCACAGTGCCTGACATATTGGGGACATTCAAAGTTTTGTTGCCTAGTCATGGACAGAGGATAACCATATATTTACTATTCAAACTGGGACATGTTTTGAATGTGAAAGTTCCAGCTATTAGTTACTATTACATGTGGACGGCAAGTTTAATCTACAACTGTCCCCAGGCAAACCAGCACATGTGATCCCTGTAGTCATGAAGAATAGGATTCAGATGGTGGATTTAATTTCAGACAGTGCTGACTAAAAAGAGGCTACCGTTCGACTCTGGAGAAGTCAGGTGATTGCTTAAGGATGGCCAGATGTTCTCCAAAGAGAACTCAAGAATGTCTGAGCATGTCTCTAATTTTAGGTTTATGTTGTTTTTAATTATGTAAAACTGCTGATTAAGATAGACAACTGTCACAGCACAGAATTTAAAGTATGTAAACGATTAAACTGTATTATCATATTACCAAGAGTATATAACAGGAAAAAACTTTCCATTGGAGAGCCAGTGGTCTCAAGAGGACATGAAAATTGTTTCTCCTCCAGCAACCCTACAAAACAGCTCACTCTACTGACAATAAGTTAACTTACACCAAGATGCATATAGCTCCTACTGAATGCCCTTGAACCAAGTCTTCAGGAACCCCATGATTAGTAGAGTTGAAGGCTAGGCCTTCCAACCCTTCTTTATAAGAAACTGAAAGGTGCAATGGATTCATAATGAAACCTCCATAGCATCTGACCCTCTCTCAGAATATGTCCAATAGAAATCTTTCTGAATCAAGAGACAACCTACCACCTAGTCATGCAGTAGCCATTTTCCTAGCAATCTTTTCAGCATCCTCAGAAAAAAGCTTGTCAATCAAGTTGATCAGAGAATCTACTCTGCAAGCAAAGGCAAAGACCACTTGACCAACCAGCAGCCACTTGGCAACATTTCAAGGCTGGGTCCAGAAGAGCTGGAAGCAATTCAATCCTTGATTTTAGAATCAAGGAATCCCAACAGTTTGAACAAAATTGGGAATGGTTTTTCCAGATCCCTCAGGGAGAAGACAGTGTCCCTGTTTGTTAACATCAGGATTTATGTTGTTCAAAGCCAACACAACTTGAGGATAAAGAAAAATGCACCTAGATATGTAAACCCAGTAAACATCCTCAGTTCTGTACTGCGAAGTGGATATTGGCAAAGAAAATCTTTAAATTGCCCTCATAGCATGTGTCTCCTTGGCAAAGCACCAAATGTCCCTTTCTTCAATAGCCAAACTAATGAGGAAAAGATACATTCACAGATGGCAACAAGACCTGTATTGAGCTAATCATTATAATCCTCTCTCCCACAAATGCTTTTACCATACATCAAGCAACTATCAACATGCCAGAAAAATACCCAGAAGGTGAGTAGCAGAAGGAAATGTGGTCTGACTGGTCAAAAGTCTTGACAGTTATTGCTAAGTATTTAAGAGTGGGCTTAAACATTCATAGTTCCTAACCTTACATGTAAGGCCAGCTCCTGACTGACTACATAGTTTGCTAATTCTCCCCTCCTAGCCACTCCCTCTTCAAGTCACCTGGCGCTATACCAAAGCTGATAAGACTTGCTTATTTCTGATAAACTAAATACTAATAATATTACTTCTCTGTTGATTTATATTTTCCTTTTTAACAAGTTTTTTTGGTGTATAATAGTCGTACACATTTTAGGGGTATATGGTATTTTGATACCTGTATATAATGTATAATGATCAAATCGAGGTAATTGGGATACTTATCACACCAAACATTTATCTTTCTTTGTTTTAGGAACATTCCAAACTTCTCTTTTAGCTATTTTAAAATACACAATAAATTGTTAGCTGTAATTTCTCTACTGTACTATCTAATACTAGAACTTATTCCTTCTACTTAACTGTATTTTAGTACCCATTAAACAACTTCCCTTCATTCCTCCCTTCCCCCTTGCCTTCCCATCCTCTAGTAACCACTATTCTACTTTCTGACCCCATGAGATCCAGTTTTTTAGCTTTCCCCTATGAGTCAGAACATGTGATATTTGTCTTGCTGTGCCTGGCTTATTTCACATAACATAATGACCTCCAATTCCATCCATGTTGCTACAAATGACACATTTCACCTGATTTATGTAGTAATTCCATTGAATATATGTACCATATTTTCTTTATTCATCTGCTGATGAACATTTAGGTCGATACAATATCTTGGCTATTGTGAATAGTGCTACAATAAACTGAGTGCAGATATGATAAAATATTAGTGCAGGTATCTCTTCAATATATTGGTTTCCTTTATTATGGATGTATTATACCCAGCAGTGGAATTACTGGATCATATGGTAGCTCTATTTTTAGTTTTTCTGAGAGACCTCAATACTGCTCTCCATAGTGGTTGTACTAATATACATTTCAAACAGCAGTATATAATAGTTCCCTTTTCTCCACACCCTTGCCAGCATTTGTTATTTTTTCATCTTTTTGCTAATAGTCAACTTGCCTTTAAAGATAAGATTAACTAGAGTAGGGTTAGGTATGGTACAGCCTGATTTTAAGGTAAATGTCACCAGAATGGCAGCCAAAATTCTACCTTTTTCAGCAACTCACTAATTTCTGTTAAGAAAGTTACTTTACCTCCTTATATTCTCTTCTGTACAATGGAAGCTTTAAAGTAGATGACCTAAAACTGCACTTCCAATATTGACAGTCTAAGTTAATATTAGTCAGAAAGAATATTTATCTATAGAGAAGGCTGACCCTGTTCACAAGTTTTATTTGTGTAGACACCCAGGACCACTCCCACCCCATATACACCAAAATCCATATACTTGGATGATAGTTTCAGCCATGCCACTAGGTCATCTTGGGTAACTCACTTAACTTCTCTGGGTCTTTCTCTTTCTCTGTAAAATAAAGGAATAAAATGTAGCAGTAATTTTCAAATGATATTCCATGGTGGCCTTGGATTGCACATCCCTATAGCTACAAATGCCTCGAGATCTGCTACTAGAGAAGGCAAGCGGAAAAACAAGAGGAAAGCCAATTGTGTGAGACTCTTGAACATCTGTCCCTGTCATGACAGAACAGCTCTGCTTTCATCTATATTATATTTTTTGTCTGAGTAAAATTTCTTTTGAAAAGGGGGTTCACCGTGTGAAAAAAAAAATAAAATCCATAGGACTATTTGCTCCCTGAGTTTTGTTTTACAAAGAGTAAGCACTTAGTATTTGTTAAATGAATGATTCTATAGTTCTAAACCAGGTGTTAGCAAGCTTTTTCTGGACAAGTTACAGATAGTAAATATTTTAGGCTTTGTGTGCCATAAGGTCCCTGTCATACTGCTCAACTCTGCCATTGTAGTGTGGAAGCAGCCTCCTTGGACAATACATAACCAAATTAGCACGGGTGGCTGCGTTCCAATAAAACTTTATTTATAGACCATGAAATTTGAACTTTATGAAATTTTCATGTGTCATAAAATAGTATTCTTCTTTTGATTTTTTTTCAACCATTTTAAAACATAAAACCATTCTTAGTTTACATGTTATATAAAAACAGGTGGTGGGCCTGATTTGGCCCATGAACAATAGTGTTCTGACTCCTATTCTGAACCATCTGTACCCACATGGTATTAAAAAGAAAATCAGAAATAACCACACCATTAAAGGCCACGATCAGTAAATAAACTTAAGAAAAATATTTACTTACAGCTAAACTGATCTCTCCCTGATGTTATCCACAATACAGTCTGAAAAATGAAAGCACTGGAGTCAAACAGACATGAGTTCACAGCCAGGTCTGCTATTCACCAGCTTTGTGACCCAAACAATTTATTTAACCTCTCTGATCCTTAATTCCCCCATCTGTCATGTAGAAATAAAGGTCTTTTACATTTTGCTCGAGGGAATGTAGTACAAATTATTTGGAGAGCAATTTGGCAAAATCCATGAAAAGTATAACTACATCTACTCTTTCACCAGGCAATTCCACTGCTAGGAATTTAACGCAAAGATATATTTGCAAAGGTATGCCAAGATAAATGTACAACATTGTTCACTGAAGTCTTATTTACACTAGTACAAAAACAGGAAACAACCCAAATGTCCCTTTATAGGGGACTGATTAAATAATGAAATCTGTGTGTGATCACCTGCTATGTAATCATTAAAAGAATGAGGTAGATCTGTATTAGAGGCTAAGAAATGAGGTAGATCTGTATTAGAGGCTAAGAAACTACCTTCAAAGAAGACTATTAAATGATTTTTAAAAGGTACAAAATCATAAATTAATAATAATTGTATTTGTTAAATAATTGTTTAATGGTGATGATAATGTTCCTATTTCATAGCATTGCTATGAGGATTAAACAAGACAGTGCATGTAAAAAATAGTGATTTAAGCTTTTTGAGGGCAGGGACTTTTTAATCCTTGTATTCCCTGCAGCACCTACCACTATTCTTGACACATAAAAGGGTCCTAAATAAAGTTGTAGGAGACAATGTCTTATAGATTAAGGGCATGGAATTTCATGTTAGGCAGACCTGGATTTGAATCCTAGTTTTGCCATTTATTAATTGTGTAACCTTGAACAAGTCAATTAACCTTATTGTTCATCAAATTCCTCACCTGTAAACTGGGGGTAGGGAGTAGAATAAAATATATCTTATAAGGCTATTGTGAAGCTTAAATCTGATAACATTTATAAACTACCTCTCATATAGGCTTTAGTGGATATTCTCTATTTATGCCTCTATATCCATTCTCCACCTTCTCTGCTCTGCTCCAGGCCTCAAGAAGATAGGGACTGCATCAGTTGGGCCCCTCTGCCCTCAGGCTTTCAGGTGATTCCAACCAATGGGAGACACTGGCAAGAAATGAGAAGGTGAGAGGAGATAAAGGTCAAATTATCTGTTCTGCCCACTCTCTGCCAGGCTGTGATTTGGCAGTTCCTATCAGGTGGCCCTATCATTAAGGATCCTCTCTCCAGATTTCAGTAGCACAATTTTCTCCTCTTGTCTCTTCGTGCCGTTCCTACTATTGTTAGTCTCATGGCACTTCATCATCTCTTAACCCTGTTCATATCTCTGTAAACACTCCCTTCATCAGTCTCTCTTCCATTGCCCTTTGAGCATGCCATATGTTTCCTATAGAACCATGACTAACAAATACCTTCTAAGTAAATATTTTTGACCCCAACTTTCTAAATACACATTTCTCAACATGCTGCTTTTCACTTCTCTAATCTAGAAATAACTGTCTCAAGATACACTGCAGGTCCAAATCAATTATCTAAGCAGAAAGCTCTTTCTCTGTCCAAACCTGAATGATCCTTCATTGAAGAATTAGCAAATATAACAAACCCCATAAAGTTTTAGCCTCATGTTTGCAAATGTTTGCAATTCATCTAAGCAAGGGAAGTGGGAAACCTGTCTACTAGATTTAACAGGAAACTCTTGGTATGAATTGGTTGACTCCTCTGAGGCCAAAAAATCTCTTTCCTTTATCTTTGGGAGTTGCAGTTCTGCTTTCGTGTATCTATGCACCAGGCCAATAACAACCTACAGCTACGTAACCCCTGAGCAAACTTTTAAAAGCAGTTGTTGATAATAGAAAAACTAGAGACCTAACATACAAAACTTATTGAAATTTTTATTTGTTTGTTTCCTTGCTTACTTGTTTGTGTAAGTAGGATAATGTGTTGGTAAAAAGGTGGGGAACAGATAAACTCTTGCTAATGACTGGTAAGAGTAACATATGCTATTGGTAAACCCTTTTAGGAAAGTGAAATGAAAAATAAGTATTAGCATTCAAAATGAGTAAGACATTTGGTACATTTGATTAAGTAATTTCTGAAGAAACAGCAACAAACTAAAATACATATGTACAAGAATATCCTTGCAAAATTATTTATTAAAATATCTCCAGGACAAAATAAGGAAATTAATTGAATAAAATATAATAATGCATACAACTGAGCATTACATAGTAATTTAAAAGTATATTCGCAAATAATATTTAGAGTTATTAAAAATGTTCATCATCACACATGGACATGGCAGGGAGAACCACACACACTGGGGCCTGTCGGGTACGGGGCAGGAAGAGAATCAGGAAGAATAGCTAATGCATGCTGGGCTTAATACCTAGGTGATGGGATGGTCTGTGCAGCAAAACCACCATGTCACACATTTACCTATGTAACAAACCTGCACATCCTGCACAGGTACCCTGCAACTTAAAATAGAAGTTGCAGAAGAAAAAAAAAGTTCATCATCTAATATTAAGTATTAAAAAATCAGGGCACAAAACTGTACCTAAAGTAGAATTTGAGTTTTTAAATCTGCATATATGCATATATGTGTATATATATATATGTGCATACATATATGTATATACTCCATATATGTACACATATATAGAAAGTGTGTGTGTATATATATATATAGCAGCAGGCAGAATAATGGCCCCCAAAAAACGTTCACCTCCTAAACCTTGGAATCTGGGAAAAGGAACTTCGTAAATGTGATTTGGGTTAAGGAATTTAATATGAGAAGATTATCCTGGATTATCAGGTGGGTTCAATCTAATCACGTGTGTTCTTAAGAGTAGAAGAGGACAGCAGAAGAAGAGAGACAGAGGGAGAGATGACTACAGAAGAGTGGTCCAAGAAATGAGGCGTTGCTGACTTTGAAGATGGAGAAAGGCGGCCGCAAGCCAAGGAATGCAGACATCCTCTTGAAACTGGAAAAAAACAAGGAAATGGATTCTCTCCTAGAGGTTCTAGATAGAAACACCGTCCTGCTGACACATCAATCTTAGTCCAACTAGATCCATTTCAGACACATATATATACACATACTGAAAGGATACTCACTAAAATGAAGTAACAGTTATCTCTGTTTGGTGTGGTTATAGATGGGTATGTTGCTCTTTATTTTTCTTTTTCCAATTACAAAATATTTCAGGTACAAAATAGATTTAGGTATAGATATATAGATAGTATATATTTGTATATGCATGCACATATATAAGTACACACACACACACACACACACACACACACAAAGTTTTACCAACCACCCCTTGGATATATTTTCCTAATCCATTGCTCCTTTCCTCCCTGCCCCTCCAAATCTTAGCTATTTATTATCTTTATTTTGGTGTTTAATATTTTCATGTATGCTTTTAAAGGTCAACTAAATGGACACGTAGTATAATCTAGGAACAATATTCAGTATTTTCATTTGTTTGACTTTATATAAATGACATTATAGTCTATGTATTATTTTACCACTTGCATTTTTTATTCAAAGTGTTTTGTCAGGCTTACTCATTTTCATACATATAGTTCTAGAGTATCCACTTTCAGTGACATTTCACTTTTGGTACCATGACCACACCACACCATTGTGTAATTATACCGGAATTTATTTAATCATTCTCTTGTTCATGTACATTTAGGATGCTTCTAATATTTTACTATTAAAACAATGCTTCCAAAATTGACAAATGACAATCTAATTAAACTAAAGAGCTCTGCACAACAAAAGAAACTATCATCAGAGTGAACAGGCAACCTACAGAATGGGAGAAAATTTATGCAATCTACCCATCTGACTAAGGTCTAATATCCAGAATCTACAATGAACTTAAACATAATTACAAGAAAAAAAGACAAACCACCTCATCAAAAAGTGGGCAAAGGATATGAACAGATCCGTCTCAAAAGAAGACATTAATGTGGCCAACATATGTATGAAAAAAAGCTCAACATCACTGACCATCAGAGACATGCAAATTAAAACTGCAATGAGATACCATCTCATGCCAGTCAGAATGGCGATTATTAAAAAGTCAAGAAACAATAGATGCTGGAGAGGCTGTGGAGAAATAGGAACACTTTTACACTGTTGGTGGGAATGTAAATTAGTTCAACCATTGTGGAAGGCAGTATGGAGATTCCTCAAGGATCTAGAACTAGAAATACCATTTGACCCAGAAATCCTATTACTAGCTATATACCCAAAGGATTATAAATCATTCTATTTATAAAGACACATGCACATGTGCATTTACTGCAGAACTATTTACAATAGCAAAGACATGGAACCAACCCAAATGCCCATCAATGATAGAGTGGATAAAGAAAATGTGGTACATATACACCATGGAATACTATGCAGCCATAAAAAGAAATGAGATCACGTCCTTTCCAGGGATATGGATGAAGCTGGAAGCCATCATCCTCAGCAAACTAATGAGAGGTGACAATGTGCTAGCAGCCCTCATTCTCGGCACCTCCTCGGCCTTGGCATTCACTCTGGCAGTGCTCGAAGAGCCCTTCAGCCCCGGTGCAGGATCCACTAGGTGAAGCCAGCTGGGCTCCTGAGTCTAGTGGGGACTTGGAGAACCTTTATGTCTAGCTAAGGGATTGTAAATACACCAATCAGCACTCTGTGTCTAACTCAGGGTTTGTAAATACACCAATCAGTACTCTGTGTCTAGCTCAGGTTTGTAAATACACCAATTGGTACTCTGTATCTAGCTAACCTAGTGGGGACTTAGAGAACTTTTCCATCTAGCACTCTGTGTGTAGCTCAAGGATTGTAAACACACCAATTAGCACTCTGTGTCTAGCTCAGGGTTTGTGAATACACCAATCAGTACTCTGTATCTAGCTAACCTAGTGGGGACTTGAAGAACTTTTCTGTCTAGCACTCTGCATCTAGCTAAAGGATTGTAAACGCACCAATCAGCACTCTGCATCTAGCTCAGGGTTTGTAAATACATCAATCAGCACCCTGTGTCTAGCTCAGGGTTTGTGAATACACCTATCAGTACTCTATACCTAGCTAACCTAGTGGGGACTTGGAGAACTTTTATGTCTAGCTAGAGGATAGTAAATGCACCAATCAGCACTCTGTCAAAACAGACCAATCAGCTCTCTGTAAAATAGATCAATCAGCTCTCTGTAAAATGGACCAATCAGCAGGATGTGGGTGGGGTCAGATAAGGGAATAAAAGCAGGCTGCCGGAGCCAGCAGTGGCAACCCGCTCAGGTCCCCTTCCACCCTGTGGAAGCTTTGTTCTTTCTCTGTTTGCAATAGATCTTGCTGCCGCTCACTCTTTGGGTCCACGCCACCTTTAAGAGCTGTAACACTCACCACGAAGGTCTGCAGCTTCACTCCTGAAGCCAGGGAGACCACGAACCCACCGGGAAGAATGAACAACTCCAGACGCGCCACCTTTAAGAGCTGTAACACTCACCATGAAGGTCTGTAGCTTCACTCCTGTCAGTGAGACCACGAACCCACTGGGAAGAACGAATAACTCCAGACACACCATCTTTAAGAACTAACACTCACCGTGAGGGTCCACGGCTTCATTCTTGAACTCAGCGAGACCAAGAACCCACCAATTCTGGACACACTAACACAGGAACAGAAAATCAAACATTGCATGTTCTCACTCATAAGTGGGAGTTGAACATTGAGAACACATGGACACAGAGAGGGGAATAACACACACCAGGGCCTGTTGGGGGGTGGGGAGTAACGGGAGGAAACTTAAGAGGATGGATCAATAGGTGCAGCACACCACTATGTATACCTATGTATAGGTAAACCACACATATACCTATGTAACAAACCGTCACATTCTGTACATGTATCCTGTTTTTTTTTTTTAGGAAAAATAAAAAACAGGATTAAGAGAAAAAGAATTAATAAACACACACACATGCAAAACAATGCTTCAGTGAACAATCTTAAACAGATATCCTTGTGCCTACCTAATGAAATTTCTTAGGATGTGAACCCATCACCCAGTTAGAACTTCTAGGAGGCTTTGTTTACTCTGTGAGGGGTAAATCGCCTACTCAAGCCTCAGTAATGGTGGATGCCCCTCCCCTCACTAAGCTCAAGCATCCCAGATCAATTTCAGACTGCTGTGCTGGCAGCCAGAATTTCAAGCCAGTGGACCTTAGCTTGCTGGGCTCCATGGGGGTGGGATCTGCTGAGCTAGACCACTTGGTTCCCTAGATTCAGCCCCCTTTCCAGGGGAGTGAACAGTTCTGTCTCGCTGGCATTTCAAGTGCCACTGGGGTATGATAAAGATTAATTAAAAAAAAAAAAAAAAAAAAAAAACCTCCTGCAGCTAGCTTGGTGTCTGCCCAAATGGCCGCCACGTTTTGTGTTTGAAACCCAGGGCCCTGGTGGCTTAGGCACCCAAGGGAATCTCCTGGTCTGCAGGTTGTGAAGATTGTTGGAAGAGCATAGTATCTTGGCCGGAGTGCACTGTTCTTCAATGCACAGTCCCTCACGGCTTCCCTTGGCTAGGGGAGGGAGTTCCCGATCCCTTTCACTTCCCGGATGAGGCAATGCCCCACCCTGCTTCGGCTTATTCTCCGTGGGCTGCACCCACTGTCTAACCACTCCCAATGAGATGAGCTGGGTACCTCAACTGGAAATGCAGAAATCACCCACCTTCTGGATTGATCTCGCTGGGAGCTGCAGACAGGAGCTGTTACTATTCTGCCATCTTGCTAGCCACTGCCTATTTGCCAGCTCTTCTTACATCTTACTCCCTCTTTCTGAATTCACTGTTGTTCATTATTCCAACCTCACTTTGAAGCCATTATTCAACTTTCTTCCGACTTCTATTGTTGCTGTTCAGAATTCTGCTGTCAGACTAGTCTGTCATTCCTTGCTGTTAAACAGTCCTGTTTCTCTGCTACCTTTTAAGCTCTTCTTTGTCCTTGATGCTCTGTAGTTGCATCATGATGAGTCAAAGTAAAAATTTATTTCTACTCTTCCTGCTAGGGATCCATTATACTTCCACAATGTGGATTCAATTCTTTACTCAATGCTATAAACTTCTTAGTCATTATTTCCTTGAATTTTGTTTTCCCCTTATTCTCTATTCTCTCTGTGTAATGTCAATCATATATATAATATGAATGTGTGCGTATAAATTTGGCATTTCATGTGTTTTTATTATAAATACACACACACACACACCTTCTCTATGTCTCTTAACCTTAGTTTTGTTTCCCATCTATGTTTCATTCTGGTTAATTTCATCTAATCTCTTTCAGTTTAATTATTTCTCTTTTGAGCTGCCTCTAATTTGCTATGATATCTATTGAGGACTTTTTAAATTTCAATGTCTATATTTTTATTTTGGATATTCTATTATTTATAATCTACCTGTTTATATAGTTTCTTATTATTACCTTTAATGTTTTTCAGTCCTTTATCTTATTTCTGTCATGGTTCTAAACATTCTAACTTGATGGGACTCTATAGGATCGTTTTATTTTATGATATTCTTGGGATTCTAATCCTGCTTCTTATCATACTTCCGCATCTCATGGTAGCGCGGTTTTTGTTTCATTTTGTTTCGTTTTATATGATATTGGGTGGCAAGCTCTTCTTCAGCAGGACATTACATATAAAACTCTTTTGCAGCCTGGTTTTATCACTGTCCTGGAAACAATTCTATGTTGAATTTTTTGCCTTGCAGGTGCCTAACTAAACTCTGCAGGTAGTGTAAATTAAAACGCTGGACCTATGAGAGTCACAGACCTGTTGATAGAAATTTTCAGCAGAAACTTTTTTCTCACCCAGATCCTACACAAAGATAAGCTTCTTTGTTGTTTCTTAGTATTACGGCATGTATTTTTTTTTTCTCACTCACCATGCCTTAAGGTTGTAACCCTTCAAAGTTACAGCTTTAGGTGAGAGGCACTTTTCCTTACTCAAGGTTTTATCTCTTCTCCCCAAATACATGTTAACTATAAAAAAATAAATACATAAATAAGCTTTTAGACTGAGCCTGATACACCCTCTACCTCTTAGTCCATTTTGTGTTTCTGTAACAGAATGCTTGAGGTTGGATAATTTGTAATGAAAAGAATGTTTAGCTCACAATTCTGTAGGCTAAGTACAAGAAGCATGGTGGTGCCAGCAGCTGCTCAGCTTCTGGTGAAGGCTACATGCTAGGTCAAAACATAGTGGAGAAGGTCAAAGGAGAGGTAGTCACATGCTAAATGAGGGGCATCTTGGCTTTATAACCACTCACTCTGGAGAGAACTAACCCATTCCACAAGAACTAACCAAGTCTTGCCAGAGCGAGAACTCACCACCGCGAGAACTCACCACCGCAAGAACTCACTACAGTAAGAATGGCACCAAGCTATTCATAAGGGATCTGACCCCATGACCTAAACACCTCCCATGAGGCCACACCTCTCAACGCTACCAGTTTGGGGATTAAATTTCAACATGAGTTTTGGTGGGGACAAACTCAAATCATAGCAACCCCCTTCGAGGACATCCACATCACAAAATATGTGTTTACCCCTCAATTTTTAGCTCCCACTTTATTTCTGGACCCTAGAAATATTCTCCACTTATTTGAGAGATAAGTTACATATTTAATAGGTGGCTTGTTATGATTTATCTAACATTTCTAGAACCTTCCTAGAGCATACTCATAGTATCTAATTTGCATTAAGTCCTTCAATACTGTTAAAAAAAATTTTTGATTCATTTTAAAAGAAAAGCTAGATAGAAACATAAATGAAAGTTTAAAATAATACTGAAATAGGAAAGGCTTTTCTAATGAAGATACAAAACACAGAATCTCTGAAGAAAATATTTGACACATTTAGCTACATAAAAATTAAAACCTTCTGTATGGCAAAGAACAATTACCATTAAAAAGGCAGAAGACAAATGAAAAACTAAGAACAAATATTTGCTATGTAGTTGACAGAGAAAAACGGTTAATTTCTTTCATATTCAAAGAGCTCTTAAAATTCATTAAGAAAAACATATTAATAGATAATGTGTGGTTCACAGAATAAGAAATGCAAATCACAAGTAAACATACAAATACATATTCAACCTCACTTGTAATTAAATGCAAAATAAAACATGATATCACTTTTCCACCCATCAAGTTGTCAAAGACTGTGAAAATATCAATATCTTGAAAGCCATATATGGGTATATGTATGTGTACAAATATTATATATGCACAGAAAGTTTCTGGAAAACTTAACAGTGACTACTGACTACTACTGAGTAAGGATAGGTGGGAAAGGAAGAGAATTTTACTTTTCACCTTTCTCTTTAAAATTCGGATTTTAAACAATAACAAGAATTACTTTTGAAATGAAAACAGAAATTATAAGAAAAATAACAACAAAATAAATGCCAAAAGGAATAGGGCTGCACTGCATACACACATGGAAGCAAAGAGGAAACGAAGCGAGAAGGCTGAGATCTAAGCAAGCACTGAGCTACTGTGTTTTTTGGCTGCTTCTAGAGATACTGCCCAAATAGAGATGAGAGACAAAGTGGCTATGAAGCTACAGGCTCTTCAAAGGGAAAAGTAATGGCTAATTAGCCCATGCTTATTAGTATGGCAAAACTGTTGCCACATTCCATCTTGCACTGTAATTCACTGTGTTAATTTGACTATTTTCATTTTCATGTACATTAATTGTAATTGTGTTCTTTCAATCATTTTCTGAGGAATACAGGTGGCAGCCATCATCATTAGCTATTTACCAAGTGCACAGACATACTGAAAAGATTTGTTAATATAAAAAAGGAAGAAAAGAAAACAGACATTTGTTAGCAAGAATTATGTTTTCAGAAATTCAAATATGATTGAATCCCTTTCTCTTCCAGCTCAACCTGTAAGCCCTTAATCTCAATCCAAATGTTCAAGCTCCTCTAAGATATTGCCCTTTCATTTTCATAAAGCATACAGTACACAGGTTGAGAAGAAAGGGAAAAGCTTTGTCATCAAATTGGGTTCCAATCCAGGCTCTCCAACTTTCTAGTTGTGTGAGCTTGAATAAATTGCTTAAGTTATCTGAGTTCCAAGCACAGTTTCCTCATTTGTAAAATGGAGATTATGAAAGCACCTACAGGGGTATTAGGAGAACTGAACAAGACGACTAGCTTGTAAAGCACTTAGTACAGTGCTTGGCAAATGGTAAACAATCCATAAATGTGAATGACAAATCAATGGTATATTAAGGGCCCAGAACCATGTTACGATGATGTAAGGGATATTCTCATCTTTTACAACGCTGTTGTGTAGAAGAACACGCAAATTCCAAGCTTTAGCTATTGAAACCACATATTGCTGATTGGTAAGTACTCAGTCAACCTCACCCTCAAAATAAAAATGTTCAGCAGCCCGAAAGTACAAAGCTCCTCTTGTCAACAATGGGTCCACTAAGGCAACATTTTCAAAAGGTGGTGGGAGGGGACATCGTGGGCACGGAAAGAAAAGGAAATTCAGCAAGTGAGAAAAACCAGGCCTTCAGTAGGACTGAATAGTCCAAATCTACAACACTGATTATTCTCATGGCATATGATCCAAAAACAAGTCACTAATTACACTTTTACAGCTTCATAAAGCCAGGCCTACAACTATTTGATTTTGTTGATTTTCCGTGGGCTACCCAGCCAGCCAGGTAATCCCTGCAGAAGAGTAAAGGCCACCACTTCCACAGGTGTTTCCCAGAAAAACAAAAATACATCAATCAAGTGGCTTACACATAGAAAACAACTGCCTCTGCTGATGCTGGAGGTGGTGGTGATGATGATGATAATGACTACATCAACTGCTAATGAAATCCAGGAGTGTTCTTACAATGTCCTTATAACAAAATTGTGACTAGTAAAAATCTCATAGAAGCACAAAGTGTTAGAGCGTCAAAGGACATTAGGTCTCTTAAAGTGTGGTCTGCGGCTTACAGATATCAGAATTACTTGGGGGTGGGTACCTGTTAAAATGCAGATTCCTGAACTCACTTGAGTTCAGATATATTCATTTTCATCAAGCTTTCTGGGTGATTCTTACGTCTAAAGTATGAAAGCATGCCTTTAAAGACCATAATTTCATTTTTCAAAAGATAATCTTCAATTAGGTAGAAAGTTACCAGCCATGGAATAACAACAACAAAAAAACAACCATGCTTCTTGAAAGCAGGATAAGAAAAAAGCATGCGTGTAAAATCAGACAAATCTGTGTTCAAATTGCACTTGTGCTAAGTAAAGCCAAACTTACATGACCAACTAATTTTCAACAAGGGCACCAAGAGGAGACAACAGGGAGAGGATAATGTCTTCAATAAATGGTGCTCGAAAAACTGGATCTCCACATGCAGAAGAATGAAATTAGACCCTTGTCTTACACCATACACAAAAATCAACTCAAAATGGATAAAACACCTAAATATAAGACCTGAAATCATAAAATTCCTAGAGGAGAACATAGGGGGAAAGCTCCTTGACACTGGCCTTGGCAATAATTTTTACATATATATATTACATATTATAATATACATATAAATATATAAAAATAAAGAGGACTACATCAAACTAAAAACCTTCAGCACAACAAATGAAACAATCAATAAAATGAAACGGCAACTTACAGATTGGGAAAAAAAATATTTGCAAACCATATATCTCATAAGGGATTAATAACCAAACTTTATAAAGAACTCATACAATTTCATAGTAGGGAAACAAACCCAATTTCAAAATGGGCAAGTGATCTGAATAGACACTTCTCCAAAGAAGACATAAAAATGGCCAACAGGTATATGAAAAGGGACTCAACATCATTAATTATCAGGGATATGCAAATCAAAACCACAATGAGACACCACCTCACACCCATTAAGATGGCTATTATCAAAAAGTCAAGAGACAACAAATGCTGGCGACAGTGTGGAGAAAAGGGAACTCTAGTATACCACTGGAGGGAATGTACATTGATGTAGCCATTATGAAAAACAGTATGAATGTTCCTAAAGAAATTAAAAATAGAACTGCTATATGTCCCAACATTCCCTCTTCTGGGCATATGTTCAAAGAAAATGAAATCATCATCTCATAAAGATATCTGCACTCCAAAATTCAATGTAGCATTATTTACAATAACCAATCTATGTAAACAACCTAAGTGTCCATTAACAGATAAATAAATAAAGAAACTGTGGTACATATACACAACAGAATACTACTCAGCTTTTAAAAAGGAGATCTTGCCATTTGCCACAACATGGATGAGACTGAAGGACATTATAACAAGTGAAATAAGCCAGACATAGAAAGATAAGTATTTCCTGATCTCATAGTGGAATCTAAAATAAAACTCAAATATACAGAGAAAAGAAAACTGGTTACCAGGGGTAGGATTGGAGGATGAAATGGAAACTCATTTCCTTCTCTGATGTAGATCAGAGGTTGCAAAGTAACAGATACATAGGATGAATAAGTCTAGAGATCTAATGTACAATATGAAGACTATATAGTTAATAAAATTGTACTGTATTTGAGATCCTTGCTAAATTACTAGACTCTAGCTGCTATTGACACAAAAACAAAAACAAAAAAAGGTAACAATGTGAGACAGTGGATATGTTAATTTGCTTCACCATTGTATTAGTCCATCATCGCATTGCTGTAAAGAAATACCTGAGACTGGCCAGGGGTGGTGGTTCACGCCTGTAATCCCACCACTTTGGGAGGCTGAGGCAGGCGGATCATGAGGTCTGGAGATCGATATCATCCTGGCTAACACGGTGAAACCCCATCTCTACTAAAAAAAAAAACACAAAAAATTAGCCAGGCGTGGTGGCGGGCGCCTGTAGTCCCAGCTACTCGGGAGGCTGAGTCAGAAGAACGGCATGAACCTGGAAGGCGGAGCTTGCAGTGAGCCGAGATCGCGCCACTGCACTCCAGCCTGGGCGACAGAGCGAGACTCCATTCCAAAAAAAAAAAGAAAGAAAGAAAGAAAAATACCTGAGACTCAGTAATTTATAAAGAAAAGAAGTTTGATTGGCTCACAGTTCTGAAGGCTATACAGGAAGCATGGTGGCATCAGCTTCTAGGGAGGCCTCAGGCAGCTTTTACTCATGGCGGAAGTAAAAGTGAGAGATCTTACATGGCAGGAGTAGAAGCAAGGAAGGGAGAAGGGGGAGGTGCCATATACTTAAATGACCAGATCTCACAAGAACCCATTCACTATTACGAGAACAGCACCAAGGGGATGGTGCTAAACCATTCATAAAGGATCCAACCCCACGATCAAATCACCTCCCAACATGCCCAACCTCCAATACTGGGGATTACACTTCAATATGAAATTTGGGTGGGGACACAGATCCAAACCATATCAACCATAGGAGCCTTTTTACTATCTATATGTATCCCATAACAGTGCATTGTGTACCTTAAATATACACAATAAAATTTATTATTTAAAAAAACAAATTGCACCTGGGATACTTATGGTTTGGTCTTGGGTAAACTACTTAATCTTGTAACCCTCTGTTTTTCAGTTGCAAAAAGTATAGATGAGATGATCTACTTCATGGGATTGTTTCACAAACTGAATAAGATCATATGTGTAAAGCACATAGCACATATTAGGTGTTCAATGTTACTTCTTTAACACCATATGAGCTGAGTATATCTGAAAGAAAAGGAAGTTAATATAGTATATATTGTGTGCTCTCTATGTGCTGGTACTTTACATACATGTAAGCTTCACAAACCAGGGATCTTTGTTTACTTTGTTCACTGATTTATTTTGCCCACTGATGCCTAGAATAGGGCCTTGAATAAGGTACGTGCAAAATAAGGAATATTTGATGTAGACATCCTCCCTCTTCTCTGAGTCTCATGTCATCCTGGATAGTGAAAAGATGGGGATGTGGAAGGTTAGGGTAAACTTCAGGAATGGGGTAAAAGGAAAGGTTGTTGTACATATCATCCATAAGAAATAGTGTTTTTGTGTTATATATCTGGGGACAGCTATTTTGACACCTTGAACTAACAATATAGGGCCATAAATGGTTGGTGTCAAGTGTGGAGAGTAGACAGTTGCTTTAGGAAGTAACTCAGCAAGGCCTTGTGCAGAAAACTATATTAGGGCTTCGTCTTTAAACATCAGCCAAATTCGATAGAAAGGCAGTAGGATTCAATAGAAAGGCAGTAGGATTCAGATAAGCAGAGCTATGCAGGAATTCTCTCTACCACATCCATGACAGTTTGCCATCTCACCTCTATTTAAACTCTTTCAGGGACACAAAGGTCATTCATTACCTGACTAGGCAGTCCCTTTTTTTTTTTTTTTTTTTTTTTTTTTTTTTTCTGAGCAGCTCTGATTGATTCCTTTGCCAAACTAAGTCTGCCTCTTCATAACTTCAGCCATTACTCTTATATCTGCCCTCTGCAGCTCCAAAGAATGTCTACTCACTTTCCCACATGGCGACCCTCCACATTTTAGAAGGCAGTTCTTCAGTCCTCCTGAGTCAGGCAAAAGTGAGGAAGACATTCTTTCCTTAAATTCATGTACAATATGCCCAAGCCCAGTAGACTCAGGAACATCCCCATCCCAGTGCAGCCCACCCAAAGGGGAAAGCATTTCTGAAAAAATAAAATAGACACAGAAATGGGCCTGGTAAAATAATCACTGCTAAAAACAGCAACTTGCTGGGTGGCCTCCAATTCAAAAAAGCAAGCAGCTAGCACAAATGTGTTCAAGTGAGGAACTGGGAAAATGGATCCATTTTCTCTTCAGCAATTATTCTTTATGAAATTGAAAAATTTCTCACAATCTTCCATATTATACACTAATTATTACCTGATGCTGAGGCCAGTAGAGGCTCCTTAACTGAAAATTCCTAAAGAAAACAAAAGCCCCTCCCTTCCACCCATAGATGCATTTTCACTGTCTTGAGCCCAGGTTTATTTGTCCTAGGAATCTAGAGGAAAACTGGAGTGGAACAGATGAACCTGAAACATTCGTTTTCATGAGATGACAAGGGAAATAATTGCACTCACAGAATTTCACAGCAAATCTGACAGAATGTTGAGGATGTGAAGAATTTTACAAGAAATATGAACATTATCAAAAGTAGCATATTTCTGTGAAATTCTCTAAAATTCAGCTATACTCATCTTACAAAGAAATTGGTCACAACCTAATGAAACAGATTTTTAATCTTATACTCTCTCTATGCAGCTTTCATTTATAGTTTAACAGTTTTAGTGAAGAGCTCATATCACATGATTTACCAAGCAGATCCATATTTCCTAGATGGATTGTAGGTACTGCTTCTCTCCACAAACCAGCTGTATCCTAACTTTCCAACTGTAGCTTTAATTCTACTCCTTCACAAATCAGTCTGTTGGCCATGTTCCAAAAATGCTCAGTGCTTTCCTACCTCTTCAACTTTCCCTAGTGACTTCTTCCACCAGAAAAGTCTCGTTCTCTTGCCTCTACCTCTCTACACTCCTGGTTCTTTCAAGATCCAGCTCAAATTATTCTTCCTCCATGAACTGTCCATCATTCTTTCATCCCAGCCATTTCTGAGTTCTCACAGTAATCTATCTATCGTAGCGTAGGACTAAAGCACATTTTAGTATCGGAGGGAGAGGGACAAGATGATGCTAGAATTCAAGGGGGAAAACCTTAAAGGTCAAAAGCCAAACCAACTGCTACATCACAATGACCAAAGCTAGAATTAGAGTTAATGAATAGAATATATTTATTCAACAAATATCTACTGAGTACTCCTTATGTGCCAGTACTTATAGCACAAAGAAAGTCAGGGGAGGAAGCAGTAACACCCAAGAGAAGCAAGCAGACATTGACCAAATAATCATACAAATAGAGACCACACAAACATCTTTTGCTTGAGCATCTGGATGGATGGTGGTACCATTTACTGAGTTGAGGAAAACTGAGAGAGATGTCAGTTGGGGTGGAACTCTGGGAACTAAAGAGTTCAATTTTGGTCACTTAGTTTGAGAAACCTGTGCAACATCCAGGTGGAGATGTCAAGTAGGCAATTGGATATACAAGTCAGGGACTCAGAAGACAGGTCAGGGGTAGAAATAAAAGGAACAGTAAAAGTCAACAACCAGAAAGTCAAGAGACAGTTGAAAGCAAGTGAAATGGGGCCACTGCAACCAATTCTGTAAATGTCAAGAGTCTCAAAAGGTACTTTTTCTACATTGGTGACAGGCTTTGCAGGGTCAGAAGCAGAATCTCAAAAACAGCCAAGCCACGCTTATGGTGCTTATCATATTCACCTTTTCTTACCATTATATATGGACTAGACTTGTCTCAAATCTCCTATTAGACTTTGGTTGGGGATGGAGAGGAGGCCAAATAAATTCCACTCCTCTGAATTCTGAGCCAATTGCATAGTAGGCAAAAGAGGTCAGGCTGGTAAAAACTAAAATGTCACCTCTTTCACTGCTGAAGTCTAGAGTCAAGGGCATAGCTTAGATGGGCTTCCTAATTCTGAACCCCAGAATTTGACAGACTTAACCACCCAGTCACAAATGGCACTGGAAGTCAGCAGGCCTCCCCGTGTGGGGACCTGCACCTATACGAGTTAAGGCATGCAGGAGCAGCCTATAATGTGTGTTTCCTGCAAGGCTGCTGGCTCTCAAATGGAAGCAGAAGGGCACAGCTGAGCCTCACCTGCCTAGTACCTTCTCGCAAACTCATCAATCAGAGTAGTCACCAATTCCCCCAAGGAAAGGAGCAGGTTAGAAGGCAGAGAGAGGCCAGGAGTGTTATACTGATGAGATATTACTCCATATACAAGCAAACATCAGGAGTGGGGAATACGTGAACCTCCTTAACAGACCTGAAGCTCCTGGGGGAAGGCAGGGCTGGAACTTTGTACCTCTGTGTATCTCCAAAGTACCCCTCATAGTGCCATGCTACAACAGATGCCAAATAAATACCGAATAAAGGAATGGTGCCAGAAGCACTGTGTGTATGTGTTATGGGCCTCCTTCATTCAAAACTCAGCTTAAAATTTTCCTCCTCAGGGAAGCCTTTTCTTACTGACCTTGCTTCAGTAGGTCACCTCTTCATTCTGGGCTTCCACAGCCTCTCCCTATTCTAGTTGCACCACATTAATTTGCACTTATTTGTATGCTGTTTCACAGATGTTCTTGTAAGTCATTTGCTATCCCCTTAAAAATACATCTTTGCTCACACCTGTAATCCCAGCACTTTGGGAGGCCAAGGCGGGTGGTGGATCACAAGGTCAGGAGTTCAAGACCAGTCTGGCCAACATAGTAAAACTCCATCTCTACTAAAAATACAAAAAATTAGCCAGATGTGGTGGTGTGCGCCTGTAATCCCAGCTACTAGGGAGGCTGAGGCAGGAGTATCACATGAACCTGGGAGGCAGAGGTTGCAGTGAGCCGAGATCACGCCATTGTACTCCAGCCTGGGCAACAGTGCAAGACTCCATTTAAAAAAAAAAAAAAATGAAAAAAAAAAATACATCTTTGCTCAACTAGATAGCAAGCTCCCTGTAATCATGCATCCTATTATTCCCCCTCAGCTGTGTGCCTAGAAGAGTGAGGAACACACAGTGGGAGCTCAGACAGTGCCATGACTAGCATTGCTAATTGTTGAGGTTGTCAGTCTTCTTTGAGAAATGGAGTGCAGTAACCTCCAAGACAAAAGAATCTGCGCTGGGGCTCTGACTTCTGTACTGGATGCATTTCTACTGTTCTTCTGTACTAGGCTCTCAGAACAAGATTCCTCACCTACTGCCTTTTTCTATCCATCACAAAGGAGCACATAAAGAATGACAGGCTCCAAACAGACTGAGCTTCTTCCAGCCCTTTTGCGCTGAAGGAACACTCCACAGTGACAGGCTTTTGAAGGAGATGACAAAGAGAAGCCCCAAAATGAAAGCTGATGACAGAGATTTGTCTGCATGAAGTTGGTCTTACCTTAATTCCTCTGTGAGCTGAGTTATGGAGCAATCACAGGTCACACAAATTGATAATGCATTCGATAGGGCATTAAAAATAGCAGATAGGAAAAGTTATAGAAATAAGCTTTTACTCCATTGAAATTCATAGAAGAGAGGACTAACCCAGCAGATATTAACTGAAATGCCAGCTCTAAAACTATGAGCCTTCTAATTCCTAGTCCCAAATTGACCTTGCCCACTGTAGAATGATTTGGCATATGCAAAGAGTAAATTAAAAATAAACTCCACAAGGAAGGTGCAGCTTCAACAGGACTTTGATATGAAAATATTTAATGGGATCAAAGTTCACGTCTTAGTGTGTCTATGCATCATGCTGCCAATGTGTGCTATGTATGTGTGTTAAATAGGAGAAGTGGGAAAGTGATTAAGGGCAGACTCGTTGTATATGATTGGGGGAGTAATTATTCTGATCTGGAAACATATAAAATATCACAGCTGGAAAACTTTAGCAAACACCAAATTCAAAACCCCTATTTTATAACTAAGGAAAATCAATCAAGAAGCAGAGAATTATTAGTTCTCAAACCCAGGCCTTTAGTTTCTAATGTGTGTCTTTCTGCTCTCTATAAGAAGGGAACTTGTAGAGAGTACACTATTTAATGGGACAGTTCTCAACTGATATGCCCTTTTAATCACATAAACTGTAGTAATGATATCTTTTCATCATTTTTTCCTCCATAGTAACTCCACAGCCACTATCCATATTATTTTTGCCATGGAAATTGCAAGACGGTACGCTGCATCTTGCCATCTTGCAAATGCTGAAAGGACAGTGACAAAATTATCTTTACAATTTCACAGAGCTCATTATAAACTCCAGTATTCGACCTTTGTTCTGTAGGTGATATATAAGATTTGACTTTAGGGTAAAAATTAACCCATCTCTACTGCCTCCCTGAATATGCTGTGTGTTTTCTTTACATTATACCTTGACTCCTGCTATTCCTTTGCCTGGAATATCTTCTTACCATCCTAGCCCATCCGCATCCGGATCTATTGCAGGTTGGTGCAAAACAGTTGCGGTTTTTGCCATTAAAAATAATTTCAAAAACCGCAATTACTTTACTTTTTTCACCAACCTAATATCAAAATTCTGGCTCTTTTTCATGGCACATATTAAGTATTACCTTTATATGGAGCCGTCTCTAATGCCAGGCTCTCAAACAAAATAATGCCTTTCTTCATTGAAGCTACAGAGTCCACCATTTATACTATCCTGAAGTATGTGTCACATTCTCTCTTTTATGGTGGCCATTCATTGTGGCAAACAATGTTGGTCACATACTCAACAACAATTTCCTCTACTTCTTGCTAAAAGAAACCTTGGTCAGAGGAGCAATGTGCTCAGTCCCAGAGAATGAATTATAATGTATGTAAGCCAAATATGATTATTCCATTTTCCTTTGCTGTACAATCTCTATTCCAACCTCCCTCACAGTAAGGGGTGACCATATGAAAAAAATCTGACCAATAAGGCTCAGAACTGTGAAAGGTCAGAGATCTTACCCTACTTATAAGCTAACAAGTTAGCCTGCCATAGTGATGTAATGGCAGAAAGCACACAGCTCCTGGGACAGAGACAAAGGACTTCACCACTCATAGCAACAGCAGTAACCAGAGTATCAGCATTTTCTTAAGCCAGTTCTCCAGTCCCCAATTCCCACACGTTGATACAAACAGGGCCACAGGACACCTGCATACTCAGTGGATTATGTTACAGGAGAGGAAACCTAAGTATAGAAAACCCAAATATTTTATGATAGGCAGTAAGCATGTTTGATATTTGCCCTGGAAGAAGGCATTATCTCTATCTTCCACAGCTATTTACTATATAGGCATCCTTGAAAAAAGTAGTCCAGAACAAAAGCTATCAGTATCTCTGTTCACAAGATGTGCTGAAATACAAGTGATGATTGTCTCTTATGTCTCCTAACACAGACATAAGCAGAAATATGCTGTAAAGGCTTGTGTGATTTTTCTCCATAATAAAAAGAAAATGGCCCAGAACCAATATCACCACACACAGAGTCACCAGCAGCGCCTGCCCCTCAATTCTCCCCTCCTAGCTGCTTGTGGTGAACGCCCACAGACACGCAGGTACCCCAGCAACCACTAGCACCCTGATGCAGCCAATGAGCATGCACCCCACTGTGCTGCCACAATGGCTACTGCTGGCACATGCAACAAGGATGAAACCTGCTGTCATCACACTACAAAACACTTTGGCTCACACCACCCACCAAAGTGTAGTGACCAGTGGTCCAGGAGCACCTCAGCATGCCCCCCACCCCCACCGCTTCGAGGGCAGTGGATTCCCAATCTCAAGGAGCCAGAAAACAAAGTCAGGGGACAATACAAGTCCCCCAGAGTTAGAGCATGCAGTCTAGGAGTTGGAAGATGAGCACTGTCCCCCTAAAATCTTCCAGAAATGAAGCCAGTCAGCTGAGTTCACCTTATAACACAACCAAACCCTCAAGGTTATCAAATAAGATAAAAGAAAAAGAACCCATCCAAAGGTCAGCTGCCTCAAAGATTGAAGGTAGATAAGTCCACAAATATGAGAAAGAACCAAAGCAAGAACTCTGGCAACTCAGAAAGCCAGAATGCCTTCTTTCCTCCAAATAACTGCACCACCTGTCCAGCAAGCATTCTGAATTAGGCTGAGATGGCTGAAGTGATAGAAATAAAATTCAGAATGTGGATAGGAAAGAAGACCATTGAGCTAAAGGAATACATTTGAAACTCAATCTAACGAAGCTAAGAATCAAGATAAAACAATGTAGGAGCTGACAGATAAAATAGCCACTATAGAAAAGAATGTAACTGACCTGATAGAGCTGAAAAACTCACTACAAGAATTGCAAAAATGCAATAATAAGTATCAATAGCATAATAGACCAAGTGAAGGAAAGAATCCCAGAGCTTGAAGACTGTCCTTCTGAAGTAAGACAGTCAGATAAGAATAGAGAAAAAAACCATTAAAAATGATCAAAACCTCTGAAAAATGTGGGAATATGTAAAGAGACAAAATCTATGACTCATTGATGTCCCTGAAAGAGATGGGGAGAATGGAACCAACTTGGAAAACATATTTTAGTATATCATCCATGAGAACTTTCCCAAATCAGTTAGGCCAACATTCAAATTCAGGATATACAGAGAACCCCAGTAAGATACATCACAGGAAGATCATCCCTAAGACACAATCATCAGACTCTGCAAGGTCAAAATGAAAGAAAAATGTTAAAGGCAGCTAGAGAGAAAGGTCAGGTCGCCTACAAAGGGAAGTCCATCAGACTAACAGCAGACCTCTCAGCAGAAACTACAAGATAGAAGAGATTGGGGGCCAATATTCTACATTCTTAAAGAAAAGAAATTCCAACTCAGAATTTTACATCTGGCTAAACTAAGCTTCATATGCCAAGGAGAAATAAGATCCTTTTCAGACAAACAAATGCTGAGGGAATTTGTTACCAGCAGATCAGCCTTACAAGAGCTCCTGAAGGAAGCACTAAATATGGAAAGGAAAGGCCATCACCAGTCTCTAAAAAACACACTGAAGTACACAAAACAGTGACACTATAAAGCAACTTCATAAACAAAACTTCAAGATGACCAGCTAACATCATGACAGGATCAAATCCACAAATATCAATAATAACCTTGAATGTAAATGTGCTAATTGCCCCCAATTAAAAGATACAGAATGGCAAGCCAGATAAAGAACTAAGACCCATTGGTATGCTGTCTTCGAGAGACCCATCTCACATGCAATGACACACATAGGCTCAAAGTAAAGGGATGGAGGAAAATGTTACCAAGCAAATGGAAATCAGAAAAAGGCAGGGGTTGCAATCCTAGTTTCTGACAAAACAGACTTAAACCAACAAAGATCAAAAACAAAGAGAAGGACATTATTACATAATGGCAAAGGGTTCCATTCAACAAGAAGATCTAACTATCCTAAATATATATGCACCCAACACTGGAGCACCCACATTTCTAAAGCAAATTCTTAGAGACCTTCAAATAGACTTAGACTCCCACACAATAATAGTGGGAGACTTTAACACCCTACTGACAATGTTAGACAGATCATTCAGTAAGAAAGTTAACAAAGATATTCAGGACCTGAACTCGGCACTGGATTACATGGACCCAATAGATATCTACAGAACTGTCCACCCTCTCAAAAAACAGAATATACATTTTTCTCATCGCCACACAGCATGTACTCTGAGATTGATCACATAATCAGAAGTAAAACACTCTTCAGCAAATACAAAGGAACTGAAATCATAACAATCTCTCAGACCACAGGACAATTAAATTAGAAATCAAGACTAAAGAATTCACTCAAAACCATACAATTACATGTAAATCGAATAACCTGCTCCTGAATGACTTTTGGGTAAATAATGAAATTAGGGCAGAAATCAGGAAGTTCTTTGAAACTAATGGGAACAAAGATACAACATACCAGAATCTCTGGGACACCGCTAAGACAGTGTTAAAAGGGAAATTTATAACACGACATGTCCACATCTAAAAGTTAGAATGATCTCAATTTAAGAAGCTAACATCACAACTAAAAGATCCAGGGAACCAAAAACAAACAAACCCCAAAGCTAGCAAAAGACAAAAAATAATCAAAATCATAGCTGAACTGAGGAGACTGAGACATGAAAAAACATTCAAAAGATCAGTGAATCTAAGAGTTGGTTTTTGGAAAAAAACATTAATAAAATATATAGACCTTTAGCTACACTAACAAAGAAGAAAAGAGAGAAGATTCAAATAAACAAAATCAGAAACAACAAGGGAAAAATTTATACTGACCCCACAGAAATACAAACAACCATCAGAGAATATTATGAACACCTCTAAGCACATGTATTAGAAAATCTAGAAAAAATGGATAAATTCCTGGACACATACACCCTCCCAAGACTGAACCAATAAGAAATTGAGTGCCCAAACAGACTGATAATGAGCTCTAAAATTGAATCAGTAATAAATAGCATATTAACCCAAAAAAAGCCCAGGACCAGACCAATTCACAGCTGAGTTTTACCAGATATACAAAGAAGAGCTGGTACCACTCCTGCTGAAACTATTACAAAAAATTGAGGAGGAGGGACTCCTCTCTAACTCAATCTATGAATCCAGCATCATCCTGATACCAAAACCTGGCAGAGACACAACAAAAACAGAAAACTTCAGCCAATATTCTTGATGAAAATTGATGCAAAAATCCTCAACAAAATACTGGTAAACCAAATCCAGCAGTACATCAAAAAGCTTATTCATTACAATCAAGTAGGCTTTATCCCTGAAATGTAAGGTTGGTTCAACACATGCAAATCAACAAACATGATTCATCATAAACAGAACTAATGACAAAACCACATAATGATCTCAACAGATAAAGACTTTTGATAGAATTCAACATCCCTTCATATTAAAAACCCTCAATAAACTAAGTATTGAAGGAACATACTTCAAAATACTAAGAGCCATCTATGACAAACCCACTGGATGTACAAAAGCTGGAAGCATTCCCCTTGAAAACTGGTACCAGACAAGGATGCCCTCTCTCACCACTCCTATTCAACATAGTATTGGAAGTCCTGGCCAGAGTAATCAGGCAAGAAAGAGAAAGAAAGGGCATCCAAAAAGGAAACAAGGAAGTCAAACTATTCCTGTTTACAGAAGACATGATCCTATATCTAGAAAACCCCATAGTCTTGGCCCAAGAGCTCCTTCAGCTAATAAACAACTTCAGCAAAGTCTCAGGATACAGAATCAACATACAAAAATCACTAGCACTCCCGTACACCAAGAACAGTCAAACCAAGAGCCAAATCAGGAATGCAATCCCATTCACAATTGCCACAACAAATATATAATACCTAGGAATACAGCTAACCAGGGAGGTGGAAGATCTCTACAAGGAGAACTACAAAACACTGCTCAAAGAAATCAGAGATGGCAAAAACAAATGAAAAAGCATTCCAATCTCATGGAGAGGAAGAGTCAATATCGTTTAAAATGGCCATATTGCCCAAAGCAATTTATAGGTTCAACACTATTCCTATCAAACTACCAATGATATGCTTCACAGAACTAGAAAAAAAAA